>NC_092741.1:62575349-62895072 GCF_047496795.1 Chiloscyllium punctatum | reverse complement strand
GCCTGGAAATGTCGTGGAGGGAGGTTAAGTTGAGGCTCTCAAGAAGACATTGGTTGACTGGTTGGTTAGAAGTGATGTGCAGGGATATGGGGACAAGGCAGGAGATTGGCATTAGGTAATAGAACTGATGCTAACATTTTGTGTCAATACACCTCTTTCTCATACGTAACGACTGATACCTTTGACCCCAGGTTCAGGTCCTACCCACTCCGGAGATGCGTGCTAACACTGCTGCACAGGTTGATTTTAGAAAAATGCTTTTGAATAAAGTAAGGAAGTGACCAAGGGGTCAATTCCCACCTGCATCAGAGGTATGTCACAACTTCACTGAACAGATTGAAATAAGATGATAAATGGGATTGACAGAATAGACATGGAGCAGATGTTTCCCCTTGAGGGGCAATCTAGAACAAAAGGTCATAGTTTTAGGCTAATGGGTAACAGATTTAAGAGATAATCAGAAATCTCATGACATCTGGTTACAGTCCAACAAGTTTATTTGAAATCACAGGCTTTTGAAGTGTAGCCCCTTCGTCAGGTGAAGTGAGAGGGAAGTGCATAGAACACTATGTATGAGCAGAGATCATACAAATTCTGTGAATGGAGTGCTGAATAATAACTCTACAGGTGACCAAAGGGCGTGAGTGGTGTGTGTGAAGTGTCAATAGCTGAATAACAACTGAAGGATGACCAAAAATCCAATTTAAATGAGGCAGAGATAATTACAAAAAATTAAACAATAAGGTGGCGCTGGAAACTAGCAAAAGGCTGGAATAACATGGAACAGAAGCTACTGGAAAAGCCCAGCAGGTCCAGCAGCTTTTGTGAAGACGTAGCAGAAGAAGCATTAGCAGACCCGAAATGTTCACTGATTTTTGTTTTCTTCAGATGCCACCAGGCCTACTGAGCAAATCCCAGCCACCCCTGCTCTTGCTCCTGATTTACAGCATCCGTAGTTTTGTTTTTATTTGACTGGAATAACGTGCTAGGTATGAGTCGCGTGCTGAGGGTATAACCAAAGTACATGTTGTTCTGCTATAATGCATTCTTCTTGCCCCCCGCCCCCGGGCACATTTCTGATGAAGGGCTTATGTCCGAAACGTCAATTCTCTTGCTCCTCGGATGCTACCTGACCTACTGTGCTTTTCCAGCACCATAGTCGAGACTCTGATCTCCAGCATCTGTAGTCCGTGCTTTCTCCCTGTTCTGCTGTAACATGTGTTTTCTTAATACAAATTTGCTATAGCACAATTGACGAATTGGAGACACTTTATAAAGTGTGAACTTTTAAAATGTGTTGGCAGTAATGCAATTACATTGCCAATACTTAATGCAAGGATTTACTTTGACACTGGTTGCACAAGAATGTAACCATTGTGTTTATAGAAGAACTGTCTGTAATTCAAAACTGTCCAAACTAAATTAGAGATCAAATCAAGATGTTGTCAAAACAGGACAGTAAGGAAGATTTTTCAGATGCAGAACAGTGTGGTGGTGGTGTCACATTTAGCACGCCATGAACCCAAGATCACAGTTGAGGCCGTCTCCCGAGGTATGGGACTTGGCTGTTAGTTTCTGCTCAAGGCAAACACCTGCAGATGCTGGAATCCAAAGTAGACAGACAGGAGGCTAGAAGAACGCAACAAGCCAGACAGCATCAGGAAGTGGAGATGTCGAAGTTTCGAGTGTAACCCTTCAGGTCAGTTTCTGCTCTGCAATTGTTATGTATCTCAAAAACCGCCATAGACACTTAGCCAAAGATCGGAGGCTGAATATCTTTGAACACTGAAGTGCTTCCTAACTGGGAGGCAACATTCCTATCCGGCAACTATTACATGGTGTCCATTCATCCATTGTTGCAGCGTCTGCATTGTCTAACCAGTATTCCATTCCATGGGGCATTCTTGCCTGCAGCATATGAGTTGGACTATCGCTGAGCAGAAATGGATAGCCAAGTGTCACACCCATGAAGATAGCCTCTACTGTGATCTTTTGATTTATGTCACACTACATGAATTCTGTAACCTTGCTCCATTTAAGTAACACTTTTTTTTTTCCACTCTTCGTGGATATACTTCAATTTTTATGGCCCACTTGAAATATTTGCAGTTCGAAAGCACAAAAGGATAGTTTAGTCAGTCAGTTCTGGTATAGCATAGTTCCATTCCCATGCAGTCCTGCATTATAAGAAAATTACATAATAGCAGCACCATTTAAGCTAGTGGAGCCCGAGTCATGTTTATTGCCAGTTCAGGTAAGGAGAGTTCACGTTCTACACAATGGTCTAAATTCTTCAATTGTGTTCTAGCCAATTCTGGTTAGAGAAACTCTCATTATAGCGGAACCAAATACTTTTCTGCACCATTATCTGAAGAGAGGGGTGTAGGTCTCACCTAATTTACTGTTTTCTGAATTTGAGGCTGTAGAATTAAATATTTGCTCCTTTTGTATTGGCAGCATAAACTACAAACTGTTTTTGACTTGTTCTGGTATGTTTCCCAATTTGTCCCTAAGTTGTTTATAATATCAATTGGAAAAATGCAAAGTTGGTCAACTATGCCAGTGTTCCTAGTCTTTCAAGAAAGTACAACTTGCCTTCTGAGAAGGAAACTGAAAACATACATTGGAATGTGACAGTCTTCTATTTGTATCCACTTTTGTTTTGTACAGAGCAAGCCATTAGTAACGTTTTATGGAACAGAATGTTCAAGAGTTGAAATCACACCATTTCAATTCTGCTCAGCTTTTGAGAATATTGCAAGGTCACTCAGGATAGTTTGGGGGTCTGTGAAGAAGAGTTCAAAGGTTCTAGACATTTGGGAATGTGAAAGGGAGACGGATGCTCTGTGTTAAGAACTGCTGTTAGAGTTGCTAAACTAAGTGGGTTTTGTGTCATGACTCTGAAATAACTTGTATAGTAAGGGCACAGGGAAGTTGTAGGAGCTCAAAAGGAGCTATGTGCCATTTAATTGTTTCATAAACCTGAGACTGGATGTTGAAAAGAACATCAGCACTGTTTGCTGGAAACAACTGAGCAAAATTAAAACTCTGCAAAGCTCCAGGCTTAGTACTGACTTGTGAAAGCTTATTACTTGTGAAAAACTGGAGTTCTGCTGTGAGAAAGTACAGTTTGGAGTCTTGGAGTATACTCTCAGGAAAAGAGAATGATCAAACGGAACAGGAGATCTGCTAAGATGGTCTGTGATGGTGTTGTTAATTGCCACAAGCTACCTTGTAATTCAGCTACTTATTAAGAAATTTCCGAGGCAATCAAATACTGAACCAGTTATTTGAAGTTTATTGCATTTGGTAACCAAATAAGTGCTCTCAAGCAAGTTAAATCTCAGCTAAACTTGGCCTTTAACTTGGTTTAATAGTGGGATTTAGCTACGATTCCAACCAAGAGCACCTGTCTCTGAATGTCCAGGGTTAAAACCTTATACAGTGTTGTTCTCTGGAATTCTGCCACTGAAAAATCCTGGAGTTGAATTCTGAAAGTATTTTCTGTCCTTCAAGTTTATGCTGTGATATTATGGATGATCTTTGATTCTTCCACCCACAATATGCAAGTCTGCAGCTTACCGCCTTATAAATATCTTCCCTATTCCTTGCCACAGACAGAGTGTGATTGCTCATTCTTTCAATCAAAGAGCAGCTAAGGTTCTGAAGTTTACGCAACCACAATGGAATGGCTGCTGAGAGGGAGTTTCAAGACCAAATTGGCAAAAATGAAGCATTATGATCCCTCGTGAACTTGAATGCATTTTGATTATCCACTGGGAGAATTGCTGAGAAATCCATAGGATAGTTGTTCTTTGTGTGTTGTGAGGTATTCAGTGACAATCTATCATTCACATATCTCTATATGAGTGGCTAGAATCAGGGCGAGTCTCAGAGGACTAGAAAAATTCCTAGCGTGACACCCCTGTTATAAAAAGGGAGTGAGGCAAAAGATGGAAAGTTACAGATTGATCAGCTTAACCTTAACCATGGTTAAGATCCTGGAATCCATTGTGAAGGATGAGATTTCTGAATACTTGGAAATGTGTGGTAAAATAGGGCAAAGTCAGCATGGTTTCATCCAGAGGATGTCATGCCTGACACATTTGTAAAATTCTTTGAGGAAGTAATGAACAAGTTAGACCAAGGAGAAGCAATGGATGTTACCTACCTGGACTTCATGAAGGCCTGTGACAAGCAAGGTGCTGCACAAGAGGATATGAAGTATGCTAAGGTATGCATGGTGTTAGAGACAAGGTGCTGGCATAGATAGAATATTTGTGTTATGAAGTTGAAGGTCTGTACTGTACCTTTGAATGCTGTTCTGCCATGAAAGCTTACAAGAGCAGTCTGAGTACTGGAAAATTGAAAATATGTAACATTTGGCTGTGAAATAGATAGGAGTTGGTTGCTGTTTTGACAATAATTCTAATTCAACCAATCAGTTTAAATTATGCCCCAGATACTAAAACCCAATCTATTTTTAATTTATTATTTTACCAACATCGAACCAATGAGACGATCTGATGTTGGGGATATTTTAAAAAAAAGTTAGGCATTTTGAAAATCAGGCTGAGTAGCTGTCAGAAAGAGAGACCCAAGACATTGACAGTGTTTCAAAGGTACATTTTCATATGAAACCTACTCTCAGTAAAAAGAAAGATTAATCCAGGGAGATATGAGCTGGAAGAAGACAGACTCCGAAAACGACAGCTGCTGTAGGGTTTTGTAATTTTAAGTTGATGTCATTTTAATAGTTGGGACAGCATATTGTTATAGAGTTGGAGGCAGGTAATAAGCAGTTAAGATAAGATAAAGGGGGGCTTAGAGTTGTAAATTGTTTCATGTTTGCTTTTAGAGTTAAAGAATAAATTGATATTTTTTTAAAATAGTGGAATTTGGGATTCTCTATCACTCATTTTAACAGATTACAAGAGGTGGTCAGCTTTTCTGGGTGTTTAATTTAATTAAGAGGGTCTCCCCACCAAGTTGCAACACTTGGCTGTCTGGCAGAAAGTGGAGAGTGGGGATAAAAGGATCCTTCACAGGATAGTAACTGGTGACTGCCTTGCGGAAAACCAGCGATTAGATTAGATTAGATTAGATTAGATTACTTACAGTGTGGAAACAGGCCCTTCGGCCCAACAAGTCCACACCGCCCCGCCGAAGCGTAACCCACCCATACCCCTACATCTACATTTACCCCTTACCTAACACTATGGACAATTTAGCATGGCCAATTCACCTGGCCTGCACATCTTTGGACTGTGGGAGGAAACCGGAGCACCCGGAGGAAACCCACGCAGACACTGGGAGAACGTGCAAACTCCACACAGTCAGTCGCCTGAGGCGGGAATTGAACCCGGGTCTCAGGCGCTGTGAGGCAGCTATGTTGGGCAGCAACTTTCACTTTAGACATTAACAATCCTATATGAAGGAACTCAGGGTATTCTGGCTAAGTTTGCAGATGATACAAAGATAGGTAGTATTGAGGATGCAGGGAGGCTGCAGAAGGATTTGGACAGGCTTAGGAGAATGGACAAAGAAGTGGCAGATGGGATACAAGGTGGGAAGGTAAGTTACAAAATATCTTTGGTAAAAATTAGAGGCATGGAGAACTTTCAGAAGTCTGAAGTGCAAACAGACTTGGGAGTTCCAGTCCAGGATTCTCTCAAAATAAACTTGCAGGTTGAGTCAGCAGTTAGGAAGATAAATGCAATGCAGACATGTATTTTGAGAGGATTGAATATAAAAGCAGGAATGTACTTCTGCGGCTCTAAGGCTCTGGCCAGACAACATTTGGAGTATTGTGTGCAGTTTTGGGCCCCATATCTCAGGAAAGATGTGCTGGCCCTGGAGCATGTTCAGAGCAGGTTCAGGAGAACGGTCCCAAGAATGAAAAGCTTAACATAGGAGGAACGTTCAAGGACCCTGGGACTGTATTTTGAGTTTAGAAGGATGAGCGGGGATCTAATTGAATGGCCTGGACAGAGGTAGGTATTGGGAAGATGTTTCCTTCTGTAGGAGAAACTAGGACCTGAGGGCAAAACCTTGAAGTGCAGGGAAGTCCTTTTTAGAATGGAGATGAGGAGAAGCTGCTTCAGACAGAGAGTGGTGAATCTATGGCCTTCGTTGCTACAGAAGGCTGTGGAGGTCAGGTCATTGTGCATATTTAAGACAGAGGTAGATTCTTGAGGGTCAAGTGTTATGGGGATGAAGCAGGCGAGTAAGGTTAAGAGAAAAGTATCAGCTATGATTGAATCTGCTCCTCCATTCAATGGGCTGAATAGCTTGATTTCTGCTCCTGTGTCTGGTGGTCGTAGAGGGAGTGATGGATGAACCGGATGCTAATTCTGGGTGTGAGAAATAAGTTGGAACCATAGATTGTACTACTGACTGACTGTATTGTTTATTGCCTGAAACTTGTGGCTTTAATTTCTTAGTAAGTGCTCTGAATGTTTCAGTTCATTGTTACTGGTTCCTAGCCAGATTGTAAGACATGTGATGGTCTGACCTGGGATTGTAATGAAAGCCTTTTGTCATGAATTATCATATATCAACATCTACAATGAAGTGCTATCTGACTAGTGAGAGTCAAAAAGTGTACTTTTTGATTTGATCCACAAAGATTGATTTCATAAGCAATCAACATGGCAGCATGTAATATCAAACCATAATTTTCTAAAATGTATTGGTCTTGGTAAAGGCATGAATATTTGTTAACATAAATGTGGTAGTTAGGTACTTACGTTTTTTTTTCCAACTTTTATGCCTTGTCATTGAATTCCAGTTCTGTCACTGTGTAGTTTTAATATTTATTGAGTTAAAAATCTCAACACCCAGTTATTGTCCAACAAGTTTATTTGGAAACATGAGCTTTTGGAACACTGCTCCTTCATCAGGTAGTTGTCTGAATCATTAAAGTAAAGGGACAGGTCAATAATAGTGCTATGAAGTAGCACCTGCTTACCACCAACCTGCTCACTGACACCCTGATGAAGGGACACAACCACCTGAAGGGGCAGTGCTCCGAAAGCTAGTGCTTCCAAATAACTCTGTTAGACTAAACCTGGTGTTGTGATTTTTAACTTCGTATACCCCAGTCCAACACTGGTCCTTTTCAAATCAAGAATTGATAGAATTTTGTGATTTGCAAACAATCTTTCCATACCAGGGATCATGTTAGTGAACCCTCTGATTGCCTTAAATTAAATAATATTTTTCTTAACTGAATGAACTAAAACTTCTCTCAACATTCTAGATGTTGTCTCACTAGCACCTCTTACTTTGCAAGACTTTGCTACGCTTTTTATATTCCAGCCCCCTTGAAATAAGGCCCAACATTCTATTAACCTTTATCTGCTGCATCTGCGTTTGCTTTACGTTTCATGCACTAGTGCCCCATTGTTCCTTTTTTGTGGCAGATTTTTCTAGTAAGTCTTTTTTTTAAATAATGCTCTTGGATCAGATTATCTCTTATTGGAGATGGTAATTATATGGCATTTGTGTAGTGCGAATGTTAATTGCCACTTTTCAGTTCAAGCCTAGATATTGTCCCGGTCTTGTTGTGTTTACTGAGACTGCTTCAATTTCTGTGGAGCCATGAATGTGCTGAACATTGCATAATCAACAAACATCCCCATTTCTGACCTGATGGAGGGGAGGACATTGATGCAGCTGAGGATGGTTGGGCCTAGGGCAGTATCCTGAGGAACTCTTGCTGAAATGACTGCCATCCAACAACCACAGCCATCTTCCTGTGTCAGCTGTGACTCCAACCAGTGGAGTGTTTTCCCCCAACTCTCATATTGATCTCAATTTTGCCAGAGCTCAGCACTTTTTTTTTGTCCATGTTTTGAGCAAGACTATAATGAAGTCAGGAGCTGAGTGGCCCCAGCAGAACCGAAACAGGATGTCGGTGAGCAGGTTGGTGCTAAGTAGGTGCTGCTTCATAGCGCTGCTAACGACCTGTTCCTTTAATGATTCAGAGTAGATTGTGAGGGAGATTATTATTAAGTTGGATTTTTCCTGCTTATTGTGTGTAGGACATATCTGGCCAACTTTTTAACACTGTTTGGTAGATGCCAGTGTCACCGCTGTACATGGCTGGGGTCTGGCAGGTTCTGGAATATTGTTGCTAGGGCCCAGAGCGGTTTCTTGATATCATGTGGAGTGAATTGAGTTGGCTGAAGACACCACCTGTGATGCTGGTGACCACTGGAGAAGGCCAAGATTGTATTTGCCTTCCTAACTACCGACTCAATCTGCAAGTTTTAGAGTCTTACATGTGCAGCACGGAAACAGACCCTTCGATCCAACTCGTCCTTGCTAACAAGACATTCCAACTCAATCTAGTCCCACCTGCCATCACCAAGCACATATATCCCTCCAAACCTTTCCTATTCATATACCCATCCAGATGCCTTTTTTAAATGTTGCAATTGTACTAGCCTCCATGTTTTCACAATTTTCACAGTTCACCTACTTATAACTATTCATGAACAATGGATCAGAACAAAACACTGAGAGTAAATTGCAGTTTACTGAGTTAGTGGGAAACCTGGGCCAGCTGGTTTGTGCAGAGCCTTTTGACCCAGGGAGGAAGTGATGAGAGAGCCACCTGCAAATCTTGCTCCATTGACAAGGGCTCCCTCCTGTTACTTTTAATTTGCACCAGTATTGAAAATGCTGACTCTCAGGAATATATTGTTGGAAGTGACAAGAATACTGTAATAGTACGGTCAGATTGTGGGATATTCATGTACTGCAATCAACCAAAACACTTCTCCAAATCAGTTAGTTTGTGTGATCCATCTATGCACTTGCAAGCAGGCTGTGTAACTAAGCAGATTTCTGTATGTGTAGTGTCAAATCTGTACATGCATGACTCCGGAGGTTTAGACTTGCGAGATCAGGTAGGGGCATCTTCAATAATAGATAGAGGCTGAGAAGTGTGGCATGGCCTTGACGCTCAAATAAAGTGCTGTTTTCGGAAAATTTTGAGGCATGCTTCTCATCTTATCTCAGCACACCAGTTGAAAACCACTTGAAGACATGTAATTTGAATCCTGCATGTCAACTTTCTTACCCTCAAAATAACATATCTATTTTATTAAATTAAAGGGTTGAATCCAAGTTGTGTTGAATGTAGTTTTGTTTGCATAAAAATTCCAAGTTAGATGCAATGAAAACAAACTAAATGTTCTCGTGCTTAAGTTTCTAACTCTGGTTTTGAAAAATTCATACATGATGGCCTTGGAATGTTAAGTGATAATACTCAATGCTTTTCTTCAAATTTAAACTTTTTAAAAAATGAGAACATGCTATGAAAAATTATTCCATTATAACCTGTTGTTCCCTCTGTCTATTTTCTCCTGGAATTACAATTCCTTAGATACGTTGGCCCTGTGATTCCTTTTACATAAAGGCATCTTTAAAGGATACTTCATGGTCATGCAGAACTGTTTATCCCATCAGGCTTGTGGCAGCTTATTGGAAAAGTTATGCTTTTAGTCACACCTTTTTTTTTTCTGTCTGTACGATGCTACAAATTTCTCTTTTGACATATACATCCAATTGAATGGATACAGTTTCAGTTGAATCTGGAATGCATCACTTGTTCAGAAAATAGTTTCCAGAACATCATAACTCGCTGTGTAACCATTTTTATATACTCTGGCAGGCCCAGTGACGGCAGAGATCAGTTAGTTTGTCTTTGAGTTTTTTTGTTTAGTTTGCAACTTTTTAAACAGGAATGCCTAGTTTAATTATAATGCTGACATGCAGTTAATGTGACACAGACTGCTTTGGTGCTAGACCTGACATTACCTGGTTCCTTTTTTATTTCATTCATTCTGGTATGATTTTCATTAAATAAACTTGCCATACATTTAGGGAAGCAGTACAATACTTCATTTGATTGCTAATCTTTAGTTGGGTTTGCGGATAGATTAGTTTGTCAATTAAAGGCTTATACACTTATTGGACCTTTTACAGAATAGTGATTGCAACTAAATAGCAGTGGGAAAATACTTGAAATCAGAGTACAGCAATTACTATGCAAGCTATGTTGAAAAATAAGCATCATAGAACGGCAGTCAGCCTTTATTTAAATGACTGACAAATCCAGCCCAAGCTCTGTCTTTTGAGTACAGACTGTACTCACTGACACGTGGTTTGAAGTTGATTGTTCAAGTAAAATTTGTTCAAACAAATTGTTCAAGTCTCAAAGCAACACAGAAAATGAAATATTTTTACAAAAATCATGCAGTCTGGAAGTCAAATTAGCAAGCATTTTAGAAAAGAACTTTCCAATCATCGCAACAAGGAAACTTTATCTATTCACCACCTAAAGGTTGAAGTGCTGTTGTCATCAGGTGATGGCTGTACTAATACAGATTTTGATCCAGTTCCTCCCTCTCTCTATGCCATGATTCCTGGATGTTATTAGGGCCCTCCTTTGCGAAGAAACAAAGCATGATTTTAATTTGTCAGCCATTTTTTTTATTCCCCATTGAGTTGCCTTGTTTCTAACTGTAAGGGGCCTACATTAGTTGCACCAATTTCTTTCTCTTGACAGCAACTTTTGTAGTCCGTTCTTATGTTCCCTGGAAATGTGCCCAGCTTCCTACGCAGAGCTGGAGGAGCACACCATGGCTTTGAGTTCTCCAGCCAAGATCTACCCCTTTCAACTCTATAGAACGTAGCCCTTAGAAACTATAAACCACCAAAAGATCTTAAACTTTTATTGCTTATAGTTTGTAAGTATGTATCTGACTTTACCTACTAATGGCCAATCAGCTCTTTTCCATGGAACCTCTACTCCTATATTAGGCTAAGACCACATTGGCTTTCCCATGGTGTCATTCTTTGTTTCTTCCCAACAAGCAGGACACCTTCCCATACTGCCTCACTGTGCTGACTGCAAACACTATTCCTATGACAGCCCCTCCATAGCTGATGTCAGCTCAGTGAACTTTCTTTCAGCTTCCTCTACTTAGGATATCTTTCCTAGGATGAAAACACTTTGATATTCCAGCTGTGGTCTGCCTAGTGCCTTTAGAGTTTTAATGAAACACCCTACATTTATGCTCCTTTTCCTGTGAAATAAAGGCCAATATTTCAATTACCTGTCCTATTACCCACAACTTGGATGCTAGCTTTTTTGAGATTCATTGACCAGCATTCCCAACTCCCTCTGTTCTGCTTTCTGCAGTCTTTCTCCATTTAAATATTCAGTTCCTGTATTCTTCTTGCTAAAGTGCATAAGTCGACACTTTTCCCATATCATGATATTCCATCTGTTAAGTTTCTGCCACACTTAACCTGTTATATACCTGTGTAGCTTCCTCGTACCAACCTGCTACCTACCTATTTTGGTGTCATCTGCAAACTTTGCTCTAGTCCAGTTACTTTCTTTATCCAACTCATTTGTATATACTGTAAATAGTTGTGACCCCATCATTTAATCCTTGTGGTACTCCACTAATTACAGATTGCTGTCCTGTGACTGCCTTCCTGATACCAAATCTATCTCTTCTGTTAGTTACCTAATTTTCTATTCATGCAGATATCCTGCCTCCAACAGCGTGGCCTCTTATCTTGAGCCTAATGCATGGTATGCTTTCAAATGCCTTCTGAAAATCCCAGTAGTCTATATTTGCTGCTTCCCCTTTCTCTATCTGATCCAAATGGCCTGATCCACAATGTAATGTTTTGGGAAACTGTCCCAAATTCTTCCTCATGGCTTCCTCTTCTAATCAGAATATCCCAATCTGCATGAACATTGGGTAAATTTAATGTTAATTAACGGCCTTTGTTACATGCCCTCATAATTTTCAGGGTTTTTTTCTCTGCCCATTGTATAGCCACTGATAGGAACAGTCCAGGAGTCCATCAGTGTTGTCTTTTCATTTCTCAACTCCATCCTTATGGATGTTGCATCTTCCAGTTCAAGATCACTTCTATTGTACTTATTCCATCCCATATGCAAGATGTAACTCTGGCTGGAAGGAAAGGGCAGCAGAGTCATAGAGATGTACAGAATGGAAACAGACCCTCCGGTCCAACTCGTCCATGCTGACCAGATATCCTAACCTAATCTAGCCCTATTTGCCAGCACTTGGCCCATTTCCCTCCAATCCCTTCCTGTTCATATACTCATTCAATGCCTTTTTAAATAGTGTAATTGTATCAGCCTCCTCCACTTCCTCTGGCAGCTCATTGCATACACGTACCACCCTCTGTATTGAAAAGTTGCACCTTGGGTCCCTTTTTAAATCTTCCCACTTCCACCCTAAACCTATGCCCTCTAGTTCTGGACTCCCCAACCCCAGGGAAAAGACTTCTTTTTTTTTTGTCAATTTATCCAATCCATGTCTGTCATGATTTTGTAAACCTCCATAAGGCCACCCTTAGTCACCGACGCTCCAGGGAAAACAGCCCTAGCCTATTCAGCTATATACCCTTGAATATTTAGTTCCGAGCTTTAATCTCCTTTATAACTGTCTCCATAATGGCTACATGATCATTTACAGGAGAACTTCCATTATCCGAGCGAGATGGGCGGGCACTATTTCATTCTGATTTTTTTTTTATTATTCGGTTAATCGATTTTAAATGCCTTTTCTCTGGGACTCAGTTTTTAAAGTCTGCTCCCCATTCTGGAGACTGCAGCAGGACACAGTGCCCAAGCCCCCGCTCCCAACACTGCCTCCCTCACTCGCCCCCAGAACCTCGTCTACCCCCTCCCGGCCCCCAGTTCCATCCAATGCTGCCCCCGGCTGCCCCTTCCCCCCCCCCCCCCCCCCCCCAATCCTGTCCAACACCGCCCCTGTCCAAGCTCCCCTGTCCCCTCTCCGGGGCAGCTGGACTGGGCGTCAATAACAGGACTGCTGCTACTGCAGCTGCCTTTTGTGGGGTAAGTCTCCAAATAGCTAGCATGTACACATGCACGCACAACTTTTTACTGCAACTTTTTCACAGGTTCCACCTTTACCCTGTACAGGACAATATTGGAGAGATTATCTGGGGAAGGGAGGTGTGTGGTTAGGGTACACCCCTGTGTAGAACTCCAGGGAAAGTGTGGGGAGAGAGAAAGGGCGGGAGGTCAGTCATTTGGAGACTGTGCCTGTTTAATCACTGTAAACAAAAGACTCGATCACTTATGAAAACTGTCGTTGATGTAATGTTTCTGTTGGGACCTTGATCTCCTTCAGATAATCCAATTTTTGGATAATTGGTGTTTGGATAATCAAGATTCCTCTGTTAACCTGTATTTGCATGGCAATTCATCTGTTTAGTTCTAAACCTTTTAGGGTGTTCTGAGACAGCAATGCTAATCACTGAGCCAAAGTACCAGGGACCCTGATTCAATTTCACCTTCAAGTGACCGTCTGTCCGTCCTGTGACTCTCTTGATTGTGGGAGGAAACCAGAACTCCCAGAGATGCGCAGGTTAGGTAGATTGGCCATGCTAAATTGCTCGTGGTGTACAGGGATGTGCAGTTTAGGTGGATTAGCTATGGAAAGTATAGGGTTAAAGGGATATGGTGTCTGGGTGGTATGCTCTTGGGAGGGGTTGTGTGGACATAATGGGGTGAATGGCCTGCTTCCACATTGTAGGGAATCTATGATTTAAATACTATGTATGTGCAAATAAAGAGGCATTTATTTTGCTGTGTTACCATTTTCTTTTCCTGTTTTGATACTATTTACTGGTGTTTTCTATATTTAGACAGTCTCTTTCTGCCCTTCTGGGTATCATTTATCCAAATTGTGGCCCTGTAATGTTGCCATAATCCTCCAGTTTGTAAGCTTAGATTTCCTATCTCCCATGCACCTCCACCATATGGCCCCCTTGGTTTAATTGTGTGCGCCTCTGAAAAAAAATTGTCTGTGCCTTTTTGTAGCCCCCACTCTCATTTTTCTTCATGGACACACCACCTTGAATTATTGTAACATTCAAGTCTATGGGGCTAGTGTAGTCTATATCACCAAAAATATGCTACTACCTAATAGGCTAAAGAGCTTTTTCTGTACTAAGAAATTTAAAGATTTATGAATCTGGTCCTGCTGCCTTTTCAACTTTAAGCAGAAAGAGCCTATCCATTAACCAACTCCTCTTTAATTACCACATTTTCATTGTTGTCTGAGTGGCATCGTCATCCTTAATAAAGACGTGCAAATTATTAATTTATTACCACGGTTCTGCATCTGCCTCTATGGCTATTGCCCTTTTTTTGGATCCTAATTGGTCCAACTCTTCCTTTTTATTGTCCTTTTACCATGCCTAAATAAGACTTTGGAATTCCTTTTATATTGTTTGTCAGTCTCTCTTTACATTCTCCCTATGTTATTTCTTTAAAATTGTTTTTTTACTTGCCATCTAAACCTTCTACACTTGTCTGGTTCTCAATTATTTTCTTTCTGTACAGTTTTGTCCTCCAATGAACTCCAGATTTGTTTGCCTTATATTGCTTCAGCATGAAAAAGTACCTTGACCAATTCCAAACTATTTCTTCTTTTGAAGTTTACCCCATCGTTCAGCTATTGTTGGGCTGACCTTTGACTCCAAATCGTTTCACCCAGATCCATTTTAACCCATTTTTCTTTTTTATTTTGTTATTCTTCTGAACCTTACGTTATGGAGATTCTGGTTTTTGAAAATGTTGGGTTGGCTACTGCCTTTCAGGAGTCCTTCACTGTTCATAGATGCATATAGGTGGAACTGCTGGCGCAAATGGTATCCCTGCTGAAGCATTGAAATGCAGAGGCAAGAGCTCCTGCTGCAGCTACACACCCTTGCCTTCCTTAACTGGAAGGAGGCGAGGATCCCAGGAGACCGCCGATATACCACAGTCGTATTTTTTTTTTAGAACCAGTTCGAATGCTAACTACAGGGGAATCTCCCTGCTGCCGACTGTTGGCAACCCATCATGAAGGTCGTTCTCAGCTGTCTCTTTGTGGCTGAGGAACTCGTCCCAGTGTTGCAATGTAGTTTTTGGCCATGGAGGGGCACAATGGACATGATTTTCTTTGCGCAACAGCTGCAGGAGAAACACTGACAAAAGAACCTACCACTCACAAAGGCCTTTGTGGTCAATCAGGAAGCATTATGGAGCATTCTTTTCCACTTTTGTTGCACCATAATTTTGTCACCATCCTCCTTCTGCTCCACGATGACATGGAAGTCATAATAATGACAAATGGCTTGGCCACTGACCATTTCCCCATTCAGATTAGTATTAAGCAGGGCTGCGTCATTGCCCCAACGCTGTTCTTGATCTACCTCGCTGAAATAGTTCATCTCACCTTCGACAAGTTCCCTACTGGAATAGAGCTAACTTATAGAACTTGTGGGAAATTACTCAACTTCCGTGATACCCTCAAGGCCTCACTAAGTGTGGCATCCTAACAGACACCTTGGAATCACTGGCTGAGGGCCTTCCAAAGTGGAAGAGGGGCATTTGGGAAGGCGTCAAGTGCCTTGAGACTTGCCATCGGGGGAAATGTGGAAACCAGGTGAAAATAATGTACTGCCACACCGTTAAAATGTGTACAGTGGCGTACTTGCAGTCTCTCCGTGCTATGGGCTTTCCACACATTATTGTGCTCCACCTGTACTGCTGGGCTGGTGATCTGTGACAAGCTGACTGTACCTGGCCTGGCTCGACAGTGTTCCTGTGATAAAGGTTTCCACAAATCCAGTACACTCAGGAAATTCCTCCTCATCTGTGTTAAAAATGCAACCCTTTATTCTGAGATTTGCCTTCTGGTCCTATATTCTGGAAACTTTCTTTAGTCTAACTTTTTTCCTAGTTTGACTGTTGTTATGGAGCAGGCCAGACCCCCTCAAAACATTTCAAGAAAGTAGCCCAGACCCTAACTTTACTAGTCATTTTAAGCAGATGTAGCTTGGATATCTCAGGAGGGATGCAGTTGGTCAAACCATGAGGTTTTAAACAAAACAATTTTTATTTACAAGATTACTGAATGAAACACGATGAAAGAGAACAGAGTACAGAATACCTTAACTTGTCTGAAAACTCAACAGATCATCCCAACTTAATGATGCTGCTCCAAAGACTTGCAACAATCCCCATAAAAGCCTCTTGGTGCAGAAGGTAAAATCAAACACTGGGTCTTACAGAAGAGAAGCCGAAGATAAAGGAGGATCAGCCTGTACCTGCTACTTTGGAGTCCAACAACTTTTTCAGTCTACAGTGGTCAGAGCAAAGCAAAGCAAACCAAACCACAGGAAAACTGAGCTGGGAGCACTGGCCATTCCCCTTGCATTGTACAAATGTTTTTTTAACTCTAGCCTTTTGCCTGGGGCAGTATCTATTAGCTATAATCAAACCGGCCCTAAAACCCTTCAACTTAGACGTGTGTGTCTCTTTTGCAACCTGTTTGGGGGGACAAAAAAAATCAAGGATAACATAACCTTTTAAAGGGGCAGTATTGCCACAGGTTTTACTCTGGTTATCAATAACCCAAGGTAGTTCCAACAAAGGGATATTCACAATGTTCTTTTTGATACAAACAGCGCTATAAAATACTAAAAAGGTTAGCACAGGCTTGCTGGGCCAAAGGCCCCCTCCTGTGCTCTGACTCTATGGCCCTAAACTGCAAATGTCGTATGCATAGTATTCAAAATCACAAGTGAACCAATTTACATGGACTTCTCTGCAGATCGGACTGAAACAGGTTATCCACCTACTTGGTCCCGACCTCCAACTGCTGATCCTCTTAAGATTTTGTGTTTCACAAGATCATCTCTGACTGTTTTAAATTTGAGCAAACAGGCTTAGAATGTCTAGGTTTTCCTCGAGGCAATGCATACATTCCAGGTATTGTCAAGTAATCCTTCCCTGAATTGCTTCCATTGCACTTATGGTCAATCTGTACGTCTAGTGACAATATTTGAACAATACTCCTGATGTGCTCTCACCAATTCCCTGTATATTTCAAACAAAACCTCTCTGCTGTTTTGCTGTATTCAATAAAACGTAGCATTCTATTAGCTATCCTGATTAATTGCTTTACCTGAACATGAACCTCCAGTGATTCATGCACTCGGACCTTCAAATCTCTCTCCACCTCAGAGCTCTGCAATCTCTAACCATTTAGATAATATGCTTCTTTTATTCTTTCTGCCAGAGTGGATATTTTCCCACTTTCCCACAATGTACTCCATTTGCCAGCTAGCCTATATCCCTTTATAGGCACCTCTGTCCTCTTCACAACTCGCTTTCCTACTTTTCTTTGTGCCAAGAGCAAACTTAGCTACCATACCTTCAGTCTTTTCATCAAAGTCATTTATTATACTACTTGTGATATTCTGTCAGCCATAAAAATACCAGTTTATTCCTACTCTCTGCTTCCTATTAGTTAGCCAATCTTGTATCCATGCCATTCTGTTACTCCTCTGCCATAAGCTGTTGTTTTGTGCAATAACCATTGATGTGACACGCTATAAAATGCTTTCAGGAAATCCAAGCACCGTACATCCACTGCTTCCTCTTTATCTACAATACAGTTTATTATTTTCGAGAACTCCAATAAATTAGTGTTATAATTATTTTTAAGAAAAATATATTTCAGGAGCCTCCAGTACCGGTTAAGGATCTGTTAGGAAAGTCCACCTTAGGAAAGATTCTGAAGTTGCCCTCTAACCCAGTGAGTGAATACATTACTCGAGTTCTGAAATGGTATGTTTTCAACAACACTGTTTTTCCATTTTCCAAAAATGGCAAGTCGCCTGCTGCACCTGGTCTCACCACTCACCAACTTCCCAGTTGCCACCTTCCTCTTTGAATCTATTATCCTTGTCTAAATCCTATTAGTTCATCTTTCTTGGTGTGATATGAGATCATCCTGAGATTCTACTTCCAGATAAGGCCTCAGGATTAATGTTGGTTCAGCCATACTCATTTTCACAGAAGTTGCCTGCATCAGCATCCAAACATGTTTATGCAGTTTAAATTTTCCTTTTTTAACCTGACGACTGCTTTGTTAAATCTTAAATTATTTATTTAGCTTATTAAGCTAACTATAACATTCTACTTCATTCTAATCCCAGATTGAAATTTGTGGATTTGTCCAATGTATCCAAGTATCCAAGTGAGCCATTATAATGTCTTTAATGGCTTCTCTCATTTTTCCTATGACAGATATTAAACTAAGTAGCCTGTAGTTTACTGCTTTCTGTCACCCTTTTTGAATAAAGGAGTTACATTTGTATTTTTCTGGTCTAAAGGAACCATCCTTGAATCAGAAGTTTTGAAAAATTAAAACTAACACACAACACTCTCAATGATTACTACTTCAGAGATCCTACAATAAACTTTAATGATTTGGAGATTTGTCAACTTTCAATTCCAATAAATTACTTCCTCTTTCCCTAGTAATTGTAGTTGTCTTGACTTCCTCCCTACCTATCCCTGATTTATATTTCCAGGATGCTACTTGTTTGTCCCCTCTCTAGAGAAGATTGCAACAAAATTTGTTCAATTTTTCTGCCGTCTTCTATTAATAATTCCCAGACTCCTTTTCTATTGGATCAACACTTTGTTAACTGTGTTTAAAAATATCTGAAGCAACTTTGCCAAAGATATAAAAAGTTAGGATAACTTTTATTTACCTCCTCAATCTTTTATTAATTTTTGTATCATTTCTTCTGATCTGCCAACTATCTGTGCAAAGTTGTTTTCTTTAGATTTAATATGATTGCCTTTTTTTAAAGGTAACCACAAATGGTATACCTTTCCTTTATATTCTAATAAATAAGAAAATTCTATCTATTGTGTGTGTGTGTTCTGGAATGTCCTTAAGTGTTTGCTGTATTGACCCTCCTATCCTCTTAATCTAAATTCAGTTCTGCTAGCTCTGCTTTCATGTCCTCGCAATTGCCCTTGTTTACATTCAAAATTGTACCCACACTTCCCTATTATAAACTGTATGTAAATGTCATCATATGATGGCTGCCATCCAGGGGAGCTTTCATTCTGAAGTCAATACTTAATTCTATCTCCTTGTTCAAAGCCAAGTCTAGTACGGTTCGCTGCCATTAATGCCATAACGTGCTGGTCTAAGAAGCTGTCCCATAAACATTCAATGTACTCCACATCTAGACTACCTTTTCCTCATCTGATTTTTTTTCTAGTATACATGTAGATTAAAATCCACCATGATAATAGCTGTACTCTTCTGACAAACTCCCATTATTTCTTCCTTGATACCCTGTCCTACTGTGTGGTTACTGTTAGGGGGGCTTGTGTACAACTCTCAAAAGAGCTCTTGCCTTGTATTATTCCTCATTGCTGAAAATGTGTTGCTGGAAAAGCGCAGCAGGTCAGGCAGCATCCAAGCAACAGGAGAATCGACATTTCGGGCATCAGCCCTCCTTCTTCAGGCCGAAATGTCGATTCTCCTGTTGCTTGGATGCTGCCTGACCTGCTGCGCTTTTTCAGCAACACATTTTTCAGCTCTGATCTCCAGCATCTGCAGTCCTCACTTTCTCCTTGAAGATTATTCCTCATTGTTACCAATGCTACCTCATTGTACTGTATTTTGGTTTTCCTGAATTTAGGTTATCCTGCCACTCTCTTGTGCCAATGTCACTATTAATTAACAGAGCCACTCCCCAATCCTTTCCTAGCTGCTTGTCCTTCCTAAATATCACATACCCTGAGGTCACCTTGCAGCCACGTCTCCGCAGCGGCCATTAGATTGTACTTTTTGCCGTTTGTGCTACTAGTTCACCTATTTTCAAATCCAGCACCCTAAGTTTTTTTTCTTTTTGATTTATCTCTCAACATATCTGCTGGTTTGCTCTTAGCTCTGTATTCTCTCTGCATGTCAATAGGTTTATTATTTTCCACATTAATTCCTTCTCTTGCATTTTCTGCATTCTTTGATTCCACACAACTTCCTAAATATGGCCCTTGTTCCCACTATTTCTTTTAAAACCCACACTTCCCTAGTTATGTGGATTGCAAGAATACTAGTCCCAGTACAATTCAAGAGTAAACCATCCCATTTTCACCAGTATTGGTGCCGGTACCTCCAAACTGGAACCCACTTCTTCCACACCAATCTTTCAGCCACATATTCATTTCTCTAACTTTGTTTACCCTATGCCAATTTGTATATGACTCAGTGCAAATAAATGGTAATATTCCAAAGATTTATTTTCTGCTGCTTTTGGTGCCTAAACCCCCTCATCTTTTTTCCTTGTTCTACCTCTGCCAAAGGTGCTGCCATGGACCTCCAACAGCTGGATCCTCCCTCTCCCACTGCAAGATGTCCTCCTGTCCAGATGAGACTTCCAGAACTCTGGAAGTGGGCAAACAGCTGTCCGGATTTGTGCTTTTTACTCAGTCGTCTCATATTGTAACTGCCCAGGGTGCACCGCCGCCCCACCCTCCCAACCCCCCAACCAAAAAAATAGTTTATCATTTCTACAGCCCCCGGTTATCAAAACAAGCTGAAAGAACCTCAAGCCTGTTGGACAGTTGCACATCTGACACTCTTGCACTAATGTTCTGAATCTCTTTACCTGTCTCGCTTGTTTACTGTAAGTGGATCTTGTCCCTGACCTCTAACTGCCACCTGGTACCAAAAAATCCTCCTTCTCCTTTCTGATAAGTTGTAGTGTCTGTAGTTCAGTTTGTAGTTCAAATTGTGGGCCATAGCTATTCAAGTTTCAAACACTTATTGTAGGTATGTTTGCCCTGCATCACAATGGTATCTGTGAGCTCAGTTATGCTGTTGCTTTGGCTTACCACCTATACAAAATTCTTAATGAGATTTTAATTTAGTTATTCTTCACTTATGTTTTTATGAATGACAGTTACTTTGTCAGCAAATACATAAACTGTATCATAACTTGAGAAACTTAACAAATGCTCATTCCTGATAAACTGGCATATCTGTCAGATCTGATGTTTAGTTTGAGTTTCCTGCCGTCTAATCCTCTTTTCAATGCAAGCTGATGAAATTATAGACTTTGTGGTTTCACTTGTTTTATGTAGAATGACTGACACTTTCCAGTTTGCCTCACTGATGCTGAATGCAGGCCACCTACTTTTGAGTCTTCCATTCTTTCATTTTATATATATTTATACTGCTCTGCTTCCCCAATTAATACAGTAAATTAAGGGACCACGTTTCTTTTTTTTATTCCAAAGTTCTGCACATCAGCATTGATTTTTTTTTAATGTATTGTTTCACTCCAGCTGCTGAGGCACATGTGAAAGTGGAGGACCAAAAAGGCCAATTAAGTAATCACTCGATTTCGACTACTGGGCAAAGTGTGAACTCTGGAACCAAACAGGGTGTGTGGTTTTAAATTATGTACAGTTTGTGCTTTTTTTTTTCAGTAAGTGAGATTTCAGATGTCCAAAGCAAGACTTCAAAAGTGACATTTTATATGTGTGTATTAAATTATTTTGGCTCCCTCTATTTTAAAAATAATTTCAAGTCTCAATATAATCGGCAACCCTGGTAAAGTATAAAGATGATTCTTCAAAAATCTGTCTGTACTCATCTGAATCCTGTCATCTTGCCCTGTTCATGCATTAAGGTACCATTGTCCATATTTACTTTTTTCCAGACATTTTGCCAGTACATCTAAGATTACTACTTTGTTTTTACCTGTTGATTTTGCACTCTGCATTGGTTACACCTGTTCTTTATCAGGATTAAAACTTTCAGTTCCACCATTAATTTGGAGCCATTGTGAATGCCACTTTTTTTTTTGGTTACCCTTGTTTTGCAATTCATGCATCAAGTAACTAATTTGCATGATTTTTGATTACTGCCTTTTCAGTGCTGCTTGAGTTGCCTGGTTCCTGTATGGTTTAGATAAAGTTTTTTTTTTCTGTACTTTTTATTTTTCTGATGGTCAAATGTCACTTTTATGGAAGTGTATTTCCGCAATGTTGACAGTTCACTTAAATCCTTTTGTTGTCTTGGTGAACTTTTTTCCATGTCCAATTACCAATTGTCAAGAGCAAGCTTCTTCATTATCTTTCTGTCTTATGGAAATTCTGTATATTTTCCATCCATCATTTACATGTACATTATATCCCTGGATGCCTTCCTATGGCTGAGTTTTCCTTCTAATCTTGCATTCACACTGTTCTACCTCTGAATAGGTAATTTATAATTTGATTATTGCCTTTACTTCAATAAATGTAATTCAGTGAATCTCTACTGACCACCATATTTTGCACTAGTTTTCTAATAGGTCTTGAGACTAAACTATCTTTAACAAGTGGAATTCAGCACCCAAGTGTAGTTGACCTGAAATGATCTGTGTTTGTGTATTGAGATCATTCCTTGTAGTAGAAGGAAGATTTAAACCTGTGTTGTCCAGTACTTGCATATTGTGGCAGTTTTTGGAAGTGGTGATAGCCATAAGTGTACCTTGCTGAATTAGTGTTGAAGTTACCAAAATAGTAAGTGAGAAACATTTTGTAGCAAGTGGGAGAAGGTTGCATTTTGAAAGAGACGATTATGCGAAAAAGAAAAATAGGTATACTGATGGATATTTAAACAAGACGACTTGTTAAACATACCAGAAGAATCTCATTGAGACCTCATACTGTCTGATATGATAAATACCCATAAGTTCCTGTCACTTGTACTCAATTGAAATCAAAAGGTGTACTTCAAAAATCACCTAGGTTATGGCACAGAGACCATTTGGTCCATTTGTATCCATTGCAGCCACAAATTAGCCACCCAGCCTAATTCCACTTGCCAGTATTTGGACTATAGTGCTCAGGTGCATTTCCAGAAACCTGTTAAATGTGTTCATGTTCTCAGTCTTGCTTTATCTCCCATCTAGTCTTCCTATCAACTACTTTAAATCCATGTCCCCGGACCCTGACTTTTCTACTGAGATAAATAGCTGTACCATCCACTCTATTCAGGAACCTCAGTCTAGTCTATCTCAATCAAATTTCCTTTGGCCTTTTTTGCTTTATTGAAAAAAAACTTAAGACTGTCAAACCATTCCTCAGATGTGCGCTTTTCCCAGTTCTGGCTGCATCTTCATAAATCTGTTTGTACCCTCTGTAGTGCAATAATGTACCTGCAATGATGTGACCAAAGCTACCTACGGTACTTAAGTTGTGTCTCAACTCATGACATATACAGTTCAATATCATGTCCCTCTTGCATTCTATGACTTCTCTAAAGTTAGAGAGGATGTCATATGCTGGCTTAACTACCATTTTTAGTCTGTCTCCTACCTTCAGGGATGTGTGGATTTGTATTCCAAGATGACTGACTCCCAGGACGTGGTTATTCCTTTGCTTTAGTTTAACTCCAAGGAGTTAAATTCCATTTGCCACTTTCTCTTTGTTCCCCCATCTGACCATTAATATTTTTCTGATGTCCATCACTTTTTATTCTCCCTGTCAACTGTGTGACCAATTTCTTAATTGTCTGCAAACTTAATCATTTAGATTTGGCCATTGCACCCTTGTTCAGTGTTGAGAACATGTTTGCTTCGAATTCCTTCAATTATGTCTTTGAATGCCTCCCATTGCTCTGATACTGGTTTGCCTTCAAGTACCTATTTCTAGTTCACTTTTGCTTTTTTAGCTTAATAAAATTGGCCTTAACTCAGTTGGGAACTCTGACTCTATTGTGTTGTAATCCTTGATCACCTCTACCACCAAAATACTTTCCCACTGCTACTCCTTCCACCTGCCCAGCCTAATCTCCTAAAATTAAATCCAGAATTCTGATCTTTCCTGTTGGGCTTGCTACATGTGGGCCCCAAACAAATTGGAACAAACCTTAAGCATTATCACCCCATTCGCAATTTCCCCCCCCACACCCCCAACTCCTTTTCTATCCTGTCTGAAAGCCCTGCAACCAGCAATGACATAACCCTGCCATTCCTGTCCCCTCTCAGGTCACATTTCTGTAATGGCTATAATCTCATCTAGTCTTATTTCTCCATGCCCTTAGTTTGTCTGCTTTACTTGCAGTTCTCATTGCAGTAAAGAAGATAACCTTGAACACTGCCAGATTTTTTTTTCATTTTCTAACTTTGTTTTCTCTGCTTTCAAAACCGTTGTGTTAATTTTGTCTGCCATTTTAATTTGATTTCTCCCAACTGAATCTACCTTTGTTCCTACGCCCTGCCAAATTAGTTTTAACCTCAGCAACAACACTACTGAAATGTCCCACAAGAAAATCAGTCTTGGTTCTAATCAAGTTCAGCCTGTTCAGTTCCTGTCTATCCTAGGGCCAGTCCCAATATCGCAAGAATCTAAAGCCTTCCCACTTGTAACAGTTGTCCTTCCACACGTTCATCTCCTTTTATCATACAAAGATGTAGTACAAAAGAGGCCCCAAGTCTATTGAGTCTGTAATGAGGGAGAAAAAAAACAGGTCTACACTCCCACTTTCCAGCACTTGACCCTTGGCTTTGAATGCTGTGATAATTTAAGTGCTCATCCAAGTGCTTTTCAAAGGCTGAGGTTTCCTGCCTCCGGTCCCAAACCAGGCATTCCAAATTACCACCACCACCTGGATGATTTTTCCCTCAAAGCCCCTCTAAATCTCCTGTCTTTCATCTTAAAATTATGTACTGCAGTTGGTTCTGCTACAACGCAAATTGACTTAAATGCAATTGATAGATTTAGACTGTTATTTACCTATATTGGCTATAACACAATGCTGGCCCCATTTAGTTTAAATGGGGCAGCTATTACATGATTTTCTTGCAATAAGAGAACTCGCAAGAATGGAACTATAACATTATATCAAAATCAACAGTATTGTCATTGACCCTTTAACTAAACGGAAAAGCAGCTTCCTATCCTATCCAAGTCTCTCCTACACCTTTAATTAGTTCCCTTCTTGGCCATCTCTGCTCCATAGAAAACAACCTGAGTTTATCCAGCCTCTCTCCTAGCTAAACTTCTCTATCCCAGGCAAAATCCTGGTGAATCTCCTCTGCAACTCCTCTAGTGCAAGCACAACCTTGTTAATTTGCTGTCTAGCTCCCTAACTCCTAACATGCACATGAACCAAACTTTCAAATCTACACTGTGTCCCCATCTAACTTAGATATAGTCTTTGAACAGTACACTGAGTTTTAGCTGTATAAATGCATTAGTCGTGAAAAGCTCACTGGTGTGAGGAGTGGTGTGTTGTCTCAAGTGCCAGGACAAGGAGCAGTAACATAGTCATAGAGATGTACAGCACGGAAACAGATCCTTCAGTCCAACTCCTCTATACCGACCAGATATCCTAACCTAATCTAGTCCCATTTGGCCCACATTCCTCCAAACCCTTCCTAAGCGTATACCCATCTAGATGCCTTTTAAATGTTGCAATTGTACTAGCCTCCATTTCCTCTGGCAGCTCATTCCATATATGCACCACCCTCTGAGTGAAAAAGTTGCCTCTTGGGTCCCTTTTAAATCCTTGATCTAAAGTCCTGAGATGTGAGAATCAGTTAAAAGGAATGATTGATATTGGGGCAATCTCTGGAGTGCACTATATATAGTAAAATATACAAAAAGAAAATTTAAGATTTTTGTGCAGAGGATGGTTTGAATCTGGCATTCATTGACAATCAGCAAATTTATTTTAAAAGGGCTTGTATGTTTGCTTGTGGTGAGAAATATCGAAAATGATAGAAAGGGAATAGAGGATAGAATTTAAAAGCAAGTGCAGATTTGATTCCCTGCATGTCCTCATATCCTTCTCAAATAATATATTAAATCTGCCATTAGTATTTGTTTTCAGCTATTTATTTTTTATTTAAAAAAAACTGAATAAACAAAATTTTCACTGAACTCAAATTTATATGGAGTAAAAATATTACTTGGTTCACAGATTTTTCTGTGCTTCGTGTTGATGACAAGCAAAGACTCGCAAAGGAACGTAGGGAGGTACGACAAAGGCAGCAAGGTAGGAAAATATGTACACTTGATTTTGTTTTCTAATATTTGAAATATTTTCCAGGTTTATTGGGCATATGGGTTATATTATATCTTTTAATCAACATGTTCAAACCACTCTGACAAGTGGGACTCAAATAGACTTTCTGGCTCAGAAGTAGAGACACCCATTTATCGGTTGGAGTGGCACTTTGATTCAGGAGCATGCAGATGTTGAAAAGTGTCATATCTGAGTTTCAATGATGCGGTCACACCAAAGTTGAGGCAGATAAATGGGTGACTGCCTTCCTGGCAAGTATTCAATCCAGGCAACCCCTGTGGCCCTTCCCCATTCAAACAAGTATGCGATTTTGATATTGTTGGCATGAGTAGGGTTATTACATATCAAGGGATGGCAGCAACAGTAGCATGAAAAGTGGCATCATGGCTTACTCTATTCAGGGAAGGAGGGTCAAAGTGCAGGCGAAGAGTGTTAGTCAAGGACTCTATACTTGGGGGCACAGATCTATTTCTTTGGCCACAAGTGAGACACCAGGATGGTATTGCCTCAACTCCAGGGTCAAGGATATCTGAGCTTGCACAGGGCGTTCTGATAGGGAGGGTAAACAGCTAGGGGTCATAGTCATTTTGGAACTAATGACAGACTGAAAGGATGATGAGGTCCTGCAACAGGGATTTAAGAAATTGGGTCAAAGTTGAAATGCAGGACCTCTCGGGATTACTCCATATCGTGTTAGTGATGGCAGATAAAGGAAGATAGTACAGCTGAATGTGTGGCTAATGAGCTAGTGTAGGAGAGTTTCAGATATCTGAATCATTGGGATCTCATCCAGGGTTGGTGGGACCTGTTCAAAAAGAATGGGTAAGTTTACTTGGATCAAAAGCAGAAATTTCTAGACAGGATTAGATCTGGCTGTATCTGTGGAGAGTTAATGTTTCAGGTCTAGTGACTCCTTGTTCAGTTACCTGGATGCTGTGTTTTGAGGAAGTAGTCATATCTTTTACATTAACTACTTCAGATTCGGTCAGTGGTTAGGGACAGAAGGGGTGATGAGTGAAGTAGGCAGAATGATCTAGGAAGTAGTGATAAAGGAGCTTGTGTAACAGGTTTGCGATTCCTGTTTCCTGTGTAGGGGAAGTGAGGACTATAGGGAGGGTGAGCAAACTGACTATAGCACTGTAGAACAGGGAGCCATTCAAGAGGGAGAGAAAAGAGAAGTATAGTTGTAGTTAGGATAGTGTAAATTAGGGGATTAAACACTGTTCTGTGGCCAGGATGAGGAGTCCTGAAGATTGAGTTGCCTGCTTGATGCCCAGATTCAGTATATCACATTGGAATTTGGAGTGTGTGTCTTAGTTCAAGTAGGTACCAACAATATAGGTAGAAAGAAGAAAGGGGGGGCTGCTAAGAGGACATGAGCAGGTAGGGGCTCAATTATAAAACAGAACCGAAAAGGTGATAAGCTCCGGGTTAATGTCTGGCCCATGAGCAAATTGGGCCAGTGCTAATAAGATTAAAGAGGCAAACATACGACTCAAAGATTGGTGTAGGAGAAACTGCTTCATGGGACATTGGCGCTAATACTTGGGAAGGAGAGAGCTGTTCCAAAGGGATGGGCTCCATATGAATTATGCTGGGACCAGAGTTTCAGCAAATTACGTAACTAGAGCTGTGGATAGGCTTCAAACTAAGTAGTGATTGGGTGGGTTAAGTTGCATGGAAAATCATGGAGAAATTGAGGGCTCAAGATGCTGGAGAGTGTGACGCTGGAAAAGCGCAAGCAGGTCAGGCAGCATCCAAGGAATAGGAGAAACCGATATTTTGGGCATGAGCCCTTCATTGGGGGGGGCGCTGAGAGGTAAATAGGGGAAAGTGGCTGGGAAGACAATAGGGAGATGGAGAACGTGAGTACTGTAGATGTTCGAGATCAGAGTCGAGGTGTTTCACTGGAAAAGCACAGCAGGCCAGGCAGCATCCGATTCTCCTGCAATAGGTAGATGGAGTTGGTGGATGAGAGGTGGGAAGGAAGATTGTCAAATAGGACAGTTCAAGAGGGCAGTGCCAAGTTGGAGGGTTGGATGTGGGATGAGGTGGGGGAGGGGAGAGGAAGAAAATGGTGAAATCTATGTTGATGCTGTGTGGTTGGATGGTCATAAGGCAGAGGAGGTGATCTTCCTCCAGGTGTCAGGTGGCTTTGATTAGGCAGTGGAGGAGGCCAAGGATTTGGATGTTCATGGGGGAGGGAGAGTTGAAGTAGTTGGTCACAGGGTGTGTGCTTTCTGGGAGAGGGGGAGTTGTGTACAGGTCACCTAGCAACAGTCAGAATGTGGGGAAGAAAATAGATGTAGAAAAATCACGTAAGAAAGGCACTTTACAATAATCATGGGAACTTCAATATGTAGATGGGCTGGGGAAATTCAGATTGGTAGTGGATTCCAAAGAAAGGAATATGTGGAATGTCTTTATGATGCTCCAAAAAGACCAGCTCGTGATTGAGCTTGCTAGGGATTGGACAATCGGTTGATGATATGAAATGAGGCAGATTTGATTAGGGAAGTGAATATCAAGGAGCCCATAATGGGCAGTGTCCGTAATATGATAGGATTCACCCTGTAGTTTGAGAGGGAGAAGCTGAAATCAGGTGTAACACTTGAGTAAAAATAACTACAGACATGAGAGAGAAGCTGTCCATAGCTGATTGGAAGGGAACCAAGCATGAAAGATTGTGTGCAGCAGCAATGGCAGGAGTTTCTGGGAGAATTCGCAAAGCACAGCAGAAATTCATCCCAAGGAAGAATAAAGGTACTAAGAGGAGAACAAAGTAGCCATGGCTGACATAGCAAGTCAGGGACATCATGAGAAGCAAAAGAAAAATCACAGTGGTGAAGATTAGTGGGAAGCCAGAGGACTGTGACCCCTTTTTAAAAACCAGCAGACAATATCTAAAAAAGGAATGAGGGGAGAAGGTGAAATGAGTGTAAGCTAACCAGAAATATTAAAATCGCAAGAATGTTTTGTAGATAGATCAAAGGTAAGAGAGAGGCGAGGGTGAATACTGGACTGTTGGAAAACAACGTTGGAGAATTAATAATGGAGAACAAAAAAAATGGTGGATGAATTAAATTGGTACTTTGCATCAGTTTTCACAGTGGCAGACACCAGCAGCAAACCAAAACTTTGAGGGTCGAGTCAGAGGGGAATGTAGAGACTAGCAGAAAATGAGGCTGAGGGTTCTGAAGGTGGGCAAATCTCCTGAACCAGATGAACTATGTCATGGAGCTTTGAAGGAGATAGCTGAGGAAATTGTAGATGAATTGGTGATCTTTCAGGAGTCACAAGTCTGGAAGAGTGCCAGATGACTGGAAAATAACTAATATAACACCTCTGTTTAAGAAGAGGGAGGTGTAAGACAGGAAGCTATAGGCTGTTTAACCTGGGATTAATCATTGATAAACTTAAGTGCATTATTGAGCATGTCGGATGTGGGAACTTAGGATTGAGAACTTGTTACTGAGGATTATATCTGCAATAAATGCCGTTGATTGCAAATCCTACCAGATCGAAGTGATCTGTTAGACAGAGTTAGAGGCAGTGAGGAATTTACAAGAGCAAGGGGATGTGATGGATGGCACTTACAGGAAGGGAAAAATTGTAGCAGATACTCGCGTAGATGGGTTAACAACAGGAAAGGTAAGAGAGGTAGGCAAATAGTGCAGGAGTCTTCTGTGGCTATCCCCATTTCAGACAAGTATGCTATTTTGGAAAATGTAGGGGGCAATGGATTCTCAGGGGCATGTAGCAAGAACAGCCAAGTTTCTAGTATAAAGACTGGCTCTAATGCAATGAAGAGTATGTTGGGTTCCAAGAGATCAGTTGTGTTAGGGGACTCTTTCGTCCGAGGCACTGACAGAGGTTTCTGTGGATTAGTGGTGCTGGAAGAGCACAGCAGTTCAGGCAGCATCCAAGTAGCTTCGAAATCGACGTTTTGGGCAAAAGCCCTTCATCAGGGGCCAACAGTGAAAAATCTGAATGGTGTGTTACCTTCCTGGTGCCAGGATCAAGGATGTCTGAGACTGTGCAGAATGTTCTCAAGGGGGAGAGAGACCAGCAGGAGGTCATTGGCACCAATGACACAGGAATGGAAAAGGTTGATATTCTGAAGGGAGAATATAGAGATTTAGGTGTGAATTTAAAAGGGAGGTCCTTGAGAGCAGTGATATCTGGACTACTCCTGGTGCTGTGAGCTAGTGAGTGTAGGAATAGGAGGATAGAGCAGATTAATGCATGGGTGAGGAGCTGGTTTATAGGAGAAGATTCACGTTTTTGAATCCTTGGAATCTCTTGTGGGGTAGAAGTGACCTGTTCAAGAAGGATGAATTGCACTGAATTGGAAGGGTACTAATAGATTGGCAGGGCGATTTGCTAGAGCTACTTGGGGATTTAAAATATTAAGATGGGGGGTGGCGTGGAGGGGTTTGGTGGGATCCAGGGAGATAATTCGGAAAGAGATCAATCTGAGACTGGTACAGTCGAGAAAAGAAACAAGTCAAACTGTATGGGACCAAGCAGAGAATAAGTAGAACTGATAAATTAAATTACATTTATTTCAATACAAGAGGCCTAACAGGGAAGGCAGCTGAACTTCAGGCATGGTTAGGAACATGGGACTGGGATATCATAGCAATTACAGAAACATGGCTCAGAGATGGACAGGACTGGCAGCTTGATGTTCCAGGATACAAATGCAACAGGAAGGACAGAAAGGGAGGCAAGAGAGGAGAGGAGGAGGTGGGGGGGGGGGGGGGGGAAAGAGTAGCATTTCTGATAAGGGATAGCATTACAGCTGTCCTGAGAGAGGATATTCTTGGAAATACATCCAGGGAAGTTATTTGTGTGGAACTGAAGTTGCTGGGGTGTTGATTGTATTATAGACCCCCTAATAGTCAGAGGGAAATTGAGAAATAGATTCATTAGGAGATCTCCGAATTCTCTAAGAATAATAGGGTAGTTATGGTAGGGAATTTTAACTTTCAAAACATAGACTGGGACTGCCACAGGGTTGAGGGTTTGGGTGGAGAGGAATTGAAGTGTGTACAAGACAATTTTCTGTTTCAGTATGTGGATGTACCTACCAGAGAAGGTGCAAAACTTGACCTACTCTTGGGAAATAAGGCAGGGCAGGTGATTGGGATGTTACTGGGCGAGCACTTTGGGGTCAGTGACCATAATTCTATTAGTTTTAAAATAGTGATGGAAAAGGATAGACCAGATCTAAAAGTTTGAAGTTCTAAATTGGAGGAAGGCTAATTTTGCCAGCTTTAGGCAAGAACTTTCAAAAGTTGACTGGGCGCAGATGTTCACAGGTAAAAGGACTGCTGGAAAATAAGAAGCCTTCAGAAATGAGAAGAGTCTAGTGACAGTATATTCTTGTTCGGATGAAAAGAAAGGCTGCTAGGTGTAGAGAATGCCTAATGTCTAAAGAAATTGAAGGTTTGATTAAGAAAAAGAAGGCAGCATATTCAAAGTTTGTGAGAAGATTTGTAGCTCGGGTGCTCGTTGTTGTGGTTCTGTTCGCCGAGCTGGGAATTTGTGTTGCAGACGTTTCGTCCCCTGTCTAGGTGACATCCTCAGTGCTTGGGAGCCTCCTGTGAAGTGCTTCTATGATCTTTCCTCCAGCATTTGTAGTGGTTTGAATCTACCGCTTCCGGTTGTGAGTTCCAGCTGTCCGCTGCAGTGGTCGGTATAGTGGGTCCAGATCGATGTGCTTATTGATTGAATCTGTGGATGAGTGCCATGCCTCTAGGAATTCCCTGGCTGTTCTGTTTGTTTGGCTTGTCCTATAATAGTAGTGTTGTCCCAGTCGAATTCATGTTGCTTGTCATCTGCGTGTGTGGCTACTAAGGATATATGGTCGTGTCGTTTCGTGGCTAGTTGGTGTTCATGGATGCGGATCGTTAGCTGTCTTCCTGTTTGTCCTATGTAGTGTTTTGTGCAGTCCTTGCATGGGATTTTGTACAGCTGTCCTTAAAGACCTAGTTGTTCGAGCATTTGTCAAATACACATCATAACCTGATTGTTTGTTTGTTTGTTTATTCCTGACAGAAATGAAACTCAAAGATCAGATATTAGAATTTTGGATTTAAGTAAGGCAGACTTTAGTGGGATGAGATAGAAACTTTCCATAGTAAACTCGGAAGCTCTACTAATGGGTAAAACAACCAAGGAACAATGGAGGATGTTAAAAGAAAGATTTAATGCTGCTCAAAAGCAGTTTGTACCTATGAAAAGGAAAAGCTCTACTTCCACAAAAAAAGCAGCCATGGACATCTAAGGAGACCAGGGACAGCATAAAATTTAAAAAATTAAAATAAATCTAGTTTCATTTCCTTCCTTCAGATTCAAGACACTCATTTCAGAATGGGCCAAAAAGGTTTGAATACTAATTATATTGCAGTCATTATTTTCCAAAGGCTTATGACAATAAAGTTATCAATGAGTCCTTTCTTATTACACAAGACAAAACCAAAATAGCTCAATCCCTGTTCGGCTGGACTGCTCCAGAAGTCCATCTTGTAGACAAAAATTCAACCTCCGTTGTATTGGTACTAATTTGGTTAATTCAGGCTGTATTATTACTGTACTACCTACATTATCTGCATTTCAAGTTCTGATTGATACCATGTCCAACATTTACCACTGTATTTTCAGAGTATAAATAAGCACCATTAATGGTTTATTGCTTTTTTTTAAGCTCCATCCAAACTTGATTCTATGTCTTGGTCCTTCTGTCTGAGATCCTGTCTTATTAATGCTGATCTTGTCCCTTTTTAGAGTGCTGCCTGACCAATTATTTTTGTCTTTTATTATGAAATGCCAATTTAAATGGTTTTTAGTTCACAATCTTGCTCATCTTGCAGCCAGAGTCATATAGTACAGAAGAGGCTCTTTGGCCCATTTGAGTCTATAATATTACAACTGCATTAAATCTATACTAGTTCCATTTTCCAGCACTTGGCTGTTAGTAGAGAATGATATCATACTCATGCACATACTTTACATGCCTTTACATACTCATTCACGTGCCTTCTTAAAGACACTATGAACCTATCCTGTCCTTTTCAGGGAACTGTCGTCAAGATTTTAGATTAGATTGTGGAAACAGGCCCCTCGGCCCAACAAGTCCACACTGACCCACCGAAGCGCAACCCACCGTTCCCCTACATTTACCCCTGCCCCTAACACTACAGGCAATTTAGCATGGTCAATTCACCTAACCTGCACATTCTTGGACTGTGGGAGGAAACTGGAGCACCCAGAAGAAACCCACGCAGACACTGGGAGAACGTGCAAACTCCAGTCAGTCGCCTGAGGCAGGAATTGAACCTGGGTCTCTGGCGCTGTGAGGTAGCAGTGCTAACCACTGTGCCACCATGTGAAGATGGAGTTTAATTCAGATAAATAAGAGGTGCTACATTTTGGGAAAGCAAATCTTAGCAGGACTTATACACTCAATGGTGAGATCCTAGGGAGTGTTGCTGAACAAAGACCTTGGAATGCAGGTTCATAGCTCCTTGAAAGTGGAGTCACAGGTAGATAGGATAGTGAAGAAGGTGTTTGGTATGCTTTCCTTTATTGGTCAGAGTATTGAGTTGGGAGGTCATGTTGCGGCTGTACAGGACATTGGTTAGGCCACTGTTGGAATATTGCATGCAATTCTGGTCTCCTTCCTATGGGAAAGATGTTATGAAACTTGAAAGGATTCAGAAAAGACTTAGAAGGATGTCGCCAGGGTTGGAGGATTTGAGCTATAGGGAGAGGTTAAATAGACTGGGGCTGTTTTCCCTGGAGTGTCGGAGGCTGAGGGGTGACCTAATGGAGGTTTACAAAATTGAGGGGCATGGACAAGTCTTTTCCCTGGGGTCGGGGAGTCCAGAATTAGAGGGCATAGGTTTAGGGTGAGGGGAAAGATATAAAAGACCTAAAGGGGTAACGTTTTCATACAGAGGGTGGTATGTGTATGGAATGAGCTGCCAGAGGAAGTAGTAGAGGCTGGTACGATTGCAACATTTTAAGAGGCATTTGGATGGGTATATGAATCGGAAGGGTTTGAAGAGATATGGGCTGGGTGCTAGCAGGTGGGACTAGATTGAGTTGGGATATCTGGTCGGCATGGACAGGTTGGACCGAAGGGATAACCCCAAGGCATTCTATGCGTATGTGAGAAACCTGAGAATGACGAGAACGAGGGTAGGTCCGATCAAGGACAGTGGTGGGAGACTGTGTATTGAGTCGGAAGAGATAGGAGAGGTCTTGAACAAGTACTTCTCTTCAGTATTTACGAACGAGAGGGACTGTATTGTTGAAGAGGAGAGTGTGAAACGGACTGATAAGCTAGAAGAGATATCTGTTAGGAAGGAAGATGTGTTGGACATTTTGAACAACTTGAGGATAGACAAGTCCCCCGGGCCTGACGGGATATATCCTAGGATTATGTGGGAAGCAAGAGAGGAAATTGCAGTACCGTTGGCAATGATCTTCTCGTCTTCACTGGCAACGGGGGTGGTACCAGGGGACTGGAGAGTAGCGAATGTTGTGCCCCTGTTCAAAAAAGGGAATAGGGATAACCCCGGGAATTACAGGCCAGTTAGTCTTACTTCTGTGGTAGGCAAAGTAATGGAAAGGGTACTGAGGGATAGGATTTACGAGTATCTGGAACGGCACTGCTTGATTAGGGACAGCCAGCACGGATTTGTGAAGGGTAGGTCTTGCCTTACAAGTCTTATTGAATTCTTCGAGGAGGTGACCAAGCATGTGGATGAGGGTAGAGCAGTGGATGTAGTGTACATGGATTTTAGTAAGGCATTTGATAAGGTTCCCCATGGTAGGCTTATGCGGAAAGTCAGGAGGCATGGGATAGAGGGAAATTTGGCCAATTGGATAGAAAACTGGCTAACCGGTCGAAGTCAGAGAGTGGTGGTAGATGGTAAATATTCAGCATGGAGTCCAGTTACAAGTGGAGTTCCGCAGGGATCAGTTCTGGGTCCTCTGCTGTTTGTAATTTTTATTAATGACTTAGATGAGGGAGTCGAAGGGTGGGTCAGTAAATTTGCAGATGATACAAAGATAGGTGGAGTTGTGGACAGTGAGGAGGGCTGTTGTTGGCTGCAGAGGGACTTAGATATGATGCAGAGCTGGGCTGAGGAGTGGCAGATGGAGTTCAACCCTGCCAAGTGTGAAGTTGTCCATTTTGGAAGAACAAATAAGAATGCGGAATACAGGGTTAATGGTAGGGTTCTTGGTCAGGTGGAGGAACAGAGGGATCTTGGGGTCTATGTACATAGATCTTTGAAGGTTGCCACTCAGGTGGATAGAGTTTGTAAGAAGGCCTATGGAGTATTATCGTTCATTAGCAGAGGGATTGAATTCAAGAGTCGTGAGGTGATGTTGCAGCTGTACAGGACTTTGGTTAGGCCACATTTGGAGTACTGTGTGCAGTTCTGGTCGCCTCACTTTAGGAAAGATGTGGAAGCTTTGGAGAGGGTGCAGAGAAGATTTACCAGGATGTTGCCTGGAATGGAGAGTAGGTCATACGAGGATAGGTTGAGAGTTCTCGGCCTTTTCTCGTTGGAACGGCGAAGGATGAGGGGTGACTTGATAGAGGTTTATAAGATGATCAGAGGAATAGATAGAGTAGACAGTCAGAAACTTTTTCCCCGGGTACAACAGAGTGTTACAAGGGGACATAAATTTAAGGTGAAGGGTGGAAGGTATAGGGGAGATGTCAGGGGTGGGTTCTTCACCCAGAGAGTGGTGGGGGCATGGAATGCGCTGCCCGTGGGAGTGGTAGAGTCAGATTCATTGGCGACCTTTAAGCGGCATTTGGATAGGTACATGGATGGGTGCTTAATCTAGGATAGAAGTTCGGCACAACATCGTGGGCCGAAGGGCCTGTTCTGTGCTGTATTGTTCTATGTTCTATGTTCTATGTTCTATGTCTGTTTCTATGCTGTACATCTGACTCTAAGTATCCCAAGATCCCTCTGTTCTTTTAAGCTTCATGCTGTACTGCCATTGACTACTCCCTTGTCTTGTTGCTTCCTCTAAAGTGCATCACCTCCCACTTATCAGGATTAAATTCTATCTGACCAATCCATTTATATCCTTCTGTAATCTGCTACTTCCTCACCAGCCATCCAGTGTTCATGTCACTCACTCACTCACTCAGGGACCCAAACTGATCCCTGTGGTATGCCATAGGACATTGATCTCCAGTCACACAAATATCCTTTTATCACTATGCTCTGTCTCCGGCCATTAAGCCACTTTGGATCCATCTTGCCAAGTTACTCTAGATTCCATGTAGATTAATTAGCTCAACCGATTCGCCCCCTTGGACTCTAATGGGCCGTACTCTTTCCCTGATCATTTTTACCCTTGATATGCCAATAGAATATCTGGGGATTCTTCCTAATGTTGCTTGCTAGTGTTTTTTCATGTCTGTTTGCTCTACTGATAGTTTTCTTAATTTTTCCCTGCACATTCTATACTCTGGGACCTCTGTTGGCTTGCTTCCTCTGTATCTTATATATGCCTGTCTTTTCCTTTTTAAATCCGATCTGAATCCAGGTTTTGCTGGGCTTGTTGCTTCTATATTTCATCCTAAAAGGAATATGTTGGATCTGTATTCTCTTGAATTCCTTTTCACTAACAGCATCCACTATTCTACTGTGGATTGATCCTCAAGTTCCTGTTCCTGGTCTATTTTGATCAGATCCTGCTGTATGTTTGATAAAACTGCCACTCCCACACCAGTGAGTTCCCTCCCCAACCAAAACCCTTTTTATTTGCAGACCATGTTTTTCTTTCCATTAACAAAATTATTGAATTGTATTTGCTGTCACTAAAATGCTCCCAACTCCCCTCTAACACTTATCCAGCTTTGTTCCCTGGTGGGGGAAGTCCTATACATAAGCGCACTATGCTTTGTAGGACTATATAAATTTTTGATATTAAAAACTTGCTCTGAATCCATTTCAAGATACCTATCCTCTTAAACCCTTAATACGATGCTTATCCCAATTAATTTTGGGGGAGTTTTACATTAGTGAATTGTCTACATATCTGCTCCTCAAATGGCCACTGTTTGGGGGTCCGTTTTTTGTATTCCTAAACTCTACCCATTAAGTCTTATTTGACAACTTTGTAGCTACTCTCTCCTTACTGCTGTAACTGACTCCTTAATGCAACACTACCTTCTCTTACATCTTCATCTGTCCTCCTGAAGATCGTGTACTCTAGGATATTGAGTTGGCAAACCTGTACTACCTCCAATCATGTCTCTGCGATGGCAGCAACATTGCAGGTCCACAACCTTAACTCATCTGCCTTGTCTATAATATTCCTAGCATGGTGGCCACCCATTCCCTTTCTCTCCATACCCCTGGCCTACTGTCTGACAACTTCTGAACATGCCTTCCATGTACCCTCTGCCTCATAGCAGTTTGAGTCACCATGATGCAGCTTGAGCACAAGTGTGTACAACTGGTGACATAGAATTATAGAGTTGTACAGCATGGAAACAGACCCTTTGGTTCAATTTGTCCATGCTGACCAGATATCCTAAATTCATCCAGTCCCATTTGACTCATATCCCTCTAAACCCTTCCTCTTTATATACCCATTCATTTGCTTTTTAAATGTTGTAAATGTACCAGCCACTTCCACTTCCTCTGGCAGCTCATTCCACACCCTGCATTTTTTAAAAAAAAGTTGCCTGTTAGGTTTGAGGGGAAAAACCTATGACTTCTTGCATTGGACTTCCCCCACCGGGCAAAAGACCTTGTCTTTTTATCCTATTCATGCCCTCATGATTTTATAAACCTTTTTAAAATCACCCCTCAGTCTCTAACGCTCCAGTGAAAATAGCCCCGGTCTATTTAGCCTCTCCCTATAGTTCAAACCATCCAATTCTGACAACATTCTTGTAAATCTTTTCTGAACCCTTTCAAGTTTCACAGTATTCTTCCTATAGGAGGAGACCAGAATTGCATGCGGTATTCCAAAAGTGGACTAACCAACAACCTGTACAGCTGCAAAATGACTCCCTGCTACTATACCCAATGTACTGACCAATAAAGGAAAGCATACCGAATACCTACTTTCCTGTGACTCTGTTCCCATTGGGGTGGCATGGTGGCTCAGTGGTTAGCACTGCTGCCTCACAGCACCGGGGCCCCAGGTTCAATTCCAGCCTCGGGTGACTGTGCAAACTCCACACAGACATTCTCCCAATGTCTGTGTGGGTTTCCTCCGGGTGCTCTGGTTTCCTCCCACAGTCTAAAGATGTGCAAGTTAGGTGAATTGGCCATACTAAATCGCCCATAGTGTTAGGTGCATTAGTCAGAGGGAAATAGGTCTGGGTGGGTTACTCTTCAGAGGGTCGGTGTGGACTGGTCGGGCTGAAGGGCCTGTTTCTACGCTGTAGGGAATCTAATCTTGAATCTAATCTATTATTCCAATTTACCTGTGACTCCACTTTCAAGGAGTTATGAACCTGCACTTCAGAAATTTAATCTCCACACTAAAACTATGTAATTTCAGCTCAAGCTCCTTTATTCAATAAGTTAGATGAGGAAAGGGGGGACAATAAAGATCAGATAAGGTTCAATAGGGAGAAACTGTTTCTGACGGCATTAATGGCTTGTAACCAGAGGATTCTGACTGAAGAGAATTGGCAAAAAAAAATGCTGGGAGAAATTTCACTGAATCCTACCAGCATCACAGCCACCATCCCAAATGATTTTGCACCTTAACATTGTGATCCCAGTTATAATGCAATTGGAGACTTTGGATGTAAGTTTGCTCACTGAGCTGGAAGGTTGGTTTTCAGAAGTTTTGTCGCCACATTAGGTAACCTCATCGGTAAAGCACTGGTATTAGTGACCTGCTTTCAATTTGTGTTTAGGTTACCCTAGGGTGGTGATGTCATTTCCTGTTCTTTTACCCCATTTACCACCCTCAGTAAAAGTCAGTGTGTTTATTGATGGAGTTCCAGTTCGAATTTCCAGTTCTAGAAATCACCACAGAAGTGACATTACCTAATATGATGTCACCACCCCAGGACAACCTAAAACACTAAATAGAAAGCAGGTCACTAACAGCAGTGCTTCACCAGAGGCTCACTGATGATACCGAATATGGTAGCGAAACGTCTGAGAACTAACCTTCCAGCTCAATGAGCAAACTTGCATTCAGAACCTCACCCTCAGCTACAAATCATCTTTTAAAACTTGCGTGCAATTGGAGATTAGTTCGGTCAAGCCTACAACCACCCCAGATTTTGCAATGGAGAGTGCAATGGGAATTCACTAGATAGCAATTCCAAACCCAAAACCTCCACACAAACTATTCCGCATACATTATTGTTTGCCATTGACAACATCCACGGGATATACTGCTGCTCACTCCATGTCTCTATCTCTTTATATAGAGCTTTTGATGAGTCACTAGCTGTTTAGCTTCCTGCTATAGTAATTAACAACAATTAAATCAGCTGAAGACAGTTGATTTAATGGCAGGTAACTGTGTGGCAACCAGACCATTTCCTGTTTGACAAGTTAACAATGTTAACATATTGATTATTCTCTTTCAGAATCTGACTCTATTTAAACCTGAAAAAGACTTAATAGAATTTGCCATGCATCTAATTTGCCACTTACTCAGTGTTTCTATCGAGTAATCTGTGGACTGCATGCTTTTTAACTGACATCAGTGGAAAGTCCATTGATGTGATGGTTATACACTTCAGTCATGGAGGAGTGACATTCAAAACAGCAATTACTAAACGTTCATCTTGCTCATTTGCACTTAGCTGAAGTTGCTATCAAATTTTTGTGTGAATAATGTTGTATGCCCTTTTGTCTCATTGCCATTATGAACTAAGTTCTTCTAGTTCAGTTTTTTGGACAGAAATTGGGATCAGTGCTTAAAACATTAAAGATGATGAGATTACCCCACTATTTTAAATTGTCTAATTTGAAGCAAAAAATATTTTTTCCCACCTGCAAGAAATATTACCTATTTTTGTTTTCACAAAAAAGCTTTCAGTCATTAATAATATTCATGCAGTCACAATGGGCCAAATTGTATTGTTCTTAAGGCTTATTGCTATGCTTTATTTTTCAGAAAATATTTCTTGGGTTATCCTAAGAACTTTGATTCAGTGACTATAGCAATTTTTAATGGCATTGAGGATTAAATAATTCCACGTGTTTTGATATGATGGGATCAGTAGTAATTTTTCACTTTAAGAATGCTGTTGTTCTATCTTGTTTAAGTGAAAATTACTTTCAAATACAATTGCAGAATGCAGGTCTTGATGAATTCAGAAGCATTGTAATACAAGAAGCATTAGAATTTGTTTCTTCACGAATAATTATTTAAATAGTTTGGTAGTCCAGACTTGAGGTATTACTGAAAAAGACCTATTTGGTTGAAATATTTCATCTTTCACTCAGGGCAATTTAGAAGAACTGTTTTGAAATTTAAAATGGACTTAAAATTTGCAGAGAGCCTGACAGTTAGCTGTCAGTCTTCAAGTTCTCTGTGGAACTGCCTCTACCTACCACAGCCCACTTGCCAACCAATCAGCACTTCTCTCATTATCATAAATCCTGCTTTCCCTTTATTGATCATCTTTTAAATTGTCTCAATGAGTATAAGATAGAAAGTTTTGACAACGTATCTCTTAGCAGTAATTAGTATTCTCATATCCAGCTATGACTTAGTAGAATATTCTCCTTCCAAGAGAGGGAAAATTGTCCAGGACAATTTCTAGTGAGAATTTTAACTACTTAAAAGTAAGCCATAGTCCCAGAAGACCATAGAGCTTCTCTCTTGTTAGGTGGCTGGTCGCAGTTTAACCTGCAGATTACCACCCCTCAGGCAATGGGAAAGGTTGAGGAAGGAAGCGCTTTATAGTAAACTCACCCAATGAGGTAATTAAACCAACATGTTCGGCATCGATTGGCATTGCAAACCAGCTGTCTAGCCAACTGAGCTAACCCACCACACTACATAAACTTATGGTGCAACACAAGGGTACTGAATTTAAAGTGTTTCTCTCTGCATGCACCTAAATGGAAGCTGTCTGCATAATGACACCATTTGGATGTAGGAGTAGAAGTAGGCCATTCAGGCCATAGAAGTCTGCTCTGCCATTCAGTGAGATCATGAATGATCTGATCATCAATTCCACTTCCTGGCTTCCCTTAATGATTCAAAATTTCGGTCTTAGCCTGAATATACTTAATGGTCATGCAGCTACCGTCACCTGTGGTAAGGAATTCCACTCACTATTTTAAATTTATTATATTCAATACTATAGCCATTTTCCTGTTTCCCTGTTATTTCTCCAGTCTCATTCTTCAAGAGATCTCTTTAACTTTGGCCTCTCTTCATTTTTATGTATTTAAAAAAGCTCTTGCAAGAAATATTAAGATGAATAGCAAGTTACCTTCAAAGTTTATTTCCCCAATTCTCTATCTTTCCATTTGTCATTACCACATTGTACTTTTAATAAAAAATTGATACTCTCCTTAAATTCCCTGGTTAATGGTGAGGTGATTTATCCCACTTCGAGAATCTTTCTTTCTCACTTACTTATATCTTTCCTAAAAGCCACAAACTGTTTTCTTAAAATATCTGCTATTTTTCCTCAACAATACTTGCAATAAACTCCTTTTAATTGTCATTTTTTAATCTAGCCTGTTCAGACTCTATGACACAGGTGGAGCTTGAACCCATACCTCTTGGTCCATGGCTTCAAGCCACTGCCACTGCACCTTAAGTGGACCCTTCGTTGTCTACTTCAGCGAACTCTGCCCTCCTTTCTTTGTAATTACCTGTAGAGCATTTGTTTTCAACACCAGTTCTTCCCCCTCAAACTGAATTCTGCCATGTTATGGTCACTGCTTCCTAGGGGATCTTTTACTTTGACCTGATTTAAGTTTGCCCCATTGCACATCACCAGATCCAAAATACCCTGATCCCCGGTTAGATCAATAACATTTTGTTCCAGAAAACTGTCCCAAATGTAATGTCTGAATATGTCACGTGTTCTACCTTTTGCTAATGTAACTTTTCCATTGTACATTGATTGAAGTCCCCCATTATTAATCTACTGTCTCTTTTTTTATATGCCCTCATCATCATCTAATATGTACAAACAATCCACGCTATAAATTTCTGATTAACACATACTGAAAAAATGATCATGTAATGCTTGCTTTCTAGGATGCATGCTATTTGATGACTGAAAACTACACTAGACAGGTTATCCACTGGGATTTCAGATTTGCTGGACTCCTTTTAAATGTTTCCTTTTTTTCAATATTGCAATATTTCAATAAGGAAAGATCTTGTGACTTGCAGATTTTGTTTCATTTCATTTTGAAGCAAATTGTTGCGCTTCAGTTATAATTATTTTTCATTTAGCTGCAAGGGACCAACTATTGCTTGAGAAAGAGGAAAAAGCAAGACAACATTATGAAAAACAACTTGAGGAGCGCAAGAAGAAAATTGAAGAACAGAGACTAAAAGAGGAAAGGCGACGTGCAGCTGTAGAAGAAAAACGGAAGCAAAGACTTCAAGAAGAAAAGGTACATTTTTGTGAAAGACTGCAATAAATTAACAAAATCTTACGTTGTGTGCATTTCCTTTTTTCGTTCTATCTGCAATCTTTCAACTTTTAAAACCCAAGCTGATTTGTTTGGTTTGTGTTCTGGTTTTATATGAAGCTAACTTTTTTTTTACTTCGTGTCAGTGTACTTGGCTTTTGGACCTTAGCAAGTGGTAATAATCTAAGTGTGAACCTCTAGCAGTAGAGGTAATGTGAGCTCCAAGGTGAGATAGTGAGGAAAGAGATCAATCTGAGACTGGTGAAAAAAAGCGAGTCAAACAGTCAGGGCAGGCAGGGACAAAGCAGAGGACAAGGTAGGACTGATAAATTAAACTGCATTTATTTTGTGCAAGAGGCCTAACAGGGAAGGCAGATGAACTCTGGGCATGGTTAGGAACATGGGACTGGGATATCATAGCAATGACAGAAATATGGCTCAGGGATGGACAGGATTGGCAGCTTAATGTTCCAGGATACAAGTGCTAGAGGAAAGATAGAAAGGGAGGTAAGAGAGGAGGGGCACTGGTGTTTTTGATAACTTATAGCATTATGGCTGTACTGAGGGAGGATGTTCCTGGAAATACATCCAGGAAGTTATTTGGGTGGAACTAAGAAATAAGAAAGGGATGATCACCTTTTTGGGAATGTATTATAGACCCCCTAATAGTCAGAGGGAAATTGAGACAAACTTGTAACGAGATCTCAGCTATCTAAGAATAATAGGGTGGTTATAGTAGGAGATTTTAACTTTTCAAACATAGACTGGGACTATCATAGTGTTAAGGGTTTAGATAGAGAGGAATTTGTTGAGCATGTACAAGAAAATTTTCTGTTTCAGTATGAGGAAGTACCTACGAGAGAAGGTGCAAAACTTGACCTATTCTTGGGAAGTAAGGCAGGGCAGGTGACTGAGATGTCAGTGTGGGAGCGCTTTGGGGCCATCGACCATAACTCTATTAGTTTTAAAATTGTGGAAGATGTAGATAGTAGTGAAATAGATGGTGACATCTTGAAAAATGTCCGTATTATAGAGGAGGGAGTGCTGGATATCTTGAAACACATCTGGGGATAAATCCCAATGACCTGATCAAGTGTACCTTAGAACTCTGGGAAGCAAGGGTTGAAGGTCCCCTTGCTGTGATATTTGTCTCATTGATAGTCACAGGTGAGGTGCCAGAAGACTGGAGGTTGGCTAACGTGTCACTGTTTTAAGGAAAGTGGTACGGACTAGCCAGGGAACCATAGACCAGTGAGCCTGACATTGATGGTTGACAAGTTGTTGGAGGGAATCCGGAGGGACAGGATGTACATGTATTTGAAAAAAGGGCTGATCAGGGATAATCAACATGCTTTTGTGCATGGGAAGTCATGTCTCACAAACTTGGTTGAGTTTTTTGAAGACTTAACAAAGAGGATTGAGGGCAGAGTGGTGGACATGATGTATATGGACTTCAGTAAGGCGTTTGACATGGTTCACCCTTGGAAGATTGGTTAGCAAGGTTAGATCTCATGGAATACACATGAAAACTAGCCATTTGGATACAGAACTGGCTCGAAGATAAGAGACGGTGGTGTTGGAGGGTTGTTTTTCAGACTAAATCAGTTCCAGAATAATTAAGTGGAGTGCCACAAGGATCGGCGCTGGGTCCACTACGTTTCCTCATTTATATAAATGATGTGGATGTGAGCATGACACTTACAGTTAGTAAGTTTGCAGATGACACCAAAATTGGAGGTGTAGTGGACAGTGGAAAAGGTTACCTCAGACTACACCAGGATCTTGATCCGATGGGCCAATGGACTGAGAAGTGGCAGATGAAGCTTAATAAGATAAATGCGAGGTGCTGCATTTTGGGAAAGCGAATTTTAGCAGGACTTCTACACTTAGTGGAAAGGTCCTCCGGAGTGTTGCTGAACAGAGAGACCTTGGAGTGCAGGTTCTTTACTCCTTGAAAGTGGAGTCGCAGGTAGTTGGAATAGTGAAGAACGTGTTTGATATGCTTTCCTTTATTGGTCAGAGTATGGAGTACAAGAGTTGGGAGGTCATGTTGCAGTTGTACAGGACACTGGTTAGGCCACTGTTGGCATATTGCGTGCAGTTCTGGTCTCCTTCCTATCTGAAGGATGTTGTGAAACTTGAAAGGTTCAGAAAGGATTTACAAGGATGTTGCCAGGGCTGGAGCATTTGAGCTATAGGGCCAGTATGAATAGGCTGGGGCTGTTTTCTCTGGAGTGTCGGAGGCTGAGGGATGACCTTATAGAGGTTTATAAAATCATGAGGGGCATGGACAGGATAAATAGACAAAGTCTCTTCCCTGGTGTGGGGCAGTCCAGATCTAGAGGGCATAGGTTTAGGGTGAGAGGGGAAAGATATAAAAGAGACCTACGGGGCAACATTTTCTCTCACAGGGTGATACGTGTATGGAATGAGCTGCCAGAGGAAGTGGTAGAGGTTGGTGCGATTGCAACATTTAAAAGGCATCTGGATGGGTATATGAATACAAAGGCTTTGGAGGGATATGGGCCAGGTGCTGGTAGGTGGGACTAAATTGGGTTGGGATATCTGGTCGGCATGGTTGAGTTGGACCGAAGGGTCTGTTTCCGTGCTGTAGTCTCTTTCTCTCTCATAGAGTCATAGAGACATTTGGTGTGAACTAAATCAGTTCCAGAATAATTAACGTTATTCTAAATGTTTTGCTGTGTAGATCCATTGGATTTGTGAATATATAATCAATGCAGATCATTTGGATTTTAACAAAATAGTGTCTCTTACTAGAAATATGTTGCATAAATTTAACCTGTGAATTTCTTCATGCATGATAATGCAACTCCTCCTCTTGAAGGAACGACATGAAGCAGTTGTACGCCGCACGATTGAGAGAAGTCAAAGAATAAAGCAAAAGTCCAATCGGTGGTCATGGGGTGGAGCCCTACAAAGCAATGCAGCAATCAACCGCGATGGTATATCTTTTTTAACGAAACATTTGATTTTCCTGACATAACTTATTCTCCTGGGCATGAAAGCAAAATGTTTGGACAAAATAGATAAATTTGTTGATACTTTATTCCTGATTGTTTTTCATGTCTTGTTTCTCGAGAAATTTTACAATTCAATTATTATAGCTTTGGGTCATAATGGTTATTAAAAGCATGAGTATAGATAAGGTGAATAGATTTGGTCTTTTTCCGAGGGCAGGGAGTCCAAAACTAGAGGACATAGGTTTAAGATGAGGGGAAAGATTTAAAGACCTGAGGGTTAACGTTTTCACGCAGAGGGTGGTGTGTATATGGAATGACCTGTCAGAGGAAATGTTGCAGACACACCATACAGCATTTAAAAGTAATCTGTTTGGGTTTATGAATAGAAAGGGTTTAGAGAGATATTGGCCAATGGGCAAATAAGACCATGTCAGATTGGGATGAGTGATCGGCACAGATGAGTTGGACCGCAGGGTCTGTTTTCGTGTTGTATGACTCTATGTCCATGACTGACTGTAGAAAATCTAATCATAATTATTCATCCATATTAATATGGCTTTCTAAAAAGGGGTTTCTCTCCTTTGCAGTAGTTAGTTAGTTTCTTGGTTTCAAATTTTAATGTAAATGGTCAATGGTATTGGTGTGCAACAACAATTTTCATGAAATTCATTTTCGTGAATATTAAACCTCATTTCTCTGTATCTTGAAATTTTCTTTAACCATTGCCTTTTGTGATATTTTATTTTTGTTTGCATGCTTCACATGCCATTAAGAAAGAAGGGTGGTGATGCTATAGATGTCTCAAATAATGCACTATTATCTTTGTATATCTTTTACACCATATAATATGACTACAGCCCCATCCAAATAATCAACCTATTAAATTATTTTTAAACATTTTAAATACTGAAAATATTTTTCAGTAGAGAGGGGGAGAGAGTCTAATATAAGCAGTGCAAAAGACGAGGCCAAATGGATGATCCCTCTCAGGTTGCCAATTAAACCAATTTTTAATTCAATCCATGTGACATTAAGAAATAGCACAAGGTACCATATACTGGAAAGTCAGTGGGCCTTGACAACATTCCAGTAGTAGTACTTATTTTTTATAAAGTGGAAAATTATCAAAGCATGTCAATGAACCTGTTTGTGTGCTGAGTTTCTACATTTCAAAACTGTTGTCTGAATTATTTAACCTGGAAATGGTCGACATTGCTTTCGAATCATTCAATTAGTTGTTAGAAATTGCATGTTTTAAATGATGAAATGATTAAATGGTTTTGCAAGACCATTCTGGCAGGTTCTATGTAGTGGAATACTTACATTCTAAATGTTATCTACCTGGCAAGGTAAATGATTTTTAAATATCTTTTTTTACTGAAAGCAAGCTATTAGTTGACAAAAGTGCTGAAATGTTTCAACTACAGTCAGGAAAACCAGTTTCTAAAATGCTGTTATTTCTGTGTGTGGTTTGCATATACTGTAGATTTTTTTTCTCTTTGTCCGTTCCCCCCCCCCCCCCAACCACCAAACCAAGACCTACCACGGAAGTCCGAAACTGCGGATAGTCACAAACCTGTTGATTTAAATGGGAAACTTACCTTCCCAGTAGCCACCTGGTCCCTGGTTCTGGAACATTCCCCATAATATGCTCAGGCAAGCTGCGGGTATAGGAAACCACGGAAAATTGACCTGCGGATATGGCGGTCGGCCCTTGTAGTTTTCTCTCTTTTAATCCCAGCTGTTCCATTGTGATTAAAACACTGGTATGGATCTGATCACATGGAAAATTGCCAGCTATGTCCGGTTGTCCGAACAAGACACATCCAACCCATCTAATTTCTACCCCATTATTCTACATTAAAATCACAAGTGTGATGGAAGGAGTCATCACTACTACTACTTAAGCACCATGTGCTCAGCAAAAATCTTGTTACTGGTGTTCAATTTGGGTTTCGCCTAGGGTCATTCCTCCTCTGACTTCATTACAGCCTTAGTCCAAACATTGACAAAAGAGTTGCTCTCCAGACTTAAGGTGAGATCAGAACAACTGCCCTTGACATTGATACACTGTTTTACCTAAAGGCATCAAGGAGTTCTGGCAAAATTGAAATCGGGGGAAAATTCTTTGATTTGGGTCATACCTTGCATGAAGGAATATGGTTGGTGGTTGCCAGAGGTCAGTCATCTTCTCTTCAGGATATCTCTGCTGGAGTTCCTCAGGGTAGTATATTAAGGCCAACTATATTTCTAAGGCTGTTTCATCAATGACCTCCCTTTTATATAATCAGATCATAAATGGCAGAAGTGTTTGCTGATCGTTATGAATTGAGGAAATTAAGCATAGGATGCATCAGTGACTCAGTCAATGTTCATTTTGAAGCAAGATTTGGACAATTCCGGGCTTGAGCTAATAAGTGTCAAGTTGTGCTACACATATAAAACTGAACATTTTCAAACAAGAGAATCTGACCATCTCCTCTTGACATTTTAAAGCATTACCATTGTTGACTCCCCTTATCAACATCTGGAGGGGTATTATTGACCAGAAACTGAATTGGAGCATCCATATAAAACTGACTAGAGGAGCAGTGAGTTACCCCAGTGCCTATTTCCCATCTACAATACACAAGTTAACAGAATGGTGGAATACTCCATACTTGCCTCAACACGTGCAACTCCAACAGTAGTTAAGAGGTGTGACGCCATCCAGGAGAAAAGTGTGTTTGAATGCTTCCCAGTCCACCTTGTGTGTTCACTCCCTTCACAATGAAAACCAACCATTCACAAGATGCACAGCAATAACTTGCCAAGGCCCCTCTAACATTTTGCAAACCTGTGACTTCGACTACTTGGATAAAAATAATAGATGCATAAGAGCGCCACATGTTGGCTTCCTTCCAAGCTGCAAAGTATCCTGCCTTAGGACTATATTGCTATTAGTTCACTGTCATGTGTTGAAGTTCTAGAGATCGATTGCTAAAACTCACTGGTTGTTGCTTATTCAAAGGACTCACAATGGTTCAAAAAGCAACTCGTGATGATGACCTTGAGAACAATTGCAGATGGGCTTTAAATATCAGCCTAGTCAGTGAAATCTGTTTAATGAGTTGATCTAAAAATATTATCCCTCTTAGTTGCACATCCCCTAATTTCCGAACAGAAACCAATTTCATCCTCGAGTTTGTAAATTTCAATTGCTCTTACCTTTTTGGAGAAGAGTTCCAGATTTTGACTCCATTGCTTGTGAAACAGCACTTGCTGAGATCAATCTGAATGGCATAACATTTAAACATGTTTTAGATGTTGCCAAAGAAAAGATGTTCTCTCTCCACCCCATCAAATTCTCCAAACATATTAAACTTCAAATACAGGTACCCAATCCTTATCCGAAACCCTTGGGACCAGCTGGTTTTCGGAATTGTTTTTCAGATTTTTGAATATGTCAGTTTAACAGTGAAATTGAAAAAAATCTTACAGCAGGTGCACCTGTGAGTACTCAGAGCCCTGAGACAGAATTGACACCTGCCAGTACAAGGCCACATCCCCACATCACATCTGAGTGACATGGGGTGAGTGGGTGTGGAGTTGGGTTAACTGTTTGCACACCAAATAACCTTTTTTATGGAGGAAAAAAAATCTTGATGAAAACCTCTTCGGATTTCAGAAAAGGGTTGTACAAACCTAACCAATGTATCACATTCTTGTAACAACTCTTTTAGGCCAAGTGTAATTCCTTGAAACTGCACCAGGGTCTCTCCTCCTTTTGAATAAACTAAAATACTGCAGATGCTGGAAATCCAGAAACTATGTGCTGGAGAAACTCAACAGGTCTGCAGCATCTGTAAAGTCCACTTTGACGACTTCAGAAGTGAACCTCCATGTGTGGTGCCAGAAACAAATGTAGTTGTCCCAATTATGTGAACTAACCAGAACACACTCCCATTTGAACTGCAATCACTTTGCAGTATTTTTCCTCCTTGTGTGGACAGCTCATCCATTAATCTATGTTTCCATATTAATCATGAATTAATTATATGATCTTTTCTTCACTTCAAAAAAGAAAAGTTCATTAGAGCCATTTCTGGGATAAATTTGTAACATCGCTTAATCTTGCAGTTCAACTAAAAAAGGCATGCTTTGTAACTTTCATAACTCTGAGGTGTATCTGAAATATTGCAGTTGGTCTTTCGAGTTTAATATTAACAAAGAAATGCTATATATAGGCAATCAACTGCAAATATTTCCATTTGTTTTAGATGCAGATAGGCGATCAGTATCTACAATGAACCTTGCAAAAAATGCTGATCCTGTCATTAGCAAGCGGCTGTCATCCTCATCTGCAACATTATTAAATTCTCCGGACAGAGGTACCTTCTTAGCCACTGGTTTTCTTCACGTAACATTTTATGATGAAATACAATATCAAGGTTCTTTTGGATCGATACAGTGTAATTTTTTTTCACAATCTCTAGTGTGTTTAATGATAGCCGTTTCATTATATGTGCCATCCCAGTTTACATCCTTGCATGTTACTTTGTTTACGCATTTTTAACTTTTTGTTTCTGTTTTTTTTAGTACAAGTCCTTTTTAATTTGTCTTTTTCATTGTCCTGCACCCAAGAACCAGCAGACAATACTGTAAAATATGTATAATCGCATAGTCTATGCAAGCAGTTAAATATTTTCCCTTGTGTAGTTTTTAAAATGCCTGGCTTTTTCGTGGTTTAGTGTCTTCTTCAAAAATATCCTGCAATTTGTTTTTAACAACAGCTTTCCAGATAACCGGAAACACTCTAGTATTCAGCGCGAACAAGAATTGGGGAATACCTGTTCTGAGCAAGATTGCTTATAAATAGCATCAGTAAAGTTTGATCAAAGCAAGAGAGATGCAGTCAAGTTATCAGTTCCTTGAGCAAGGAAACCCTCGCCTGTTTGTCAGTTGCATAAAAATTCTGGACAATCATACTTTCTATATTAGTGCAATTTATATGTTAATGCAATTCTTAATTCCTGTTCTCCGATTACTAACCTCTGAATTTTCTTTGTGTAATGGCTCTTAAAGTTGTCTTGGATCTTGCCTGCGATTATGAAACGATCTAAAAGGTGCAGGTGGATAGTTAATAGAAAAGACAAGTTAACAACATTTTTTGATTTTTGTACAGCGCTCAAACAAAGGATTGCATACTTTCTCAAGTATCCCTGTAAACCATGTTCTGTATCAACATCAGAAAAGTCCTGCTTCAAATCTAACCAAGGTTTTCAAAGAAAAATTTATCTAACATTTGTCATCAAACTGTTTATTGGCTGCACCATGAATTTAACTGTGAAACTGACTGCGAAGCGGATCCTTTTTGCATTATGTTTCTCACAATAACAAATTAATTTAGCTTTCTGTAATCTTCTGTTTTTAACCTCCTAGGTCTGGTATTTGAATTTGCCCTCAGAGGTAGCATTAAATGAAATTTTCAGTATCATGTTTCTACGAACCTAAACTTTAATCAAGGGAACTATACACATTTGGATTTTTGAAACCATTTGTCTGAGGTAGCATTTGGTTTTTTTCTGAGCCATTTAGCTGAACTAAGCATTAAGATTTGAGCTTTACTACTCTTGGTACCCTGCAGATGCACATTACTTGAAGTGTTATAGAATATATGCTGCAACCTTACCAAATGTGGAATTGATCTGCAGAATAGAGCACAGAAGGGGACATTCAGCCTATCCCATCTGTATTGGCTGTCCAAATGGGCAATTCTGTCTCCATTATTTCCATCTTCTGGTCTTCTCCCTCTGACCTTTGCATGTTATTTCTCTACTAATAACCACCAAGTTCACTTTTCAAAGGCCTGATTGAACCTGCATCCTGCAAATTCTCAGGCAATGTATTCCAGATCGAAACCACTAGTTGGGTAAAAACGTATCTTTTCATTGCTACTAATTTAAATCTGGGACCCCTCATTCTTCTTCCTTTCACTAATAGGGAAATGTTCTCTTATTTACACTGTCCAGACCCCTCATTCCGAAAGCCTCAATTGGATCACTCCTCAACCTTCCCTTCCAAGTGTATCCCTAAACTTCCCAATCTACCTGTGTTTTTGTGTTATCCAACATCCATCCTCGACAACATAAGGCAAATGGTTTGTCTTTTCTTTGACCCTCTTCATAAACCATTTCCCATAACAGTCTTCCCTCACCACGCTAATTCAATCCCACTCCCTGGCTGCTGTGTTGAGGAAATGATTTGTTTTCCGTATGTCATTCAGCTAAGGTTCTGGCTTCAACAAGATCGCCCATCTCTTACTGCAAATGAGAATTTAACTCTTCATTTCACTCAGTCCAGACTTGGGTTTCTAATTTTAAATATTTAGTCTTGCATGCATGGGAGATGTACGCATCATGAAAATGGCATGCTGCTCAAATTTTTAATGTAACCAGTTTCATCGCAATTTTACAGACAAGCTTCTAATCCACTGTTCTTTAAATGATTTCCAATCAAAAGGTTACATGTTTATTCAGCCATCTCTCTCCCCAGCCATATTTATGTAGTTAACATTCCAAATTGTTAACACATGACTATATCGTCCAGTCATATCATATATTCACATCTCAAACTGTATGTACTCTTGTGATTGTCAAGAAATCTACAATGTCCGTTTTCCCATTCAGTCCCTCCTATTGCCTATACTATCTGTTTTTCCTTTCAAGGTCCCTAGCTTTGACTAGGTTTCATTATTCCAATTCCCTCTTGGAAAAACCTGCAATCTTTCACTCTCCATAAACTTTTTTATGTAAGCCTTTGACCTATATTCTAAATCACATTAAATCTTGTTTACCCATAAGCCCTGTTTTTGTTTTGAAAAGTTCATGAGTGTGGGTGTTGCTAGTAAGGTCGGCATTTGTTGCTTAGCCTCAATTGGACTTAAACTGAGCTTTATTTCAGAATGCAGTTGACCATGTCATGGGTCTGGGGTCACATGTACACCAGTAGGAATATATTAATTTTTGGGTTGCTACGTTGTAACTAGTGAGTTACTGCAAAGATCAATGCTTGAACTAGAACATAGAACATAGAACAATACAGCGCAGTACAGGCCCTTCGGCCCTCGATGTTGCGCCGATCAAAGCCCACCTAACCTACACTAACCCACTATCCTCCATATACCTATCCAATGCCCGCTTAAATACCCATAAAGAGGGAGAGTCCACTACTGCTACTGGCAGGGCATTCCATGATCTTACGACTCGCTGAGTGAAGAACCTACCCCTAACATCAGTCCTATATCTACCCCCCCTTAATTTAAAGCTATGCCCCCTTGTAATAGCTGACTCCATACGCGGAAAAAGGTTCTCACTGTCAACCCTATCTAACCCCCTAATCATCTTGTACACCTCTATCAAATCACCCCTAAACCTTCTTTTCTCCAAAGAAAACAACCCCAAGTGCCTCAGCCTTTCCTCATAGGATCTTCCTACCATACCAGGCAACATCCTGGTAAACTTCCTCTGCACCCGTTCCAGTGCCTCCACATCCTGCCTATAGTATGGCGACCAAAACTGCACACAATATTCCAGAAGCGGCCGCACCAGAGTCTTATACAACTGCAGCATGACCTCAGGACTCCGGAACTCAATTCCTCTACCAATAAAAGCCAGTACGCCATATGCCTTCTTCACTGCACTATTTACCTGGGTGGCAACTTTCAGAGATCTGTGTACATGGACACCAAGATCCCTCTGCTCTTCCACACTACCAAGTAGTCTACCATTAGCCCAGTAATCCATCTTTTTATTACTCTTACCAAAGTGAATCACTTCACACTTAGCTACATTGAACTCCATTTGCCACCTTTCTGCCCAGCTCTGCAGCTTCTCTATATCCCGCTGTAACCTGCCATATCCTTCCTCACTGTCTACAACTCCTCCGACTTTCGTATCATCCGCAAACTTGCTCACCCAACCTTCTAACCCTTCCTCCAGGTCATTTATAAAAATGACAAACAGCAATGGTCCCAAAACAGATCCTTGCGGAACACCACTAGTGACGGCACTCCAAGATGAATCTTTGCCATCAACTACTACCCTCTGTCTTCTTCCAGAGAGCCAATTCCTAATCCAAACCTCCAACTCACCCTCAATGCCATATCTCTGTATTTTCTGCAGTAGCCTACCATGGGGGACCTTATCAAACGCCTTACTAAAATCCATATATACTACATCTACCGCTTTCCCCTCATCTACCTCCTTCGTCACCTTCTCAAAGAATTCAATAAGGTTTGTGAGGCACGACCTGCCCTTCACAAAACCATGCTGACTATCCTTGATCACATCATTCTTATCCAGATGTGCATAAATCCTATCCCTTACAATTCTCTCTAAGACTTTGCCCACAACAGAAGTGAGACTCACTGGCCTATAGTTACTAGGATTATCCCTACTCCCCTTCTTGAACAAGGGAACCACGTTTGCTAGCCTCCAGTCCTCTGGCACTACTCCTGTAGACAAAGAGGACACAAAAATCAAGGCCAATGGCTCTGCAATCTCCTCCCTTGCTTCCCAGAGAATCCTAGGATAAATGCACTCAGGCCCAGGGGACTTATCTATTTTCACCCTTGCCAGAATTTCCAACACCTCTTCTCTACATATCTCAAAGCCATCCATTCTACTTATTCGTGCCTCAGTATTCATATCGACAACAATGTCCTGTTCCTGAGTGAATACTGACGAAAAGTATTCATTCAGCGCCTCCCCAATCTCTTCAGCCTCCACACGCAACTTCCCATTACTATCCTTGATTGGACCTATTCCTTCCCTAGTCATTCTTTTATTCCTAACATACCTATAGAAAGCCTTAGGGTTTTCCCTAATCCTACCAACTAAGGACCTTTCATGTCCCCTCCTTGCTGCTCTTAGCTCTCTCTTCAGGTCCTTCCAACTATCCACAATCTCTATATCACTGTTTTGGATGTGGTAATTTGAATATGGTATTTCCAAGTCTAGGGATGACACAAGACTTGATGGAATTGAGAGTTTCGAATAAGATAAAATTCTTCAAAGGTATTTGGGGAGGCTAAGTGTGTGGTCAGAAGTTTGGCAGATGGCATACAATGTAGAAAAGTGCGATTTTCCATATTAGTAAGCAAAACAGAAATGCAGAATATTTTGTAATGAGAGGCTAAGAAACATGGAACTTCAAGGGTACTTGGGTATCCTAGTTCATGAGCCACTGAAAATTAATGTGAGGGCAACAAACAATTAAGGAAAGTAGTATCTTGGCCTTTATTACAAGAGGTTTGAGTAAAGTAGTAAAGGTTTTTACTACGATTACATAGAGAGCTTTGGTGTGCAATTTTGATCTTAACCAACAGAGGGATTTGCTTGTCAAACAGGGAGTGCAAATAAATTTGAATTAAATTCCAGTTTAATTCTGGAAAGGGATTGTCTCATGAGGAAGGATTAAATAAACTGGGCCTCTATTTTTTAGGCTTATTAAGAATGAGAGCTGAAAATGTATTGCTGAAAAAGTGCAGCAGGTCAGGCAGCATCCAAGGAATAGGAGAATCGACGTTTCGGGCATCAGCCCTTCTTCAGGATGACTGAAACGTCGATTTCTCCTGTTCCTTGGATGCTGCCTGACCTCCTGCGCTTTTCCAGCAACACATTTTCAGCTCTGATCTCCAGTATCTGCAGTCCTCACTTTTTCCCCTTATTAAGAATGAGAGGTGATTTCATTTATCAGTTAAATATGCAGAATTCTTACAAAGCTCAATTAGGTAGAGGCAGGAAGAGGTTTATCCTGGTTTGCTGGTGTTAAGGGGAAGGTGCAGGTGACCCAGTCTCCGCATATGGGGAAGACCCTTTTGGACTGAAGTAACGGAGAATTTCTTCACTCAGAGGATATTGAATTGTTGAGGGCTATGCTCCAGAGGGCTGTGGAAATTCAGCAAATGAGTGCATTCAAGACTAAGTTTGATTTAGATTTCTGGATTTTAAAAATTCAAGGGATATGCGATAGTGCAGAAACAGTGTTGAAGTAGAAGGTCAGCCATGATCTAATCGAATAGTGGAAAGGTCTTGAAGGGTTGAATGATGTATTTCTCCTGTTCTTATGACCCAATTGTAGAGTATTTAAAGTTATTAAAGGAGTTAGTTGACTTAATGACATACAAATTTCTTTAAAGTTACAGTATAGTTGGTAGGCATTGTTATTTGATTGAGTAATTTATAATTACGCAATAAGTTCTAATTAAAAATGTTAAAAAACCTTTCATCAGTATGACAAGAGGATTTGATTTCCAGAACAGTTTCACATTACAGTTTTGAAGCTTAATGTGTACTTTTGTTTGTAAGGCTTATGCATTGCAATTTTGATATTTTAATATGATCAATTCACACTGCTATGCATGAAGTAAATTGTCTGTTTTGCCAATTCCATATAAATTGCCAATTTGATACAAATTGCCTTTTCAAATGTTTGTATAACTATAAGGTTTCAACTTTTTAAATACTTCTGCCTGGTTACTTTGTGGCATGAAATATCTTAAATGACTTGATGCTTAATTAAGCTAAGGATATGTATGTTGCTGAAGCATCTAAAATATCACACGTAACGCTGAATTTGTTGGTAAATCGTAGTACCATCCTGCTGACCAACCTAATATATTTTTATATTCGCTGCTTCCTCCAGCAACAGCTCACTAAGTTATTTTGGCTATTATTTATGTACTTCAGTTATGCTGCCAATTATGCTTTGTCCTTATCCCAGAAATTTAAGCACTAGCGCAAAGCTCTATATGAACATAAATAGTGTTAACCCCGCGCACACAGCCTTTTTTTGTTGTTCATGCCACTCACAACTGCTCTGCCAGTGCCTCTCTACACACTTTGTATATTTTATCTCGGAGACGTATTGAAATACGCTAACTTTTCTTAATTCTGCATAGCCCGACGTTTGCAGCTCAGTCCTTGGGAAAGTAATATTGTCAATCGCCTTCTGACGCCTACTCATTCGTTCTTAGCCAGGAGCAGAAGTACAGCTGCTTTGTATGGAAATGGTCAGGATCCAGGTAATTCTATACATTGAAATTTCAATTACTTTCCTAATTCTACAGTGTTAAAGTAATTATTTGTTTGCGAACAGAATAGTCAAAAATGGAAGATCTGTGTGTATGAAATTTTAAAATAAGAATGAAAACTCTGAAAGTTGCATACCAAGCACTTTTAGATAAAGGGCAGATTAGAGCAGAGTTGAGGAAAACCTTTATTCACCCAGAGAGTGGTGGGAATCTCGAACTCTGTGTCTGTTGGTATGGTAGAGGCAGAAATCCTCATTTCTAAGAAGTAAAGCTATGAACCAAGCTCTGGAAAATGGGATGAGAATAGTTAGGTTGTTTTTGAGTGACACGTACACAATGGGCCAAAAGGCCTGCCTTCTGTGCTGCAGATCCCTGACCCATTCATGTAAAAATCTCATCTCGCTTCCTCAATGTCCTGGACCTGTCTTCTATCAAAATATCAGAAGTAGGAGTGATCATTGTGCAATCATTAATGTTGCACCATTTGTTGCTACGTAGATGTCGAAGTAGCACCGATCCACAGTCTAGACCTGGATGTTGTCCAGATCTCACTGTATAAATGGCAAGTTACATTTTATGCCACAAGTGCTATCTCGAACAAGCCAGAAGCCAGTCATTGCTCCTTAACATTCATTGGCATTACAGTTGCTGAATCCCTTGCTCCCAACATCCAAAGGATTGCCATTACCAGGAACTGAACTGGGCCAGCTATGTAACAAGTGAAAGACAAAGGTTAGGAATTCTGTGTCGAGTAGCACACACCTGACTGCCCAGAGTCTATCCGCCATCTAGAATCAAGTCCAAAATATTCTGCATTCATCCAGGCAAATGGAATCTCAAAAACAATCCAGAAGCTCAATACTATCCAGGATAAAGCACTGCGTTTGATCACCTTCATCGTTCATTCCCTCCTCCACTGACAGTGACAGCAGTGTATATCATCCACTTCTCTGCCACAATTCACCTAATGCTTCTTCAGTAGTGCCTTCCAAATGTGTACCATCTACCACCTAGAAGGATAAAGGCAATAGATACACAGAATACCACCACCACCTGCAAATTCCCCTTTGAGCCACATTTTATCCTATCTGAGAACCATATTGTTACTTTTGTCATATGGTCAAAATTCTAGAACTTTTTAAGAGTACCTACAGTGCACATGCACTGTGGTGGTTCAAAAAGGCAGCTCACAATTACCCTCCATCGCAAGGGCATTTAAGGATAGGCAATAAATGATGGCCTAGCTGTCAACACCCACATCCCATGGATTAATACTTTACAAAATTATTACAAAAAGGAATTAGTTCTACAGTAAGCCAACCAAACTGGAAAAATGTTTATATTACTATTTGTAGGTGCTTTGTGAATACCAAAATTATCAGAAGTAATTCCAGTAATGCAGAATATAAACATTGCAAATGTGTTATTCAAGTCTAGTTTGCTAGATTCCTTGATTCAAAAGTAATGACAAATTTATCAGTGCAACTCTTATGCTTATTCAATTCTGGTTTATAAAATTGGCGGCCGTGATTAAGCTTTACTGAGCTGGGAAGTCTCACACTTCGGTTTCCATGCATTAATTTAAATAGTGTAGAAGAAGATGGCATTTGAGCAATGGAAGAGAGTGGATGTTGAAGACAGATAACTAGTATGGGTGTGGTCAATCCAATTATCGTGTACAATGTTGTAATTCTAAATTACTGTTGATTGATTCTGCTTTGTTAATTTGTTTACTCTGTCTTGTTTAGCTGAAATTGTATGTCTGCCTCTGAAATACTCAGAATTAGTGGTGGAGGCTGGTACAATTGCAACATTTAAGAGACATATGGATGGGTATATGAATAGGAAGGGTTTGGAGGGATATGGGCTAGGTGCTGGCAGGTGGGACTAGATTGGGTTGGGATATCTGGTCGGCATGGACTAGTTGGACCGAAGGGTCTGTTTCCATGCTGTACATGTCTATAGAAAAAAAAATTGGATTTAAATTTAAAACTAATAAAGTCTCTGAATAAAAGTTAAAGCCATAGTGACAAATAAGATACCAGCCAACATGCACCCATTTTAAACAAATTTGTCTAAAAAGCATCTTAAAGCTGCTTGTAAACCCATCAGCTAATAAATGTTTTCAGCTGTAAAATTTCCTATTGCACCAATAAGATATTTGTATTAATTAAAATCTGGGCTGCAGCCGCCACCACAATTGGTTTTGAAATATGGCAGTGATGCAAGTTGACTGCTTTGTATGTTGCAAGTTAGGTTATGGGAAGATGATGACTATTATAGTAAAATGAAATAATTTTCAAAGTATTGTTTTGGAATGATGCACTTCAATTTTGAAGCTTGTTTCAATTAATTGCCTTGCATACTATTTTACTGTTGTCCTTTTTATTTGAAGTGAAATCTGTCCTATTGATCTTTTCTAATAATCTTTTCTATTATACTGTGCTGCTAGTTTTCAACGTCTGCTCTCTTTGTAGTGTTTTACCAGTTGAATGGATGTAATGAAAACAATGCAAATACTTCATTGTGTTTCAACTAATCAGCTGTTCGTAATCTGTTGCTTTGTCTCTATGGGCAAGTGTAGTTATCTTGATGTATGTTTTATAGTTGCACTTTAATACCAAAACCATTACTGTTGGCAGTTTGATACTTTGGTTTGTTTGGAGAAATGTGCAAAAGAACCCTAGTCAAATATGCATTGTTAACCAATTGACGACAACTGAATCCTAACCTGATTTTGATTTTACTGATGCTATATAGAAAACGTGCATGTAATCAGTACACTGAGATTTTGTAATAGAAATAACAGTGAAGATAATAGTTTTACTTGTCAGTATTGGGGAACACTGTCAGCTACTTCTGTCTCAATTGGAAATAAGTTGTCAGAGTAACCCTGTTCTTCCAGAAGCCTAGGCGAAAGTGAGGACTGCAGATACTAGAGATTAGAGTCAAGATCAGAGTGGTGCTAGAAAAGCACAGCAGGTCAAGCAGCATTCGAGGAGCAGGAAAATCGAAGTTTCGGGCAGGAGCCCTTCAGGATTCCTGGAGTGTGAGGGTTGGAAAAGCCTGCTCAAGCTCTAAAATTGTTGAACTTGACATTGAACTCAGAAGTTAGTGGAGTTCCCAAGCCAAAATTTAGTTGTTGTTCCAGCTTGTGTTGAGCTTTGCTGGACACTGCAGCAAACTTGAGATAGATGTTGGTCATGGAATGAGGTGATGTGGTTGGCAACTAGAAGATTGGGTCTTTTTTTTTTATGGACAGAACATGTGTTCTGTGAAGCAGTCACCTAATCTATGCTTTGTTTGCCCTATGTAGAGGAGATCACATTGAGCAGCAAATGCAGTAAACTAGATTGAGTGAAGTAAAAGTAAAGTGCTGCTTTGCCTGAAGGTGTTTGGCCCTTGGATACTGAGGAGGGAGGAAGTAAATAAGCAGGTGTTCAACCTTCTGCAGTTGAAGGAGGAGGTGCCGTGGGCTAGGGTGTATTAGAGGGAGTCATCCTTGCAAAAGGCTGACCAAGGAGGGAAGGGGAATGTGTGTCTGGTGGTGGCATCGCGCTGAAGGTACCTGAAGTAGCTAATGGGATGGAAAGGGGATCTTATCGTTGTGGGAGGAAAAAGAGGGGGTGAGGCTGAACAGAAGATCGGTCTGACCCCACTGAGGGCCCTGTCAACTACAATGCTAGGAAATCCTCCGTTTAGGAAGCAGGTGGACATTTTGGACGCTGCCATGTCGAATTTGGCATCATTGGAACATGTGACGGAGGAGCTAGGAGAATTGAATAGAGGTTTTACATGATACGGGGTGCGAGGATGTATAATCAAGGTAACTAGGAGTCGGTGTGTTTGTAGTGGCCAGTCTATCCTCAGAAATAGAAACAGATTATGGATGTAGGTTTGCTTGCAGAGCTGGAAGGTTCATTTTCAGACATTTCGTCACCATACTAGGTAACATCTTCATTGAGCCTCCGGATGAAGCACTGTTGGTGTAGCCCGCTTTTTAGATTACTTAGTGTGGAAACAGGCCCTTTGGCCCAACACGTCCACACCGACCCGCAACCCACCCATTCTTGTACATTTACCCCTTACCTAACACTATATAGGCAATTTAGCCTGGCCAATTCACCTGACCTGCACATCTTTGGACTGTGGGAGGAAACCGGAGCGCCTGGAGGAAACCCACACAGACACTGGGAGAATGTGCAAACTCCACGCAGTCACTCGCCTGAGTCGGGAATTGAGCCTGGGTCTCTGGCGCTGTGAGGCAGCAGTGCTAAACACTGTGCCACCGTGCCGCCCACAACCAGACGGATTAGATTAGATTCCCTTCGGCCCAACCAGTCCACATCGACCCTCCGAAGAGTAACCCACCCAGACCCATTTCTCTCTGATTAATGCTAACACTATGGGAAATTTAGATTAGATTCCCTACAGTGTGGAAACAGGCCCTTCGGCCCAATAAGTCCACACTGACCCTCCGAGTAACCCACCCAGACTTATTTCCCTCTGACTAATGCACCCAACACTACAGTCAATTTAGCATGGCTAATCCACCTGACCTGGAGAATGTGCAAACTCCACACCGACAGTCGCTCGAGGCTGGAATCGAACCTGGGACCCTGGTGCTGTCAGGCAGCAGTGCTAACCACTGAGTCACCGTGCCGCTCCAGCTTTGTTTTATATATTTGGGTTTCCTTGGGTGGGGTGATATCATTTCCTGTAGTGACAATATTTCCTGTTCTTTTTCTCAGGGGGTGGTAAATGGGATCCAAGCTGATGTGTTTGTTAGTTCTGGTTGGAATGCCATGCTTCTAGGAATTTTTATGTATGTCTCTGTTTGGCTTGTCCTAGGATGAATATGTTGTCCCAGTTGAAGTGGTGTCCTTCCTCATCCGTATGTAAGGATATTGGTGAGAGGGTCATGCCGTTTTGTGGCTAGTTTTCTGCCTGTCCAATGTAGTGTTTGTTATAATTCTTGCACATCAACTAGCCACAGGAATGACATCACCAACCCAAGGAAACCCAAACATAAATAGAAAGCAGGCCACACCACCAGTGCTTCATCCAGAGGCTCACTGAAGATGTTACCTAATATGATGACACATGACTGAAAACGAACCTTTCAGCTCAGCGAGCAAACTTACATCCAGAATCTCAACCTGAGCTACAAATCTTCTCAACTTGATAGTAACAGAGGTCAAGGAAAGGAGGAGTCAATGGACCAGGTGAACATGAGAGTAGGGTGGAAATTGGAAGTGAAATTGATAAATATTTCCAATTCCAGACAAGAGAAGGAAGCAGCACCAGTGAGATTGGTATGTCGGAGGAAGAGTTATGGTGGAGGGTGGCATAGGACTGAAACAAGGATGTTCCATGTACCCCACAGAGATAGGAATAACTAGAGTCTTTTCAGGTACCCTTGACCACCCTTCTGACTGGAAGAAAATGAGAGTAGTTTAAAAACAATGAAAACAAGCTCAGCCAGGCAGAGGGGAGTGATGGGTGGGAGTGGTTCAGTCCTTTGTTCCAGGAAGAGGTGGAGAGCACTAAGAACATCTTGGTGGGGATGGATGTGAAGAGGGAAGCTCCCTTGCCAAAGTTGTCGAAATTAAATAATTTAGTTAGGATGCTTGGTAGAAGAGTCTTTACTTGTGCCATTTCAATACATTCGCTTGTTTCAGTTCAAAGTGGAACCACCTTTCAGTTCATCCCTGGAATAATATGTTGGTTTTCATATCCCTTGTAGGATAGACAGAAATGGTTTTGGTAGCTCTCTCTTCTTTGCATTTCTTTCAAGCTAATACCACCTGTCTTTTCTTCTCCTCCTTTCTCTTTTTTTTTTCTTCTTTTGTGCACTTCTCATGATACTGCAGTTATCCCAATTTGTCCTCGTTCAGTATCTGCCAGCTCTATTGCCCCACCAACTTGTAAGAATCTTCACAATAGAACGTCTGACTGGTCAAGGTTCATAGTTGGCATACCTGATGTCAGTGGACAGAAGAAATCACCTTATCATCCAAAGGTAAGTGGCTGTATTGCTATATTGTGACTATTTCCATAATTAACTATATTTCCTGTTAAGTAATTTTTGTTTCTTTACAGTCGTACAATCCCCACAGTGTGGAAACAGGCCATTCAGTCCGCACTGACTCTCCTGAAGAGATTCACACCCAGACTCCTACCCTACCCTACCCTATCCCTGTAACCCTACATTTCCCATGGCTAATGCACCTAACTTACAGATCTCTGAACTGGGCAATTTAGCATGCCCAGTCCACCTAACTTCCACATCTTTGGACTGTGGGAGGAAATAGGAGGACCCAGTGAAAGCCACGCAAACATGGGGAGAACATGCAAACTCCACACAGTCAATCGCCTGAGTTTGGAATGGAACACTGGTACCTGTGAGGTAACAGTGCTGACCACTGAGCCCATTACATTTGTACAAGTGTTTGATTCTGTGGGAGCAAAGAATCACTAAATCCTTAAAACACAATCAAAGAAAAAAATGAAATTCGTGCCAAAAAGTTGCAGTAAGTTAATTTGGTTTGAAAGTTGGTTTTGAAATTTGTGGGGAAGCAATCAGCATTCATTATTAACTGGGCTTGTGAAAGGTAATCGGATATGTAGAAACAAATAATTTAAAATGCCTTCTCTTGCTTTTCCCATTTACTAAAATTTTTAGAGAGTCCAGTTAAGCTTGTTAAGCATAACTTTCAATAGTGACAGAATCTAGTGGTCAATGACCTGAACTGTAAACCCCTGTATAGTGGAGAAAATGTTCAGTGCTATTGTGTACTTAAGGAAAATTTCTGAAATCACATCATAGTCTTTAGTTGAGCAAGGCTTCTTTTTACTTTTTCTCAAATAAAGTAATACACTAATTCTTATTAATACTGTGCTTTCCTGTATTATCTATGCATACTGCAAAACCTTTTTAATTACCTTAGTCATGAATGATTTATCATTGTCCATGAGCAACACCATCTGCTCCCTCAGGCCAACTTGCTTCCAAGTTCCCTTGTTAATTGTTTATTAATAGTTCTCTCTTCAAATACCAACCTTGGTGAATCTGTCTCACTCCTCACCTCGGAAGTAAACAGCTTGGCCTCTCAGCCCTTGCAGACTACTGCACCATCATAAGCCTTTGTTTCCTCAGTCCTTGAAGTATTGTCATCTTTCAAATTTGTGTCGGTCTTTTCTGTAACTCTAGTCATAATCTTCAGTAAGGTTTCTACTCCTGTCATAGTACTGAAAAGTTTGAGTGAAAAATGATAAATCTTTGTGACTGTGCCAAAGATACACAATTCCTTCCTTTCTCAGCCTGTCTGCAGCAATTGACATGGTTGATCACACCATCTTCCTCCATTACTACTTCACTGTTGTCCACTCAGATGGAACTCCAGTCACCTTATTCACTGACTATGATGAGATAAGAAAATCACTTGCAATAGCTTCTCTTCCCACTTCAGGTTTACCCATTATGTTTAAATTAAAACCCCAGGTTCTGGACTCCCTCTGTCATTAGGAACATGTTTCCTGCATCTAACCTGCCTAATCCTGTTAGAATTTTACAGGTTTCTATGTGATCTCACCCTCATTCTTCTTAGGTCCTAGTCAATAAAATCCTAACTGATTCAACCTCTCATGTCAGTCCTGCCATCCCGTGCATCAATTTGATAATCTTTGCTACACTCACTCTCTCTAGCCAGAATATCCTGTCTCAGATAAGGAGACCAAAGCTGCACACTGTTTCAAGTACAGCCTCACCAATGCCCTATATAGTTGCAGCAAGACTCCTGTGTTCCTGTACTCAAATCCTCTCGCTATGAAGGCTAAAGTATAGTATGCCACCTTTATTGCCTGCTCTACCTCTGACTGGTGCATCACAACATCCAGGTCTTACTGAACATTCTCCTCTCCCAGTGTACAGCCATTCAAGGAATAATCTGCCACATTATTTTTGCTACCAAAGTGGATAACCTCTCATTTATCCACATTCTACTGCATCTGCCATGCATTTGCCCACTCACTCAGCCTATCCAAATAACACTGCAACATCTCTGCATTCTCCTTTCAACTCACCAACCCAGCTTTGTGGTGTCTGCAAGTTTTGAGATATTCAATTTAGTTCCCTCATCTAAGTCATTAACACATACTGTGAATTGCTATTCCTTGCAGCGCTACTATTCATTGCCTGCCATTTATGAAAGTGACCCATTTGTTACTATCATTTCCTGTTTGCTAGCCAATTTTCTATCTATCTCAATACATTATCCCTAATCCCACACACTTTAATTTTACTCGTTCATCTCTTGTGAGACTTTGTTAAAAGCCTTCTGAACGTCTAAATAAACCACATTTACTGGCTGCCCTGAATCAACTCTGCCAGTTACATCCTTAAAGCATTCTAGTAGATTTGGCAAGTATGATTTCTCTTTTATAAATCCCACGCTGACTGTGTCTGATTCTGCTGCTGTTTTGAAAGTGTTCTGCTATAAAATCCTTGAAAATAATCCCTAGCATACTCCCCACTACTGATGTCAGAATCATTGTCTCTTTTAAATAGTGGATTACATTCGCTACCCTCCAATCTGTAGGAAATGTGCCTGAAGGTCTTGGATAATGCATCCAATATTTCTCTGGTCACTTCATCAAATACTCTGGAATATAGATTAACAAGCCCTGGAGATTTATCAGCCTTCAATCCCAACAGTTTCTCCAACACCATTTCTGTACAAATGCAGATTTGTTTCAGTTCCACCTTCTGACTAAATCCTGTGTTCCCTTTCATTTCCATTACATTTTTTGTGTCCTCCTTTTATGCTAATGTAATACCCCCATTAAGAAGGGAAGGAGGCAGATGGGAAATTATTAACCACTTAGCCTGACATCTGATGTTAGATTATATCCATTGTTAAGGATTAAATTATGGTGTACTTGGAAGTGCATAGTAAAATAGGGCAGAATCGGCATGGCTTCTTCAAGGACAGATAATGCTTGAAAAATCTGTCCGAATTCTTTGAGTAGGTAACAAGCATATTAGGCAAAGGAGAACAATTCAGCATGATATGTTTGGATTTCCAAAAGGCCTTTGACAAAGTGCCGCACAGGAGGCTGCTAAATAAAAGCCGTAGTGTTAGACGTTAATGGCATGGATAGAGGATTGGCTGACTGGCAGCACCAGAGTGTGGAGATAAAGGGGTCTTTTGTAGGATGGCAGTGCGTGACTGATGGAATTCCATCGGGGTCCATGTTGAGCCCACAACTGTTCACGTTTATTTATTAACGAACTGGACAAAGCAACTGATGAGGGCTGTTACTAAGTTTCCAGATAAGAGATTGGTGGGGGGATAGGTAGTGTTGATGAAGTCCACTGCTAGAGGACTTGGACAGGCTAGAACAGTGGGCACAGAATTGGCAGATGGAACACGATGTGAGCAAATGTGAAGTTATGCACTTTGAGGAAGAATAGAGGTATAGACTATTTTCTAAGTTGGGAAAGGATTTGGAAATCTAAAACAAAAAGAGACATGGGAGTCTGAATTTAGGCTTCTGTTAAGGATTAGCATACAGGTTCAATTGGCAGTTAGGAAGGAGGCTCTGGTCAGGCCATATTTAGAACATTGAGTAATTTTGAGTCTCTTACTAAAGAAAGATTTTGCTGGCCTTGGGAAAGGACCTGAGAGGTCTGCAGGAGTGATCCCAGGAATGATGGGCTTGTCATATGAGGAGCAGTTGAGAACTCTGGGTCTGTACTTGGAGTTTAGAAGGATGAGGGATGAATCTTTACTGAAACTTGCAGAATACTGAGAATCCGAGATAAAGTGAAGATGGAGAAGATATTTCCACTAGGAGGAGAGACTAGGAACTGAGGGCACAGCCTTGGAATGAAGAGGCAACCCTTTAAAACAGATGATTTTCTTCAGCAAGAGGGTGGTGAATCTGTGGAACTCATTGCCGCAGAAGGCTGTGGAGGCCAATCATTGATTGTACTTAAGACAGCGATGTGTTTTTGATTAGTAAGGGAATAGAGGGTTGCAGGGAAAAGGCAGGAGCACAGAGCTGAGAAACTGATCAGCCATGATCAAATGGTGGAGCAGTCTCAATGGGTCGAATAGCCTAATTCTGTTCCTATATCATATGGTTTTTGCCTCCGTCTTAGACTATGAATTTAGTTGGTAAGCCATTTCTTTGTTCTTTGTTTCTGTCTAAGGGACATACATTAGTTTCCATCAATCTTTTTTTCTTTGCATACCCAAAGAAACCCTTAATTCTTATGTTCCCTGCAAGTTTACCTGCGTACCTTTTTTTCCCTTCGTAATCAATCCTTGGCCCTCCCCTTAGTAACATGCCCTCAGTATGCTTTTTTTCCAATCTAATGCTATCTGTAATTTTGCCTTTAAACCATGGTTTGGTCACTGTTCTCTTTGCACACTTTCATCAGATAGGAAGAAACTACCTTTTCAGGTCACCCATTTGTTCTAAGAATGTTTGACATTGCGTACCCACTGTCAATCCTCACTGAAACATTTTCCTAATTCATAATAGCCAACTCATGCCTTACACAGTCATATTTTCACGTTTCTTAAGATTCACAGACACTATCACTGCAATTCGAGCTCTTATTTCATAGTTATATCTCCTTATGTAATCTATTTACAGAATTGTAGATATTTTCTAACCAACTCTGTTCAGAGATATGATGCATGTCAAGTGGGGCTTGAACCTAGACCCCAGCTCCAAGGTAGTGAAACTCCAACAGAACCACAAGAGGCCCTTCTACAGGAGTATGGATATTTTTTAATCAACCTGCTCAGATATTATGACACATCTCTGGACCAGTTCTCGCTCTGGGGCAGGGGCAGCACCACCACCGCAAGATCCCTAAAATTGGATCATACACTGCCAGCAGTGGAGGTGCTATGGTTAGATATTTTCAAATAAGCCCATGCAGGTTTATTATTACATGACCCTGGAGAAAGTGGGGCTTGTGGCCAGGCCTCCTGGCTCAGACGTTGGGACACTACTACTTTTACTACCACTAAACTACAAGAGCCCATTTTATAGGACCAGTTCAGATGTATGATGAAACATCTCTTAAATCATTAATATGTATTGTGAAGAGCTGGTATCCAAAACTGATCTTTACGGTATTCTACTAGTCGCTGCCTGCCATTCAGGGAAAAAACCCTGTTTATTCCTACTCCAACCAGTGCACTATCCAAGGCTTAGTGTTTGGCTTGGCTAAGCACCATTTCTCTTTTCTTAACTGAATTCCTGTTGTCTTTGTCCTACAGGGAGCTCTAGTTTCGTTTATCCCACCTTCCCTCTTTTGAGGGAATATACCTCATCTGCATGCAAACCATCTCCTCTTTGAAAGTAGCCATTGTTCAGCTATGTCTTTCCCGTTCTTGCCCATTGATTTATCCTTACTTGGAAAATGGTATTGGTCAATCTGTCATCCTAAACGTTTTTGGTTAAATGATCACTGTCCCATAAATGTTCCCTCACTTAATTAAATAATATACTTGGTGCATCTCATGCCCAGGAACCCAGTGCAGTAGCAGTGCTTCCATTCTTGGACTTAAACACATGCTCCTGTTGGAAATTTGCTATTCCTGATACCACGTTGGGAAATATATTTACTTCCTTTGCATAATAAACTTCTGTTTTATTTTTGAAACTGAATCTGCAGCATTGCATGTTTGTATTTCAGAAAAAGAACAATAAAACCAGATTTCAGTCTGGGATTTTAGTTGTTCACTATATTAATGTCACCTGGGATCATCGCAACCCAATTAGAAATCAACCTTGGGCTTTTGATAGTTGTAATCTGTCAAAAGTATTTTGTTAGTGAATGTTCATTACCATGTTTTTTCTTGCATCTCTATTGGGGTTGGGTTTGAAACAAAGTGTCGTAGACTAGAAAGATTGAAAGTGTAAAATTGTTGCAGAAAACTAATCATTAAAGTTGAAAGTACTGTAGGTGTATTGGTCATTATGAACTGAAGTATACATATCTAACAAAGTATGTGGATTGATAGATTATATATGCCAGTATGTTTTTTTGAGCACCATCACATTGGTAGTAATAAAATGAATTTGGACTGGACTTGTCCTAGGTTGATAAAAAAGAAAAAGAGAGAGAAAATGAAAGGGAGAAGAATGCTCTTGTAGCTTTAACCATGAATGCATCAGTGAAAAAGTCAAATTCTCCTTTAATCGTGAAACATAAGTCACCAGTGCCATCCACAGTCCGGTAAGGCAGACATCTTATTCTAGAAATGTAAACTTCTATAAATGCATAGAACTGTAAACTTCTGAAATTAAGTGATTTGATGTATTTATTCCATAGTTTGAAATGAAACCTGAATCAAGAATGTATAAGGGAAACATCATTTTTAATTACTTTGTCTCTGTCTTTATGACTTGCTTTGTTTTTACTGTATTGTACAACTTTTTTGAATAGATCATCAACAAAAGTATCAACTTCTGCAGTGAATGAGAAACCTTTTGATCTGCCACCTGACTCAGTAAAGAGTTCATTAAACCTGCAACTACCTTCTCCAGGAAATGTTGGCCCAGTCAAAACTTCTGAGAGTGAGAAAAATGATCAAGAGAAAGAAGGACTACAAGATGACGAAAATGCAGATAAGCAGCTCCCTGTCTCCCCTCCAACAGCATCAGTTAAGCAGCCCATGTCTGTTGAAGAGTCTGCTACAAAACCAGAGTGTAAAGGTATTGATGAAAGGAAAAAGATTAGCAAGGATTAAATATGGACCCATTACAGGTGGGGACAGGAGAATTTGTAATGGAGAACAGAGAGATGGCAGAGAAACTAAACAGTTACTTTGCGCCTGTCTTCATGGAAGAAGATACAGAAAACCCCTCAGAAATACTAGGGGACCAAGGGATTTGTGTAACTGAAGAGCAAAAACAAGTTAGTATTTGTAAAGAGCTAGTACTGGGAAAATTTAGCTGGATTGAGGGTTGATAAATCTGAATCAGATGAGCTTTATCAACGCTGAAGAAAGTAGCAAGGGAGATGGTGAATACATTGGTATTTAACGTTTGTAACTCTCTAGATTTTAAAAAGGTTCCTCCTGACTGGTCAATAGCAAATATAACCCCACGTTTTAAATGGAGAGTTATTGACCTGTTAGCTTGATGTCCATAGCAAAAAAAAATGTTGAATCTATTTGAAAAGGATGCAATAACTGAACATTTGGAAAGAATGGCAAAATTAGGCTGAGTCAACCTAGATATATGAAAGTGAAATTAATATTTGACAAAATTGGAGTATTTTTGTGGTTGCTTGGAGCTATAGGCTCTTATTCCTGGTCCATTGGGTTTTTTTAGAACATAGAACATAGAAAAGTACAGCACAGAACAGGCCCTTTGGCCCAGGATGTTGTGCCGAGGTTTAATCCTAATGTAAAAAATAATAACTTAACCTATGCACCCCTCAACCCCCTGCTCTCCATATGCCTGTCCAGCAGTCGCTTAAGTGTCCCTAATGACTCTGCTGCCACTACCACCACTGGCAACACATTCCATGCATTCACAACTCTGAGTAAAGAACCTACCTCTAACGTCTCCTCTCTACCTTTCCCCTAATATCTTAAAACTGTGACCCCTCGTACCCGTTAATCCTGCCCTGGGGAAATGTTTCTGGCTATTGACTCTCTGTATTCCTCTCATTTATCTTGTATACCTCGATCAGGTCTCCTCTTTTCCTCCTTCTCTCCAGAGAAAAATCTGAGCTTTTTCAACCTTTCTTCATAAGGCAAGCCCTCCAGTTCAGGCAGCATCCTGCTAAACCTTCTTTAAACTCTCTCCAAATTCTCTGTATCTTTTCTATAGTAGGGTGACCAGAACTGGATACAATATTCCAAGTGTGGTCTCACCAGGGACTTGTAGAGCTGTAGCAAAACCTCGCGGCTCTTAAACTCGATCCCCCTGTTAATGAAAGCCAAAACACCATATGCTTTCTTAACAACCCTATCCATTTGGGTGGCAACTTTGAGGGATCTTTGTACATGTACACCCAAATCCCTCTGTTCCTCCACGCTATCAAGAATCCTGTCTTTAATCCTATATTCAGCATTCCAGTTCGGCCTTCCAAAATGCATCATTTCGCATTTATCCAGGTTGAACTCAATCTGCCATTTCTCAGCCCAGCTCTGTATTCTGTCTGTCGTGCTGCAGCCTGTATTAGCCTTCAATACTATCGACGACACCTCCAACCTTTGTGTCATCTGCAAACTTACTAACCCACCCCTCAACTTCCTCATTCAAGTCATTTATAAAATACGAAGAGCAAAGGCCCAAGAACAGAGCCCTGCGGGATCCCACTAAACACTGACCTCCAGGCAGAATACTTTCCATCTACAACCACTCTCTGCCTTCTGTCAGTCAACCAATTCTGAATCCAAATAGCCAAATCTCCCTGTATCCCATATTTCCTGACTTTATGAATGAGCCTACCATGGAGAACCTTTATCAAATGCCTTGCTGAAATCCATATACACCACATCCACTGCTTGATCATCTTCGACCTGTCTTGTCACCTCCTCGAAGATTTGTGAGGCATGACTTGCCCCTCATAAAGCCATGCTGACTGCCTTTAATCACGCTATGATTTGCCAAATAGTCATAGATCCTATCCCTCAGATTTCTTTCCAAAACTTTGCTGACCACAGATGTAAGACTGACTGGTCTGTAATTGCCAGGGATTTCCCTATTACCCTTCTTGAAAAGAGGAACAACATTTGCCTCCTTCCAATCCTCTGATACAACACTCATGGAGAGTGAGGAGGCAAAGCTCTTCACCAGCGGCTTAGCAACCTCCTTTCTCGCTTCCCGGAACAGGCTAGGATAAATCTGGTCTGGCCCTGGGGACTTATCAATCTTAATGTTTTCCAAATTTTCCAGCACATCAACTTTATCAGTCTTGATCTGGTCAAGCCAGTATCCTAGCTCCTCTAAGTTCTCATTCACAGCAAGGTCCTTTTCCTTAGAGAAAACTGAAGCCCTACTCTTTTAGGGCTTCCCCAATCTGCTCAGACTCCATGCACAAGTTCCCTACGCTATCCTTGATTGGCCCTGCCTTCTCCCTAATCATTGTCATTCCTTACACGTGTAAAATGCCTTTGGATTCTCCCTAATCCTATTTGCCAAGCCTTCATAGTGCCCCGTCCTGGCTCTCTGTCCATTTGAGCTCCTTTCTAGCAAGCCTATAATCCAGTAAAGCTGTGCTAGATCCTTGCTTCGTCCATCTTCTGTAAGCTGCCTTCTTGCTTTTAACGAGAAGCTCCTCTGTTCTCGTCATCCAAGATTCCTTAATCTTACCCCTTCTTACCTGTCTCAGAGGAATAAATGTGTGCATCACACTCAACTGCTCCTTAAACAGTCTCCACATGTCTGCTGTGCCCTTTCTGTGGAACAATTGTTCCCAGTCTGTACTTCCCAACTCCTGTCTGATAGCGTCATAATTTCCTTTTCCCCAATTAAATATCTTCCCTCGGTAACTGTTCCTTTCCCTCTCTCAGGCTATGTTAAATGTTAGGCAGTTGTGGTCACTGTCACCAAAGTGTTCTCCCACCATGAGATCTGACACCTGTCCTGGCTCATTGCCGAGCACCAAATCTAAAATGGCCTCTCCCCTCGTCAGTCTGTCTACATACTAAGTAAAGAAACCCTCCTGAACACACCTGACAAAAACGGCTCCATCCAAACCATCTGCACTTAGGAGGTTCCAGTCAATATTGGGAAAGTTGAAATCACCCATAACTACAACCCTGCTACCTTTGCATTTTTCCAGAATCTGCCCGCCTATGCGTTCTTCAATTTCTCTACTGCTATTAGATGGTCTGTAGAAAGCCCCCAGTGAGGTGGCTGCTCCCTTGCTGTTCCTGACTTCCACCCATCCTGACTCAGCAGACAGACCTTCCTCAACAACCTTTGTTTCTGTAGCTGTGATGCACTCTGATTAGTAATGCTACACCCCCCCCTACTAGTTTTCCACCCTCCGTTCTTTTTAAACGTTCTAAACCCTGGAACATCAAGCAACCATTCCTGCCCCTGTGATACCCACGTCTCCGTTATGGCCACAGCATTATATCCCCAAGTACTGATCCACGCTTTAAGTTCATCATTCTTATTTCTGACACTTTGCATTGAAGCAGACACACTTTAACCAATCCCTCTGTTTCATCACATAAGAAACCTTCCCAATAGATTCACTACCTTCTGTCACTGCCCCATCTGCAAATGTCCCCCTCTCAGATACGTGGCTCAGATTCCCACCCCCCGCCAATCAAGTTAAAACCCTCCCGAATCACACGAGCAAATCTCCCACCCAGGACCTTTTGTGCCCCTCCAGTTCAGGTGTAACCCGTCCTTCATGTACAGGTCCCACCTTCCCAGAAGGTATCGCAATGATCTAGGTATATGAAGCCCTCCCTCCTGCTCCAGCCTTGCAGCCACGTGTTAAGCTACATTCGCTGACTGTGTTCCTCACCTCACTATCTCGGCACCGGTAGCAAACCTGAGATCACCACTCTACTCATCCTGCTCTTCAGATTCCAACCTAACTGACTGTAGTCACTTTGTAGCCAATATGTACCCCGATTTCTGGCTGCTCACCCTCCCCCTTCAGAATCCTGTAAACCCAATTGGTGACATCCTGGACCCTGGCACCAGGATGGCAACATGCCTTCCAGGAATCCCATTCCTGACCACAAAATCTCCTGTCAGTCTGTCTAACTATTGAGTCCCCTACCACTAGAGCTTTTCTATTCTCCCCTTTCCCTTCTGAGCCACAGTGCCAGGCTCAATGCCAGATACCTGACAACTATGGCTTTCCCCTGGTAGGCTGTCCCGACCAGCAGTATCAAAAATGGTATACTTGTTGCTGAGGGGAATGGCCACAGGGGATCCCTTGCTCTGACTGTCTGTTCCCTTTCCTCCCCCTGACTGTAACCCAGCTGTCCTTATCCTGTGTCTGGGAGTGACCACCTCCCTGTACATCCCCTCAATTTCTCACTCAGCCTCCCAGATGATCCGAAGTTCATCCAGCTCCAGTTCCAGTTCCCTAACTTGGTTTTCGAGGAGCTGACGTTGGTGCACTTCCCACAGATGTAGTTGACTGAGACATGTGAAGTGTTTCTCACCTGCCACATTCTGCAGAAGGAACATGTAACTGCCCTAACATCCATATCCTGCTACACTGAAAGCCTGCACAGGACTAAACAAAGGAAGAGAAGGAAAAAAACCCGAAAACTTACCAAGTTTACGGACTCTTAGTAAGGTTAGAGGACGTGGGTGGGTGGGAGGGAGGCCCGGCGGTATGGGGTCTCCGGTATAGATCTCACCCACTTAAAAATTTCCCAGAAGTCCTTTGCTCCTCCCTCACTCCTCTTGGGAAATGGAGGCCCTGACGCCTGAGGCGACTGTTTGTTTTAAACAGTTAGACTCACCTTCCCAGAAGTCCTTCGCTCCTCTCTCGCACCTCTCAGCAAATATCTCAGGATATAAATTCCCAAGGCATCCTAACAGTGTGATAAACCCAATTGTTCTTTGTTAAAGCAAGGTATGTTACATAATATTGAAATAATACAAACCATCACAAACTTATCTGTATAGTACTCACAATTGCCGCTGACCCAGTTTACACAGACTCACGTATGCATAAGATTGAAATAGGTAATTAGCCTGATCCACGTCAACCTTCAGTTGTTGATCAGATGATTACTATTCCTGAGGAAGCTAGCTATTGCTCTGAGGCAGTTTCTTCTAATCCCATGCATGTAGCCTGCATGAACAATCCTTCAGCGATTGATCAGCTGATTGTGGGAAAACATCACAAGTGTGTCACATTTTCTATGATCAGTTAACCTTTCATCAATGAGGACATGTTTGATTTTCCTGGAAGGAGCTTATTATAAAGTTTTTAAAAAACTATGACACCATGTCAGCCTGCTCATGGCTGCTGATAGAAAGCTATTTCCTTGCAAGCTTTTGTCATCCACTCACTATGATATTTACACAGTGCAATCTTGTGGTCACCATCCTTTTATTTTGTTGACAAATAGTCAATTACTACATGTGGTGCCCGCTGTCTGGTCTTAGGTAGACTGTGTCACAAGCTCAATACGTCAGAGTTGTGCCACCTAATTCAAACATGCACCCCCTCCTCTTTCTTCTCCCCCCCCCCCCCCCCCCCCCCCCAAACCCTTGCCCCCTTTTTCAGGAAACACTTCTAAGGCACCATCCAACTAATGGACTTGCAATTAGGCAGGTTTCATAAGTGCTTTCTCATTTTGGTTCATACCAACAAATTTAAGGTTACTACCTGCACAGTCAGCTTTCACACAAAAGGTGAATAAATAAAATTTAGAGTGCATGGGATTAGAATTAGATACTCTGCAGAACAAGGAGGAAGAATAAACTGGTTGTTCTAGGGATTGCAGGCTGTTACTAATGGTGTACTGTGGGATTCTGTGTTAGGTCCACATTCATAGCAGTTCACAATCTATATACAGGTAGTTCTGGGATAATGGAATAGGCGAAAGTGTGGACTGCAGATGCCGGAGATCAGAGTCGAGAGAGTGGTGCAGGAAAAGCACAGCAGGCTAGGCAGCATCCGGGGGACAGGAGAATCGACGTTTTGGGCATAAGCCTGTTCTCCTGCCCCTGAGATGCTGCCTGCCCTGCTGTGCATTTCCTGCACCACACTCTTAAGTTCTGGGATAATGCGTGTTTTCGCAGTGCAATTTGGCTATAACGTTGTTGAAGAATTAAGGAATGGTATTTTCTAGACCATTTATCTCTGTTCACAATAATGCAATTCCAGCAGGGATCAGTTTGCTCCCTTTGTTCTGTGCATGCGCTAATGTCCAAGCAGAAATCTCCATGCTGTTCTGCGCATGCACTGGTGTCTGCGCTGGTAACCTTGCTGTTCTGCACATGATGTTAGCGCTGTACTGCACGTGCCAATGTCTGCTGCTAACAGAGCAGTTTTCTATGAGTGATACTATACAGAGAGCATCTTTCTTAAATTTTCTAAATGTACTGTTAAATTTACTTTTGGTAATAAATATGATTTCAACCTTCATTCAGGATGTGCAATTATTCATTTAGGATCTCTCATAATTTCTCCAACTCAGGTGCAAGTTCCCTCCACTATCCCTGATTGGCCCTGTCCTTACTCTGGCCATTCTCTTGTTCCTCACAAGTGTAGAACTCCTTAAAGTTTTCTTAATCCTACCTGCTAAAGCTTTTTCATGCCCCCTTCAAGCTCTCCAAAGTCCATTCTTCAGTTCCTTCCAGGCCACCTTGTAATCCTTTAAAGCCCTGTCTGATCCTTGCCATCTCAACCAGCAATAAGCTTCCACCTTTCTCTTGACTAGGTGTTCCATATCCCTTGTCACCCAACGTTCCTTCAACCTACCATCTCTTCCTTGTCTCAGTGGGACAAACCTGTTAGCAGGTGCTTCATGAACAATCACCACATTTCTGTTCATTTTTCTGAGGGCATCTGTTCCCAATTTAGGTGCCCCAGTTCTTGCCTAACAGCATTGTAATTCTCTGACCGCCTTCCCCATTAAAAACTTTACAATACTGTCTGCTCCTATCCTCCTTGACTATAGTAAAGGTCATTGAAGTTGTGATCACCATCACCGAAATGGTTTCCAATGAGCAATCTAGCACCTGGCTTGGTTCGTTGCCAAGCACCAAATCCAATATGGCCTCCTCTCTTTTGCTTATCTACATATTACATCAGGAGCCCTTCCTGGGCACAGCTGACAATAACTGCTCCATCAAAACTATTTGACCTAAGTAGGTTCCAGTCAATATTAGGGAAGTTAAAGTCATCCACGACAACAGCCTTTCCAAATTTTCCAAGGTACTTCTGCACCTTTCCAAAATCTGCCTCCTAATCTGCTCCTTCCTGTCTCTATTGGGAGTTTTCTACAGGCCACACAAAGCAACAAAGTGATTGCTCCTTTCCTTGTTTCTGATATCCATACATACTCTGCAGACAAATCTCCCTTTGTGATACTATCCTTGATTAGCTGTGATACTATCCTTGATTAGCAATGCCACTCCTCCACCTCTTACCCCCACCCACCTGTTCCTTTTGAAACATTTAAACCCTGGGACATCCACCAACCATTCCTGCCCCTGTAATATCCAATTCTCTGTCATGGCCACAATATCATAGTTCCAAGTACTGATCTGTGCCATGAGTTCATCACCCTTATTCCTGATACTTTTTGCATTAAAATAGGCATACTTCAGTCCATCGCACTGACCATAACTTTGCCCTATCAAGTGCCTACCCTCTTACAAACTCTCTGCATGCTGTATCTGGCTGTTCTCTACCTACTCCATCATTTGACCCATAGCTCAGGTTCCCATCCCCCTGCCAATCTAGTTTAAACCCTCCCTTTTAGTGTCTTCTCTTTTAAGAATCATGGGGTACATGGAACTATTCACTGTTTACATTTAAATAGTACACCTAAATTCCAATACTTATTTTTCTATATACATAGAAACTGTTCAAGTCATACTGTCGTCTACTCCTGGTAAAACCACAGCAGGTACTACTGATCCAGCAGAAGCTACGCGACTTCTGGCCGAGAAACGGCGAATAGCACGGGAACAGAGGGATCGGGAAGAAGAGGAGAAAAGAGAACAAGAGGAGAAAGAAAGGTACCTATGTTTGGGAGGGTGGGGAGTTGGAGATAATGAGAGGTAAAGTTGCATTCTGCCCATCACGCTGCATTTATTCCTGTGCAGTTATTGAATTGAGAAAACAATTAGTACAACCAGGACAAGATAAGTTTTAAAGTTCTAAAGTTGAATTGTCAAAATTACCATTTAATGACTTGGTTATCATAATGATAGCTGTGACAGTCTGTTTGGTGAATCTTCAATTAACATTTTTCTTGAAATGTTTGTGTCAAAATAGGTTCCATTGTGATTGATGCAAAAACAATTTGACAGGAAGCCCATGCTACAAATCTTGATGTAACATAGTGACTTAATGAGTCCCTGAAACATATCCTAGTGAAGACTTTTTACTTCTGATTTCATGGAAGCAGAATGGTTGTACTACAAAAAGAGGCAATTCAACCCATTGTACATATTGGTCCTTTGCAGGAGTATTTAATCTGCTGATGCTAAACAAAAACTAAAGAACTTTGGATACGTAAATCTAAAACAAAAGCAGAAATTGCTGGAAAACCTCAGCAGGTCTGGCAACACTGACAGAAAGTAGTTCAGATTTCTGGTTTATTGAGCCCTTAGAACTGCTTGTGGTACGGACAAGTCATATGTGCTGGAGAAGGGATGGGGGTGGAGGGTCTGAACAATAGGTAGAGATGGAGCTCAATGAGAGTGAGGGGGGGGGAAAACAGCAAAACCTCAGACAAAGGAATGCGTCAAGGTCAGCTCAGGAGGATCATAAAATCACTACAGTGTGGAAGCAGGCAATTCAGCCATTGAGTCCACACCAGCCCTCTGAAGAGCATCCCACCCAGACCCAGACCCAACCCCATCCCTGTAACCATGCATTTCCCATGGCTAGTCCACCTTAACTACGCATCTCTGGGCTCTATCAGCAGTTTAGCTTTTTGAGGGGGGGTGGTGGGGGGGGAAGAGGAGGAGGAGGAGGTGGTAGAGCGAGGAAGGCAAAGTGGAACTGATGATTATCCAATGATTCATTTGAATGGTGGAGCAGACTCAATGGGCTGAATGGCCTACTTCAGCTCCAATGTCTTATGGTATGAAATGCTTGACCAAGGAGGAAAGTTAGATATTGGAAAGGTTTTCTTTGCAGTCATGGCTGCAATACTTCAAATATATCTAATATTAATGATTATACATTGGACAGGTTTCCACGAGGATAATGAAATTTAAAGTTATTGGTTACCTGGAAGTAGAAAGATTTTGGGGATGCAGGTAGTTTTCTGGAACTTTGTTTGATTAGCGGGAGTTTGAGGAACTTTTCAGACCATTTTTCTAAATTTATCTTGGTAGTTTTACCGCACCTACTAAGTGAATCCTTGAGTGAATGGATCACTGTTATGCATAGCTGTATGACATCTGGATGTGGATGACATAATCAGTCGGGTGGCCTTTATGTATGTATCATGGGTGTCCAGCATTTTTGTTTTGCTTTTCAGCACTCGTTTATTTTTAAAAAAATTAAAAGTACATCTCATGATTTAGTGTTTTTAAGATGAGTGCAGACTTGAACCTCTGATCTAAAGGGGATGCCTCCAAAGTGGGACACTTCTGTTTTGTACATGTCTGAACAGATGTTTATGGATTGCTGTTAAATTTAGGCAAATGAAAGAAGAAATGTTCAGACGAAAATCTGAAGAGAAAGCTCGTCGAGAAGAAGCAGCTCGGAGACTTGAGGAAGAGAGAAAACTTCGAGAAGCACAGCAAAAACTTGAAGAGGAGCAACAATTTCTGGAGGAAAAGGCTCAAAAAGAAAGACTTGAAATAGAGCGTTTGCAAAAGCAAGTAGGTGTTTAGTTTATTACTACTTTATGTAATGAACTAGCTTTTTTCCCCCTACCATTTACAAAGCCAAGGGTATCAGATGTAGGAGAACATTATTACCTGAAACTTCCAAGCTCTCACCATCCTAACTTGGGACTATATCACTGTCATTGAGTCAAAATCCTGGAACTCCATAACACATCGGGTGTCCCTACTCCATCCATTACCTGCAATGGTTTGTGTGGGCAGCTCATCTTGATAACAGTTATAGAGATGGGCAGTAAAGGCTGGACTAGCCAGTGACACTTAAATTCCATTAACAAATTTAAAGGAAACATTTAACATCTGAAGAGAAGTTAATGTATTAAATATTCAAATTTTGACAAACATTGATGTCTTGGTAGTTGTCACGGAGCCACAGCTTATGCAAGACATGAACTTGCACTAAAATTAAAGATCATCGTTTTAAACAGCACAGTGTATTATTTTCTGCATTGGAGAAAGTGTAAAGCAATTTATAATCATTTCCAGAAATGAGGAACTTCAATAGAGGATAAATTGAAAAAGTTTTGACTGTTCTCTTTATCAAATCCCCTCATTGTTGTTCTTTAAAGATTTTTAAAATCATGAATGGGCTGGATAGATAGACAGACAGAGGCTGTTCCCCCTTGTAATTGAAAATTAAGACTGAGGGCACATAGATTTAAGTGATGCGCAAAAGAAATGAGGGTGATGTGAGGGGCAAAAGAATTCAGGCATTAAGTTGTTAGGGTATGTACGCCACTGCCTGGAAATTTTGGTGGAGGCAGTTTCAGTTGAGGCATTTAAGAGCATTGAATGATTACTTGGATAGAAGCGGTGTGCAGGATTATGAGAAAAGGCAGGAAATTGGAACTGGTTAATAGAACTGGTACAGGCACAACGTGTCAAATGGCCTCCTGCACTTCTAACAATTCTGATTCTGTGATAGAGATACTTGAGTGTGTAATACCACAACGATTCTAGAAGCTGCTGTTCTCAGCAAAGCTGTGCTAATATAAAGATGTGGTGATAATATCGACTCTTTCTCCCCCCCCCCCCACCACCACAATGTGACGAATTGATTGAACAAAGAATACCACTGTAAACCCATTCTCTCCACACACACCCACACCCCAAACCAAGCTACACTTCAGAGTAAAGATTTTGTAAAAGAAATAAAGGACATCTATATTGATGTCTAATCTAGCAGTACTCCAATCAGACACTAGCCTCTCCTTGAATGAATCAGTGGTTTGCTTTGTTTCACTGACTCTAGGTGTTTCATTATGTCACCTGTCAGATTTGAAGCTTCATTATTAACTTGTTCACCATGGTGTTTACTTTTTCAATAATGATACTGTGGATCAATCTAAAATACATTCTGGTAGTTGCCAGGGCATTGATCTGTACCATGTTCATGACTAAACTACTCATTGATGTTTATGAAATATGAATGGACCTGATTTTGCCCTGTACGAGAGGAATCCAGCCAGATGGTAGTAGGTGCATAGAGCTGTCTTATGGCATTGCCTGTTTCCCTTACAGACATAATCAATTGAGAATCTGAGGCAGGCTAGGTATCTGTGGCTAGTATGGTGCAGCTTTGCTTTATAAGTTAGAAAATTTGGCAATTTTTTTTCTTCTGTTGCTCAGAGCAACCCTGTAGGGAAAATGTTTCAAGGCTGCCATTACCTTGATGGCTTCTAGTAGCCATTCCCATTATTCAATGACATGCAGGTAATTGCTGTAGAGCTGTCATGCAAATTGTGGACAACTATTTCCTAGAGCATATTTCATACATATTTGGTATGGTTTGATACTATAAACACGAGTTGGCAAACCACTGCAAAAGACCACTAGTCAACTGAGATTTAGTCATGCAATATTGCTTGTATTACTACAAAAGTAGGCCATTCAGCCTTGAGTCAATTAGATTGTAAAGAGTTGACTAGGGATTTCTGTGTTCACAGTAAAACCATGAGCTTAGAATTCTCCAAAAACCCTTATACGTCCTAAGACTGAGGTCAGCAGAGTATACGGAAAGGCCTTGAAAACCAATAGGGTTGAAGCAAGCAATACTAGGATAGTCAGAATAGGACAAGATAGGGCCTATATGAAGATACATACTTAGGACTTTGTCTGTTGGTTTGTTGTATGGTTATGTATTAAGAAGGTTGGAATTTGAATTACAGAATGTGCAGTCATAACTAAGGGTGTGTAAAAGTGATTAATTTCTTGTATTCAGCAGAATTTTATTCTAGCTACTTTTAGAGTGGGCAATTCCTGCATATGTTTCAGTAAACAGTTGTATACCAGTGTAAGAGTTAGACTGTATAAGTTAAATAAGGATGCCTATGTTCATAGTAAAACCAAGGGAGAATTTTCCACATGAACCTTGGTTATATTGTGACCATAGAAAACCTTATTTAATTTTTAAATTGTCTGCTCCTCCATTCAGTCAGATCATGGTTGATCTGATAATGCTTCAGTTTTCTGCCTTTTCTCCCAAAGCTCTTGGTTTCCACAATAATTAAAAATGTCAAGGAGAAAGTGAGGACTGCAGATGCTGGAGAACAGAGCTGAAAATGTGTTGCTGGAAAAGCACAGCAGGTCAGGCAGCATCCAAGGAGAAGGGCTGATGCCCGAAACGTCGATTCTCCTGTTCCTTGGATGCTGCCTGACCTGCTGCGCTTTTCCAGCAACACATTTTCAGCAATTAAAAATGTCAGTCTCACATATAATATACTTATCGACCCAGCCTCCACAGTTTACAGTTTTAAAAAGAAATTCCTGAGAAACACTCCCCTGTGAGAAGAAATTCCTTGTCATCTGTCTTAATTGAGTGACCCCTTCCTCCACGATGATGCCCTCTGGTTCTGTACTCTCCTGCAAGGGGGAACAACCTGTCAAGCCCCCTAAACCCATTTATATGTTTCAATAAAGTTCCCCTCCTTGTGCTAAATTCCATAAATTCAGATACAACATTGTGAAACTCTCCTCATAACAAAATCACTCAATGTTCAGATCAACCTAGTGAACCTTCACTGTACTGCCTTCCATTCCCAAAGTACACTCATATATTCTAGGTATGGTTTAACTAGTGACTTGTATAGTTTTATCAAAATATCCTTACTGTTATATTCCATTCCTTTTGAAGTAAAGGGCCACCTTCCAATTTGCCTTCTATATTACTGACTGAAGTTGTATGCCAGCTTGCTGTAATTCATGCACGAGGAAACCTCTCCCAACCCCGTACCTCAGTGTTGCAGCTTTCTGCTGGCTTTCTCCATTTAAGTAATATTCACACCATCCCTTCTGCCAAATTGCATAAACTCATGTTTTCCCCACATTATATTCGCGAAACCATCTATTTCCCTGTAGACTGTCATCCTCCCCACTTTCCTTCCTATCTGTTTTTGTCATCTGCAAATTGGCTACAGTATGTTCACTTCTCTCATCCAAGTCATCGCATACGTTATAAATAATTATTTTTCCAGCACTGATCCCCGTGGCATACTACTAGTTATAATTTCCACCCTTGAAATATTCCCCCTTAGCCCAAATTTGACTTCTATGAGTTATAAATCCTCTGTCCATCCAAACACACTACTCTCAACATCTTGTGCTCTAGACTTATTAGATAGTCTTATGCATGCTACCTTATCATATAATTTTTTTATTGGTAATGCAAGTACTGTATAACACATTTACTGGTTTCCCCCTTCTACTAGTTACATGAAAGATTCTGATAAATTTTCAATAAAAGCTGATGTTTAAATGATCAGCTTTCTCCATTAACCAGGAAGCCTGTGCTGTCCCCAAACTCACCCCTGTGAAAATCAAAAAAGACAAGTTTAGAGACAGCACTTCCAATCTTCATGGTTTCATCTGGAGCAAAAATCAGGGCTTTACTTTGGTGTTAAACTGGAAATCAAATGGACATAATAAAGTTCACGTGCCTGGTTTCCATGTCTGTTTGGATCGTTGAAAGAGCACTTATTGTTACCTGTTTGACTTAGACTGTTTTGTACAATTGTGTTTAATTAGCTCATTTAATCATGCCTAACATTGTTGTCTTTTTGTTTTACATCTTGTGCATTACTTTTGTTGGTTCTTGTGGACAAGCTGAGGGTTTACAGCACTGAGTTTGCTGATTGTGGTTGTTCAAGTGATAAATCTGGTTCATTACAACGTTTTCAGAAAGATGATGATGCTCGTGCTAGAGAAGAAGCTGAGAGATTGCGAATAGAACGTGAAAAGCACTTTCAAAAAGAAGAACAAGAACGAATGGAAAGGAAAAAGGTAATGTGCCTGTTTTAGGGAATGTCTTTTTTTTTGCTCACTTCTATGTTGCCTTGAATGCTCTGTTTTAGTGCATTTGCTGGTCACCCCTTGACTTAAAGAAATGGCCAGTTTTCTTTAGCCTAAAGAGGAATACCAACAAGATTTTGAATGGTCACACCTAATATCCATTCAAATGTTTTGCAACAAGAGTTACTCAAACTAGCCCTAATTTAATAGTGTTTTTTGTTTTTGTTTTCCCCTCCTATCGCTTGCATTGGTGAAGAAAATTTATTCTCGCCCTGGCTGGAATAACCTAACTTGGGTAAACTATGGATCCCATTTAGAATGATATGGCTTTGTTCTGTGTTCAAGACAGTGCGCATAGCAAGAAATGTTATCTATTTTGTATGGACTAGTTCATGGATTCCCAAACCATGGTTGCTAGACCAATTCTTTTGTTTTGGCCCTCGATCACAAGGAGAGGAGAGAATGAGCACAGGCAATATAGGTTCCTCCCATGAGCAAGACCTGCTTTTGTCTTGTCTCTGCCTGTACTTATTTAGGAGGGGAGAGTACCTTCAAATTACCCACGTGTGACAACATCACATGAACCTGATTAGAAGATCAGCATGCTGGGAAGATTGCACTTGGAGAGTTGGTGGAGGGCTTACATTATGAAGGTACCTTTGTGTAGCAAGTTCCAGAGCTAATTGTTCTATGCATATATGTATGATATATGTTTATCTTTGATGTATGAGCTTTAATGATCAAATATTAGCTGTTACTATCCTGCTGTGTTGTTTCAGTTAGCATCTGGTGTCACCTCCATTTTAATACTTCAAAATTTGGCATTCAGTGGGGGAATGTTTGTGAAGTGATCGAGTAATGATTGACAATATGATAAAATATTGCACAGATGCCTCACTTTTCCCCCCCTCTATTGAATGGTGTGTATAATTGGATAATTGCAGGAATATATAGAAAGTTTTGTTGAGTAGCTGACTGATGTGGTTCAGTTTCCAGAAATGTCAAATGTATTTTCAAGGTCAGGTACAGTGAAAAGAATTGCAGACTTTTGAACATTCTTAGCTTTCTAGATGTGTAGATGGAGCCATTGTGTATATTTCAATATATTTTAGTAATTGTACGTAATGGTGTGCAGGGGAGGAGTGTTTTGTTACATCCAGTTTCCTTGAAATGACAGTTGTACTAAGTGCAGCATATTCAGTGTGCTCAGGAAGATTTCTTTATTTCTGGGAGATATCCAGAGCTTAGGGGTGAAGGCCCTGCATAATATTGGTTAGCTTTTTAATCCCAATCAAGGTGGAGTATCAATTAGGTAAGGCCATAAAAAAGAATTCTAGATTTTATACATTTGGGCATTTAATTTATTCAAACATTGGCTAAAATAGTTAGTGCTTTTCTGGCCATTCTTTAAAAGGTGATAGAGCTGTTGAAGCAATATTGATGTGTTAAATTCTGTTAGAAATTAGATGTTTTTAAGACAACATGTTGAATAATGGAGAGTATTTTTGCGAGGAAAGGCAAGGTTTAAAACAATGATTTCAAAAAGCTTGAATTTTCTGAGAAACTAAAAGGATTGCTTCCACTGGTGATTGAATCAGTAATGGATATTGGATAACCATTTATCAGGACTGACACCAAGAAACCAAACTTGGAAAGAAAGCACCTGTATGATAGCTGTCCTGATCATTGCGCACAGGTTATCATGTAAATTCGTGAAAGGGGCTATGCCCATCATGTTTGCCCCTGAACAATGTCCACTCTACCTCAGATTAACTTGAAAAAGAGTAGATGTCTCAAACATTTTTTTAACAGTGAAGCTGGATCTCACATGTCTACTTCACAGATAATACAAGAACCTATATTTTCTCCACTAACAGAATGTTGCTGATGTTATCCCAGCACTGTCTTCTAATATTAGAAGTCGTTCCTGCAAACTGATCTTGGAGGGCCATGCAGAAAAAAACAAAGTTAGCGCAAGTGTGTCTATTACCCAAATGGGCAATATAACATGAGCTGTGCCAGTGAGATGCCAACTATATAGGTCATCGATTCCCACTGCTGGCAAATTGTATCATGTAACAAATTTTTGATTTTATTCCAGTGGGTATTCTGATACCTTTGTTCAAGCAGCCCACGCTTGCAAGCCTCAGAACACTATGTCCAACTTTAGATGTTATGATATTAGGCAACATTTATTAAATAATCCTGACTGTCAAAAATTACACCAGAAGCTACTTTAAGATTATCATTTGGGGTCTCCATATAATGCAGTTGTGCATGCTACAATCTATATGCAGGACTCTGTCCCATGTAGGAAAAAGGAGTTTGTCTATACTTTTCATCTTTTTCACTGAGCACAGGATCATGGCAACCACCTATCTTTACTACATTGGCCAGGGTTTTACCATTGGGAATCAGGATCTGCCTGCATTGTCTGAGTTTTTACGACTACCTAAGGATGATAGTCAGCGCTTTCTGTTGCATACCAATGAGGCTTCAGCCAATCTGCACGCTCTTCTTATGTTATATAAATTGTGGTTCTCTCCCTCTAATCCCCTTCCCAAGTTTGGTTTATTTTATCCAAGTTCTTTAATGTGGTTCCATAGCTCAGGGATTAGAGCACTGGCCTTTTAAACAAGGGTTTAACGTGAGTTTAAATCTCAAAGGCCTTGTCATCTTTGCGTCATTCAAGAGGGCATTGGATGATTATTTAGCTAGAAATAGTGTAAAGGAATATGGAGGAAAGGCAGGAGATTAGCACTCTGTAATAGAACCATTGCGAGCATGATAAGCCAAATGGCTACCCTTCTGTGCTGTAACAATTGTGATTCTTAGGGCAAAAGTAGTTGCCTTTTTGTTTCCCGCAATGTTTAAGTTCTGAAGTACCAAGCAACTATTTATATAACTATTTATGTAAGGAAAGGGAATTTAAAAAGGGTCAATAGATACTTCCAGAAAATATTCAGTGATTGCTGACTAGTGAGGCTTTCTGGGTGGTAATTTTTTTTGTGGTGTCTGTTGTGCAAAATGTTGATTTTGCTTAGTACTTATGAGCAAAATGTTGGAATTTAATATATTTGGTAATTCACTTTCCATATTGACTGAATTTGTATCTTCTAGAGGCTTGAGCAAATCATGCAAAGAACAAGAAAATCTGACACTTCTGAAAAGGTATCCAGAACTTATGAATTATTCAAAATATCCTGGTATATGTACCATTTTAGCATTAATTAATATGCACTTTCTTTCACAGAAGGATAATCGTGTAAGTCTAACCGAGCAGCGAAATGAAGTACATAAATTAGCATCTCTTGATGAAGGTAACTTTTAAATAATATTACAGAGCTGTGTGGATATTGAACTATGCAATTGAACTTTGGCCCTTCACTTCAAGTTTTGACTGTAGTCTAGAACAGAATGGTTTTTAACTTCTGGATTTGAGAGAACTAAGTGCCACCATGCTTAATCTATTCTGAAGGCTTTAATAACCTGGCAACCCAAATGAGTAGGAAACTGGCTAAAAGTTTCAGGTTAGTAATTATCAAAAGGTGAATGATACCATAATAACAAACTTGCACTATACCCCTTGCACTGATTCAAAAAGCATTTACATACTCACTGATCATCAAGAAGTAGGACTTAGTGACTTTTAAATTGGTAAATATATCTGGAAGTCCTCAAACCAATGTCCAGTTATATCTGAAAAGCATCCATGTGTGATGCATAACTATAGATTTAAGAGTTGGATGCTGGTATCTATCCAAGTGGACTTTTGTAACTTTTTGCCACCAGTATCGGATCTTCAGAAATAGATCTGTGTATCTCAGGAATCTGTCTAGCTAGCACTCCTTTTATTTTAGATCAGGACCCATGAAACCCAAATTGTACAATTTGGACCCAAAATCTAATTTCTGTGAATTGTTTTCTCCCCACTGAGTGATTACAGCTTTGATCTCCAATTCCTTTGGTACTTGATCTTTGTTTTCTGTCTCACCTAGTGTTTTTTTTAAAAGGACCCTTCATGGCTCCCATTGAAACTTTAATTTCTCTGGGTGGTTTCCTCAAAGTCATTAAATTCATAGAATCCCTACAGTGTGGAAAAGAGGCCATTTGACCCAATTCGGTGCTATCCCTCTGAATAGCATCCCACCCAGACTCAGTCCCACCAACCTGACCCTTGTCACTGTGATAGGAAACTGGCAGAAACCTGTGCAGACGTGGAGAGAATCTGCAAGTTCATAAGGACTGAATTTGAATGCATCTGTAGTGCTGTGAGGCACTGTTGTCTCTAAGGGAGAATTCAGCACACCAGCTAGATTGTCAGCTGCAGTAGTGGGATTTGAACCCAAGGATTGGTTCAATTGTTTGTATTACTAGCCCACTGACATTATCAGCACTCTGTTGCAGAAACTCTTTGCATATGTGGTTACCATAGATCACACAGGAGTCCACCAGTCTCCATATGCTGGCAATACAATAAGCCCTGCCCTGCTATTTTTATTGTTTCATTTGAGTAATTAGGTGTCAGTTAAAAAATCACTCAAAACTATCACTTTTTTATGTAGTTTTAACTAGTAAATATGAATTCATATAATATTTCTTCCTTCTGCACCATCAAAATGCTGCCCCAGTTTAGAAAGGCCGGGAGGAAAATATTAAAATACACTCTAACCTACTCATTTAATCAATGCTTCTGTCCCTTTCTTGAACCACTGTTTGTTTATTTTTTGTGACAGACTAAAACAGCATGTCTATCTGTCCCTCCCTGCCTCCCTCCCTGACCAGATGTAAGCACTCAACCATGCTGCATTCAAATAAGCCAGCATTTCTGGGTAACCAGAAATTTTAGTGAGTTGAGTTAGCAACCAGTTCTAATAGCCATAGAATCAACTACTTACAACTGTGTTTCAGCAGGGAGTTTGGTTATCACTGACTGAAACACGAAGAAGCTACAATTTGCTGTTACAGTCAAGTAAAATTTTATCAAGCTTGTGTTTGAGATTCTTAAAATTTCCCACTTGTTATGCATTTGGCTTTGCTGTGCTCCAACAAACTAACTTTGGACTTCACAGAAATGTGTTTAATTGAATTGAATTGTCATTCATTTAAATTTCAGCATATAAGTCCATCCTACTCAAAACTCTACATTGAGGAGAAACCTTCTTGGCAGGAATCAATTTTGTGAACCTTCACTGATCTCCCTCCAAACGGAAGATGCAGACTGTATTTTTCCGTTAGTTAGTGAGAGAAATCAAAATTAAGGACCATGAATATAAGAACCACTGTTAAATCCAATTGAAAAGTTATGGGACACTTCTTTCCCTCAGAATCATTAGAATAAAGAGCTTGGACAAACAAACATCATTGCATTGAGTAAGCCAGACGGAGAAAATATGTTCAGTATTAGATGAAATAGGGAGAAGGCTACTCTGCAACATAAACTCTGGCACTGTCTATTTAGGTCAAACACACTCTTGGCATTCTGGTGAATTCTACACAACATAGTATATTAGAGTTAGTTACTGTAACTATAGTATGGTTAGAGCCAATAAATATTATGTGATGGATTTAATGATGTAATGTTAAACTTGATCAAGTGTTTCAAAAAATAGATGCAGAAATAAGTATTTATATTTCAGCATCCTGCCAGAATCCTAACTTAACAGAAGCAATGCCAAAAGTCCCAGAAGAAATGGTGGATCAAGAGACAGTAATTAAAAATGTGGACAATAAGGTGGAATTTGTAGACCATTCTCAAATAGATAAAGCATGGTAAGAGTGGTGTTAATTTAGTTAACAATTCTTTTGATACTTGAGTGCTAATCTAGATTAGTTGAAAATAAATTAAGAAATATTAGCAAGTGCAATGCAAATGCTATTGAATACAAGGTATGCTTACTAAATATACTCTGGAAAGTAATTTGATCAATTTTAGTCTTGCATCCTGTAATAGTAATAGAATTTCAAGACAAGGGGGAGAAACGCCTCTTGATGTTTTTACCTCCTGCCATCCTCTCGACTGCATGATACAGCAACAATTAAGTTATTAATTGATCACAGCTAGCGATTTTTGTCAGTTAGATCTGGTGTAGAATGGTGTAGATCTTTTTGTAGAATTCAAATGACATCTGCATTTCACTTACACTTCCTGATCCAAAGTTCCACTCCATTTATTGATCTATTTTGAGCTTGTTTCTCTTGTGCTACTATCACATCTTATGTTGGAGATAGAGTCCCATCTGCTATCTATAAATCTTTATTACATCATTTACGGGGCTGAACTATTCATGTTTCTTTGTAATTCAGATCTCTGAAATGAATGATCAGTTTAGCAGCATTTAAAAAGGGCTTATTTTAACAACATGAAAACCGGAATCGGCTATTAGGCCCCTCAAGCCTTGTCTGCCAATTAACAAGATAACAGCTAATCTATCCCAGCCCTCAGTTCTTTTCTTTTATCCATTCATGGGGTTTGGCATCTTTGGCCATATTTGGATAGATTGAGTTCCCATCCTTAGTTGTTTAGAGAGTAGTTGAGACTCCACTACATTGCATTTATGGTAGTTCATTGTAGCCTCTATTTCTGTATATATTTCAAAAATCTACCTCCTTTAAATACTGTCAGTGATCTCTCACCTCAATTCTGTAAGATCGATCATTCTAGACATCTCAGTTTTAAGAGTGTTACAGAATAAGGAGATAATGTTCCCTAGTTTGAAATATCTTCACTTGTGGAAGCATAATCTCAACATCTCACCATTAGGAAGTTGTCTGTTTCACCCCTCATTCTTCTTGAGCCTAATGAATACATCTAAACTGTTTCTGTTCTTGATAAGTCAACCCTTTCATGACAGGAGTCTGCCTAGTGAATCTCTTCTGAACTGTGTCCAATGCTAGTACATCCTTCCTTAACTATGGAGTGCAAAGCTATACACTGTACTCTGAGTGGCCTCAACAATGGTTTGCATGGTTGTAACAAAATGACTTTATTTTGGTGTCTCCACTTGTCATCTGTACCTGAAGATTACTGCGAATACTTCAATCTTAACTTTTGCACTGATGTGCTGGACTGTTCCATCATTGAAGATGGGGATTTTCTGGCACTGCCGCCTCAGTGAGTTGTTTAATTTTCTACTACCATTCACTGGATGCGGCAGGATCAACAAGGTCATGGAACCACTTTTGATGGGAGAGAGACTAAACTAATATTTCATGTCAATATTTCATATTGGAGGGGATGCTGAGAGGCAATTACTGATTCTAGATAATCAGCATGGTTTCATGAGTGGGAGCTTGCCTTTCAAACGTCACTGATGTAACCAAGAAGATAGATGAGGGCAGAATAGTACATGTTGTTTACATGGACTTAAGTAAAGCCTTTAACAAGGTTCTACATGGTAGGATGATTTAGTAAAGTTAGAATACATGGGATTCAGGGAGACCTTGCCAACTGGATACAAAATTGATTTGAGAGTATGTTATGGACCAGACCAGACCCCCTCAACATATATTAAAAAGGTAGCCCATACCCTAACCTATTTCTTACTTTAAAGGTAAATATCAGGTGCTGTATTCGATTGGTCAAATTACTCCATGTTGAACAAAACATAGTTTATTCAAACACTATAGTTAAAATGCAACAGAGAGAAGAACTTGAATAATATTGGAAACTTAATTTGTAATAGTTCCTGTATTTATTATTCTGTTGGGTTCCAATGTATTGATGTCCAATAAACACACTTTGCAAAAGGCAAATTCAGGAAACTGATTTGTCTTGCATGCCCAGGAAGAGAATCCCCAGCCTTTGGCTGTAATTGAGAGGGGGAAAAATAGCTTCAGCTTCTTCAAGGCCCCAACAGCAACTGCTGCTGAAAAGCTAAAAATCCCTGGTTCTGTGCATGGTAACTTAGCTGCACTCATTCAGGCTGCTTTTGTTGTTCCAGCTTTTAAGAAAGATAAGTTTGGGAGAAGTTTTGTAGCTCGGGTGCTCGTAGTTGTGGTTCTGTTCGCCGAGCTGGGAATTTGTGTTGCAGACGTTTCGTCCCCTGTCTAGGTGACATCCTCAGTGCTTGGGAGCCTCCTGTGAAGCGCTTCTGTGATCTTTCCTCCAGCATTTGTAGTGGTTTGAATCTGCTGCTTCAGGTTGTCAGTTCCAGCTGTCCGCTGCAATTGCCGGTATATCAGGTCCAGGTCGATGTGCTTATTGATTGAATCTGTGGATGCGCGCCATGCCTCTAGTAATTCCCTGGCTGTTCTCTGTTTGGCTTGTCCTATAGTAGTAGTGTTGTCCCAGTCAAACTCATGTTGCTTGTCATCTGCGTGTGTGGCTACTAAGGATAGCTGGTCGTGTCGTTTCGTGGCTAGTTGGTGTTCATGGATGCGGATCGTTAGCTGTCTTCCTGTTTGTCCTATGTAGTGTTTTGTGCAGTCCTTGCATGGGATTTTGTACACTACATTGGTTTTGCTCATGCTGGGTATTGAGTCCTTCGTCCTGTTGAGTTGTTGTCTGAGAGTGGCTGTTGGTTTGTGTGCTGTTATGAGTCCTTGTGGTCGCAGTAGTCTGGCTGTCAGTTCAGAAATGTTTTTGATGTATGATAGTGTGGCTAGTCCTTTGGGTTGTGGCATGTCCTCATTCCATTGTCTTTCCCTTAGGCATCTGTTGATGAAATTGCGAGGGTATCTGTTTTTGGCGAATACATTGTGCAGGTGGTGTTCTTTTTGCAGTTCTGGTGTATTGCAGTGTGTTGTGGCCCTTTTTGAACAGTGTCTTAATGCAACTTCTTTTGTGTGTGTTGGGGTGGTTGCTTTCGTAGTTCAGGATTTGGTCTGTGTGTGTGGCTTTCCTGTAAACCTTTGTGGTGAATTCTCCGTTCGGTGTTCTCTGTACCATCACGTCTAGGAATGGGAGTTGGTTGTCCTTTTCTTCCTCTCTAGTGAATCTGATTCCTGTGAGTGTGGCGTTGATGATCCGGTGTGTGTTCTCTATTTCTGTGTTTTTAATGATTACAAAGGTATCATCTACATATCTGACCCAGAGTTTGGGTTGAATTTGCGGTAAGACTGTTTGTTTGTTCTAACCTTTGCATTACTGCTTCTGCTATGAGTCCAGAGATGGGTGAGCCCATGGGTGTGCTGTTGATTTGTTCATATATTTGGTTGTTGAATGTGAAGTGTGTTGTGAGGCACAGGTCCAGTAGTTTGAGTATGCAGTCTTTGTTGATAGGTTCCCCGTCTTGTTGTCTGTTCTGTATGTCCAGCAGGTTGGCTATTGTTTCTCTGGCTAGGGTTTTGTCAATAGAGGTGAACAGTGGCGTTACATCGAATGAGACCATAGTTTCTTCCTTGTCTATGTGTATATTTCTGATGTTCAATAATTCTTGTGTTGACTGTATAGAGTGTCTGTCTGGATCTGCTGATCAGGTGTTTCAGTTTCTGCTGTAGTTCTTTGGCCAGTTTGTGTGATGGTGTCCCTGGTCGTGATACTATGGGTCTGAGTGGGATGTTTGGTTTGTGCACTTTGGGTAATCCATAGAATCTGAGGGTGTTGTTGCTTTCAGGTTTCGTTCTCTGTAGGTCAAACCTGGTTATCTATCCGGTTTTTTTTGTAGGTTCCTCAGTGTGTTGTTTAAAAAAGATACCCCAAGGCTTCATAAGCTGTTTATTTTCTCATAGACTGCTCATGTACTTCCGTACTTGAATACACATGACAATAAAATGCTAATTCATTTATTTTGTTATAAATGCTGCGTGCATTCAGATAAAAAGCCTTAAGCTTTGACTTTTTACCACTGTTACTTATTCTGGTTTACTTTCTGCACTCTTCTGCATATATTTGGTGATCAGGATACTATAGCAAAAAATTTAATGAAACATTAAATAATTTGGAATATTGTAGCCACTCCTGGCAACCTATTTTTGCCAAAATTGGGAAACCTCAAATCCGTAACCAATGTCGATTAGCAGTTTTAAGTTGAGACATTTATGGTGAAATTCTAGTTAAAATCTGAATAGAACAATGCAGTCTGTAACACTACATTTGTAAAAGTCATTTGTTGCTGATCCCTTTTTTAAAAGTTTGAATTATGTTGCAGCATGATGTTTGTGTGGCCATGAGGCCTATTCTCCTTATCCATTAGTGGTGTATAATTGATATAAATTGAGCTTCATCTAACATGGTGATGTTTTGCTAACCTCTAACAATCCCCTGCTCAAATTTGGAGTCTTGTGTAAAAAATAACATGGACTGGCAATATTAGGAAGCCAGCAATGACTCTTTTTCATCTTACAGAATAAATAGCTTTGGGAAATAGCTTTTTTTTTTTGGCAGATTAAACTCTTAAAATATATTGTTGCTAATAAAATTATAATCACAGCTTACTTCCAAAAATATTGCTTAATCTTGGTATCTAAACCTATATAATATTTACTTGGCTGACTTTTTTTGTTGTTGTTTTTGTTTTGAAACATTATTCTTTAGTCCTGCTGCTGAGAAAATCATTAGAGAGAATGGAGTTTCTGTGCAAAATGAAAACTTTGAAGATTTTATTGATCTCTCACTTGAGATAAAAGCTACTAGAGTAGCCACAGAAACTAGAAGTGATAATTGTCAGGGTAAAGATGACATTCCTGTGAATCCCATTATTGCATTTGAGGAAAATGGATCTGTGGAGTTATTGACCAAAGTAGAAAGCATTCAAACTCATCAAACAACAGGTACGTAGCTAACTCACTCTGGTGTATATAAGTTTAATATGTTTTTTAATAATGTTGTGAATGCAAAGTAGTACGCTACAGCACTTGAAGACATGGTAATGAATAGAGAAGCGGGTGTCTGTAAACGACTGAAGTTTAAAACTCCAATTTCATGGAGGTTTATGAGGCTGAAGGAGTTTGAGATATGAGATGAAAATTTAAAAATCCAGGTTTATGATGACTTAAGTGGTTGTTCCAGTAAGCACATGGTGATAAATGAACAGGGCATAGTTTTGGGATATTAGAAACAGTTTTCACTCAAAACACATCTATATTTTCTATCTAGCATTGATTTGAATCAGTGATAGTGTTTTGGTTTGGCATCCGAGAAGTCAAACATGCAGCTTTAAATTTAGAAATAGTTGGTTAGCAAGACGGTGATAAAGGCCAAATGCTGGATTGTCACTGGAGAAACAAGAAGTTTAACCTTTTCCTGCATGTTCTGTTTTACAATGGAAATAGACAATAGTTTATCTTCTTTTCTCTCTTTCTGGTACTCTAAGCATGTGCTTTTGCAGGGTTGAGAAATAATTTGCTGCAAGAAAACTATTGTGAGACCTAGAAGATGGATTGAATGTACAATTTGTTCAAATTATACTTTCTGGAAGGGTGCTCTAGAACACTGAATTTATACTTTGTCCCCATTTAGCCTTTTGTGTTTATCTGATTTCCACATTTTGAATTTCTATTTCATAAATGTAACTACTTACTCTAATTTTATTTCTGTTCTTTCTTTCCCCCAGAGGTGATTTAAGAACATTGAGCAGGAATAACAAAGTGTGGTGTTCAGTAAGCACAATCACAGCAACTGGATTTCCATTTGTTTCACATCATGAGGGATTGAAATGCCACCATTTTGCAATCCAGCATCTACTTTTTAAAAAGCTCGAAACTAGCCACAACTTTGAAAATGGAAATATGAACTTGAGATGTGGTTAGAGAGGAATTCATCATTGCTAACTGAACATCTAGTTAACTCTGATCACTGGTTAATCATGCTTAGTATGCATTGTATATAAACTGCTTTTCCAACATATTCCTTCAGGAAATTGACATTCTTCTACATAATATGACAAATGAGAATGACAAATTTGTGATGGTGAAGGGCAGTACTTTAAAACTAGCAGTACTTTCACTTTTCAGAAACCTATTACTTGAATAAGCCTGGTTGTGCTGAACATAGTTGGTAATGAGGCCGTATAGATAGATACTTAAACCAATTGTTTAAATATGGCATGGAGAGTTCTGCCAAGTTCTCTGTAATCTCGTAAATGCCATTTTAAATACTTCTCAATTGTCTCCAATTCAGAATTTTATTAACACCAGGTCTAATAGAAAAATATGGAAAAATAGTGTGTAATTAATTGGATCTAATGACAAATCTGTGAATAATTAGTAAAGGACCTGTTGCACAACAGTTGCTGTTTACCACAAGGAAATTTTGAGGCACATTAGTTATGCCAGTTAAATGTCTCAAATGGTGTTATGATCTGATGAGAAGACACTTGAAATTTACATGATACAAGTTAAATATGACTAGTTTTCAATTGCCATATCAGATCATGAGATTAACGAAAAGTGATTTATGGAGTCTTAATTTGTGCTTGTTTCAGAGCAAGAAACTGGATTTGTACCTGGAGTTTGAGATGGCATTCCTTCTGTGACTTTCAAGCACTAGATTTTGAGTCTTTAAATTTAACTCCTTGGTAACTTACTGCACAAATGAAGCTCATAACTCCATTTCATGTTTAGATCTTGCTGCTACAAAGCATGATTGTAAAACCTTGCACTTTCTCCTTTAGTACTAAAATTATTTCAAACAATACTAAATATGATCAGAATTCAGTTTTTTCTCTCCTGAGAATTATGATTAAAATACTTTGCGAGAGTCCTTTATTCATAGGTGATCATTACAGGAAATAAGTATATAAAATAGGTTAATTTAAAACCAGCTGGTGTACATTTTGTGATAAATGAAAGGCTGGATCTAAGCTTTTAAAATCTTCATCCATCCACAAGTATAAAAAAGCCATTTAGCATTTGTTCAGTAATCATTGTATAGCGGCATATTCTGTTCGCTTTCATTTTTTCTGTATCATCTATTCATCCATGTATATAGAAATTATTTAAAAATGGGGAAGAATCTTTACATTTTCTTTAGCTTTGTTTTAATCTGTATAGATGGGTGTACAAAAATTCTTGAGTTAATATTTTTAGATTCTAAATTGGTTTTCAGTTGTAATATGATAATTGCCACACTAATCAAGTGTGGGTTTTTTTTTGCTGATTTACTTTCACCAGTGGAATGTTCTGAATTGATTTATTTCCTACTGCAGAGTCTATACTTAGTGGTTCAGGTCTTTGTACTTCTTTCCTGCCTAATTGCAATACAAAACAATGAACTAAATGAATTTTGTGTTTGTGAATACATTTGGCCAACAAGCTGGCTTCTCGTACAAAAGGCACTTGAGTGAAGGCTCAGAAAAACCTGCTTGATTTTGAAAGAAAAAATGCCCCCTTGTTTTCCACTTTCTCTACATTTCCCAACTTTTGTAGTTCCAAAAGATGTTCCTCAAAATTTGTTGGAGACAAGTTGATGACTTGCACAAACAAATGCAATAAAATAATAGTTTCTGTAACTACTGTGTTTTGCACTTCTATTGGTTCTAGAAAATTAAATTGAAAATGTGCCTTAGCTTATATTCACACCATTCTGACAGGAATTGGTTTATAGATGTACCTTTTCAGAAAAATGTTGAAAAGAGTGGTTTGTGTATTCGTTGTGGGTTTTTGTGTTTTAAAACTTACTTGAAGTGCTCATATATTCACTTCCATTTCAGTATTTAGTAACTTTTCTTCTTCTCACTGATCTAATTTTCCTTTATAAACCTCAAAACAGAATTTAATCATAGAACTACCTACTATTAGCAGTGGGACCTACCAACTGAGATGAAGCCCAATAATACACTTTTCTAAACTTAGTATCCATACTAAGGCTTTTTTTTCCCTCAGTCATTATTCTGCTACATAATATAGGACATAAAATTTAAGATCTGAAGGGGTGAATCTTATTTATAATGTTATTTCTAAGATCATCATCTTTTAGAAAACGTCTGTATAATTGAGTTATGTCTTTTTAAAAGTATGTTTTATCACTTCGAACTTGCTATAGCTCAAATTATACACTTGACAATGTTCTCCCAAAAAAAAACTGTCTTGAAGACTAGTTCAGCAATGGGCTAATACTACCAATATCCTGGGCTACCACAACCCCTCAGGCTAATGATGTATATCCTTGAGAGTTTTCTTGGATTCCAAGCACACTTCAGTTAAATTATGGAAGCTTCCCTCTGATCACCTAGCCTTTTGTAAGTGATCAGTTGTTTCTCCTCAATGTGGTACTTAAGTTGAGGAAAATGCTACGAGAAAACATGTCGTGGATGTAGAATTTTGATATCTCCCAAGTGGAAAGAGATAGGAACAGGAGTAGGCCTGCTCCAACATGCAATCATGACTAATAATCCAGTTTCCTGTTTCCCCCACACTATTTGTACATGCTTTTTATGTTATTGGTATTTAAAAATTTGTCAATCACTGCCTTAAGCAATATCTTAGCCCCTGAAGACTGAATTTCAGTCCAGAGTTGTGCATTCTGAAGTGACTAAACATAGTGCTTGATCTATACTGCCTTCTGCAGGTGATGTTTGAAGAAGTGGATGGATGGGATGCTTGGGTTGTTGTATGTTTCTGTCATTTATGCTCAGCCTCCACTGTGGCCTGATGGAGCTGTTTGATCTTTGGCACCTTTTGTAGATGCTGCTTCTGCATTTTGGGTGTGCAGAGCAGAGATTTCCATAAGTCAATGGGAGTGATAATTTTTTTTTAAAACAGCGGTTCATGAATAATGCTGTAGTAATTGTTTGGCCCCTGGACCCTGCTCTCCTATTCAATAAGATTGTGGCTGATCTGATTGTAACTTACAGGAAATGGCAGGAAAGTAATCAGATCAGTCATGAGAAGGCAGGGAAGACTCAGTGGACAGAATGGCCCACTTCTCCTTCTTATGGTGATGAATCCACATTCTTGCCATATCCTGACCACCCATCAGCACCTTGCTTAACCATTCCCTCCCTGTCTCTGTTCATCTCAAATACCCACCCAGTCTTTTCAGGAAGTGTTCCAAAGACATTCAAATCTGAAAAATACTTCACCTTTGTCTGTTCAACATGTGTTCCACTTAAGTTTTAAACAATTATGTCTAGTCCATGATCCTCTGAAGAGGAAACATCCTCTCCACATCCAGATTTGAAGCAATTATTTGCCCTGCTGGTAACCACTTGCTTTGACAGAACAAAGTAGGGTGTGCTTTGGGAGTCTTGTGTCAATCGTGGATTTTGTTGATTGTCAGTGCCTTATTGTTGGCTTGAGAGAAGTCACTGATATTGAAATGCCTACCTACAGGTTTGCAGGATTTTTGTGGAGGCGTTGCAGGTGATATTTCCTTCAGGACTTGATGTCTAAACATTCTCCATGTCTCTGACCCATACAAAAGTAACTCTACTGCCCTCTAGACCATGAGCCTAGTCAGGATTGAGGTCTCTTCCTCAGATGCTCAAAAGTTGCACTGGCAAACTAGAGAAAGTGTTAAATTTCAATGTTGAAGCTGCTCTGAAAGAAGACTCTTTAAATGAGAATTATTCTGTTGTTCAGTAGCTCGTTGTGAGTATTGATAGTCAGGGGACAGTGTTGCATAACATTGTCTTTATGATATTTGGCCTAATGTGCAGTCTTCCCAAATGCTATGTTATGAAGGTGATTTGGAGGAGATAGTGATTTTGTTGTTCTTTGTTCTGGACTGGAAACAATACGGTTAAATATTTCTCTCTTCAGTAGTGAAGCTCTACACTGGTGTGAGCCTTTGTGGATGTGGGATGAAATGTGGCAAAGAAGTTGGAGGAGAGTGGTGTAATAATGTGGCCTTGATAGACTGCAGTTTGCATGTAGTGGTGGATCCATCGATGAGGAAAACTACTTGCATGTCATACAGCAAGCAAAGAGTGGTGACAGGTTCTGTAGGCAGCCAAGTTTAAGAATAATCCTCCTTAGTTGATAGTATCAAAGACCCTTGAGGTGGCAAAACATCAAATATAAAGATTGCTGCTGCTTTCTCTACTTCTCTTGGATTTATCTTTGTGCAGATCATGTCCACTTTCCTCCTTGGTGCACAGAATCTGTCTGGTAGGAGCTCTTTTGTCACTGGGAGGACGTGATTGAGGAGAAAATTTACTGTCTGCTGCAGGGAAGCTCATTAAGAATCCAGCTATTAAATTACCACAGTCAGTCTTGTGCTTTCTAAAAGATGGTGCCTCAGAGATGCACTGCATGCTGTCCTCCAGGGGCCAGGATTTCAGTAGAGTGTAACTCTTCTCCTAGGTCCCTGGTGCTTGTCCACCATCTACCAAGTACAAGCAGCTCCAACAACACATCCCGGTCAAACAACTTGTTTAGTTGGCATCACTTCTCCCCTGCGCACCCCCCCCCCCCCCCCCCCACCAAATCCAGCATCTTTGGTATTCTCACAGTGGCAACCATGTGTGTATTCCAAATGATGTCCAGCAGCGGTTGATCAAGGTTCCTTGAACATCACCTTCTATGGACAGACAGCTGGTCACCTGCAAGTTCTAGGGCTGTTTGAGAACAGTGACTGGCTTAGAGAATTTCTTTGCTTTATCTGATCTTCATTCTGAGAATGAGAAGCCCATGAGGAAGGGCTGCCCAGCTGATCTCTTTATTTTCTGAAAATAAAATCCTTTTGTTGAATTCAGGGTGAAAATTTTTCTGAAAATTGTGTTTGGAGGAATGTCCAGATCTTGTAATTCCTAAGACAGATGCCAAAACTCCAGAGATTACTGTGGAGAACCATATGGAAGCTAGAGGACTTGGAGAAATGAAGCGACATTTTTAAAAATGCTGTTCAGCAGTCTGACTCCATGATAACTGTTTAACGATGTGACAGAATTCCAAATGATCTATGCATTGCCTTCAGGGCTATTCTCTGACTTGTGGACAAGGGCCACAGCACCCACCTTCAGCCTAGGTTATAACATTCCCCTCTATGCTTCTGTTTAAAGTGAACAATGATTGTGTCAGGATACTAAGTCAGGACTTCTAAGGATCTTAATCCTTAGATTAAGGATTAAGAGGGACGTGTCCATTAATCTGTACCACAGAACTACCAATCAAATGAAGAATGGCGCTGGATCTTCATGCTCAACTATCCCAGTAACTGGCCCTTTCTCTCTCCCCAGGGAGAAAGTGGGGACTGCAGATGCTGGAGATCAGAGCGAGTGTGGTGTAGATCCTGCCTGTGCAGGAGCAGCAAGAGTTGGGAGGGACCCATGATTGAACAGTTTGAGCAGTGATACAAGGTGAAACAGAATCTGGGAAAGCTTTTCTCGTACTGTCTTATCATGTTCACTGCTGCAAGCACAGCTGTGTGATTTTTCCACTTCAAAGCATTTTTAAGTGTCCAACTCTGTTTGGACCACGACCAAACAATAACCTGAGGTAATAGATATGGAGCAACCTCTCATTTTTCTCTTTTTGGTCCTGTCTTTGATTTTTTTCTTGTGCATTTTGTTGTGTCTTTCAAAGGTGAATTTGCCTACTGTTGGCAAAATGCCAGTTGTACTCTGGTTGTTAACCAGTTCAGGCTCTGGACTCTGGAGTTCCATAATGGGTGAGTAAATATGAATCCGGTTCAGTTGGTGTCCAACTTCCTAATTTTCCACAATGTTTTCTAATATTTACAAAATTCACACAGACCTATTGTCAGTGTTTGTTAATAAGTGCTCAGGTCTACAGATGGTTGGCAGGATGGGGGTTTGAATGACATTATTGCTTTTAGGTCCAATATACAAAAAAAAACTTATCCAAAACACACTTTAAAAAGTCAATGTGTATGATGGGTTTAGTTTTAGCTTTTTCTATTGTTATGGGAATGTGGATTTCATTGTTTAGTCTAGTATTTATTACCATTCTCTAATTACCCTGGAGAAGGTGTTTGTTAGCTGTATTCTAGAGTACCAGATCGATAGCACAGTGAAGGTAGATAGGATAGCAAAGAAGGCTTTCCTTTATTGGTCAGAGTATTGAATACAGGAGTTGGGAGGTTGTGTTGCAGCCCAACAGGACATTGGTTTGGCCACTGTTGGAATATTGCGTGCAATTCTGATCTCCTTCCTATCTGAAAGATGTTGTGAAACTTGAAAGGGTTCAGAAAAGATGTACAAGGATGTTGCCAGGGTTGGAGGATTTGAGCTATAGGAAGAGGCTGAATAGGCTGGGGCTGTTTTCCGTGGAGCATCGGAGGCTGAGGGGTGACCTTGGAGGTTTATAAAATCTGAGGGGCATGGATAGGGTAAATAGACGTCTTTTCCATGAAGTGGTGATGTCCTGAACTAGAGGGCATAAGTTTAGGATGAGAGGGGAAAGAAAAAAAAGCGACCTAAGGGGCAGCTTTTTCAGCGATGTGTATATTGAATTGATGGTAGAGGCTGGTACAATTGCAACATTTAAAAGGATGTATTTATGAATAAGAAGGGTTTGGAGGGTTGTGGGCTGGGTGCTGGCAAATGGGACTAGATTAGGTTGGGATATCTGAACGACAAGGACAAGTTGGACCGAAGGGTCTGTTTCTGTGCTGTACACCTCTGACCCTGATCCTTGGCATGTCAGGGGACCCACAGTGCTGTTCGACATGTTATATAGTCCATGATTTTGACTCCATTCAGTGAAGGAATTGTGATAAAGTTTCAAGAAGGTAATGAGAACTTACAAATCAGACAATGTATTTATCTGAGATGACTTTACCAATTGGGATATATCAGATTGTTCTCAGGACCTGCCCCCAAAACATTAAATTCTTCCTCATGACCACCTCTGTCAATGTGGTGGGTGCAACCAGGGATCAAGCTATTTTGGATCCAGTGATGTGTGTTGATGCAATTCTAACAGATTCCCAAGAAGCTGTCACATTAACATGATAGAATTTAGCATTCAGTTTGAGATGGAGAACCTTGGGTCTGAAACAACTATGCTAAATGTAAGGATAGTAACAAAGAATGAGAGCTATTGGAGTCCACTAGGAAAGGAGCTTAGCATCAGAGGTGCTTGAGGAAAAGTGACAGACACTTAGGAATATAGGTCATGACTTGCAACAACATATGAGTGAGAGATACTGATACTAGAAAGGAGATGGGCCAGCTATGATTAAGTGAATTTGAGGATTGCATCAAAATAAAAATATCCATAGCTTTATTTCCCAAGAGTAGGTCAAGTTTTGCACCTTCTCTAGTAGGTACATCCTCATACTGAAACAGAGAATTTTCTTGTAGATGCTTAACAAATTCTTCTCCATATCAACCTTTAACCCTATTGCAGTTCCAGTTTATATTTGGAAAGTTAAAATCCCCTACCATAACCACCCTATTAATCTTACAGATAGCTGAGATCACCTTACAAGTTTGTCTCTCAATTTCCCTCTGACTATTAGGGGGTCCATAATACAATCCCAATAAGGTGATCATCCCTTTCTCTCAGTTCCACCCAAATAACTTCCCTGGATGTATTTCTGGGAATATCCTCCCTCAGTGCAGCTGTAATGCTATCCTTTATCAAAAACGCCACTCCTCCTCCTTTCTTGCCTCCCTTTCTAACCTTCCTGTAGTACTTGTATTCTGGAAAATTAGGCTGCCAGTCCCGTCCATTGCTGAGCTAAGTTTCTGTAATTGCTATGATATCCCAGTCCATGTTCCAAAACATACCCTAAATTTATCTGCCTTCCCTGTTAGGCCTCCTGCATTGAAATAAATGCAGTTTAATTTCAGTCGTACCTTGCTCTCTGCTTTGTCCCTGCCTGCCCTGACTGTTTGACTCACCTTTGTTCTCAACTGTATCAGTCTCTGATTGCTTTCCACACTATTCCCTGGGTCCCACTCTACATCTTAATAGTTTAAATCCTCCTGAGCAGCTCTAGCAAATCAGTCAGGCAGTGTATTAGTCCTCTTCCAATTCAGGTGCAATCTGTCCTTCCTGTACAGGTCACCTCTTCCCCAGAAGAGTTTCCAATTATCCAAAAATTTGAATCCTTTTCCTATACACCAGCTCCTCAGCCATGCATTCATCTGCTCTATCCTCTCATTCCTACCCTCACTAGCTCGTAGCACCGGGAGTAATCCAGATATTACTTCTCTTGAGGACCTTTTTTTTTTAAATTCCTACTGACCTCTTTCGGAACCTCAACCTTTTTCCTTCCTATATCGTTGATTCTAATGTGTACAATGACCTCTTGCTGGTCCCTCTCCCTGTTTGAGAACATTCTGCACCCTCTTTGAGACATCCTTGATCCTGGCATCAGGGAGGCAACACACTATTCTGATTTTGTGCTGCTGGCCATAGAAACATCTGTCTGTGCCTTGGACTACAGAGTCCCCAAAACAATCGATCACTTGGAACCTGACGTACCCCTCATTGCATTAGAGCCAGTCTCTATGCCAGAAACTTGGCTGTTCTTGCTACATTCCCCTGAGAATCCATCACCCCCTATATTTTCCAAAACAGCATACTTGTTTAAAATGGGGATAGCCACAGAAGACTCCTGCACTGCCTGCCTACCTGTCTACCTTTCCTCAAGTTAACCCATCTATGTGACTGTATATGCAACTTTTCTGCCTTCCCATAACTGCCATCCATCTCAACCCCTTTTCTTGTAAATTCCTCATTGCTTCTAACTGTCGTTCAAACTGATCTATTCGATCTAATAGGATTCACAACCCACGGCATTTATTGCAGTAACACTTAAACTCTTTCTAAACTCCCAGATCTGACAAGAACAGCATATCACTCTACTAAAGGCCATTTTTGCTGCTTCCAATTTGCAGACCAAGAATATAGTACTGTCTTATTCCACTACAAAACACTGCTCCAGTCTAACTTAATACTTATGGCTTATATTTTTAGTTTAATCAAGAGTTTAATATCTCTCATTAAAACACATAATCAAGAAAGAACCCACTCTACTCACTGCAGACTTACAGCAAAGCCCCAAGGCCACACTTAAAACTATTAATTTATCTGTTGCTGTGCTGTGACCTCTCCCAAACAGGTTCCTCCCAAGATTAGTTGTGAATTTCACTGTTTAATTTTCCCAGACACTCCGATATCCAGCAATACATGAATTCAACAGCAAAGGCAGTAACTGTGCAGGTTCACTGCTGTGTCAGTTAGCAGTGTGGGTCTCTCTCGACCAGACCATATGCTGCCTTTGTTTGTCCCTTTCCCTTTTAAAAGTGATGTCCTGACTACTATCTTCAAAGTTCCAAAACAATGCAACAGCATCTAAAACTGTAATTGCTGCTCCTGGAATTTGAGGAAATTACCTCCAATACCTGAAAAAATGAGCAGCCTGTTTCAGCCAGAAAGTTTTCTTGTCCTCCACCTTGCTAATCACCATTTTAGTGTTTGGATTTCCAGAAGGCTCTTCAAAAGTCATTGGTTTTAAAAGATTACTTGAAAGATTGCAGCCTATGATGTTTGTAGTATATTAGTATTGATAGAGAATTGGCTAGCTATTGCAAGACAGAGTTGGAAAAGAGATGCACCATGGGAAGGATATATTGGCTTTGGGGAGAGTACATTGTCGGTATATAAGAATGATACCTGGAATTCAGGAGTTCAGTAATGAGGAAAGATTATACAAATTAGGCCTGTGTTCTCTGGAATTTAGAAGGTTTAAGGGGTGATCTGATCAAAATGTTCAAGACATGAACAGGAAAAGATAAGGTACTTAACAATGAACTACTTCCACTGTTTGGGGATTCTAGCACTATAGAACTTTGGTCTGGCCCTAATTCTCAGACATTCAGGAGAGATCTTAGGAAGCACTTCTACCTACAAAGGGCAGTTCAGATTTGAAACTATCTTCCAGAAACAGCAGTGGATTTGGAATCAGTTAATTTTATATCTGAAATAGATTTATTTTTTGTGAAGCAAAGATCTTGGAGGATGTGGGCCAAAGGCCAGTAAAGGGAGTTAGGCCACAGATCAGTCATGATCTCATTGAATGATAGAATAGAGTCAAGGAACTGAATAGCCAATTTATGTTCCTATGTTTGTTTTCAGGATGGAAAACTGTAATTAGTGATGGGGGTCACACTTATTTACAATATATATTAAGGCTGAAAAATGTATTGCTGGAAAAGTGCAGCAGGTCAGGCAGCATCCAAGGAGCAGGAGAATCGACATTTTGGGCATAAGCCCTTCAGGAATGAGGAGCGTGTGCCAAGCAGGCTAAGATAAAAGGTAGGGAGGAGGGACTTGGGGGAGGGGTGTTGGGAATGTGATAGGTGGTTAAGGAGAGGGTGATAGGCCGGAGAGGTCAGGAAGAAGACTGCAGGTCAAGAAGGCGGTGCTGACTCAGAGGTTTGGGACTGAGACAAGGTGGGGGGAGGGGAAATGAGCAAGCTGGAGAAATCTGGATTCATCCCTTGTGGTTGGAGGGTTCCTAGACGGAAGATGAGGCGCTCTTCCTCCAGGTGTCGTGTTGCCATGATCTAGCGATGGTGGAGGCCAAGGATCTGCATGTCCTTGGCGGAGTGGGTGGGGGAGTTGGGTTGGTTGGTTGCTGGTGTCCTAGAGGTGTTCTCTGAAACGTTCCGCAAGTAGGTGGCCTATCTCCCCAATGTAGGGGAGGCCACATCGGGTGCAGCGGATGCAGTAAATGATGTGTGTGGAGGTGCAGGTGAATTTGTGGCGGATATGGAAGGATCCCTTTGGGGCCTTTGAGGGAAGTGGGGGGGGGGGCAGGGCAAGAGTGTGGGCACAAGTTTTGCATTTCTTGTGGTTGCAGGGGAAGGTGCCAGGAGTGGAGGTTGGGTTGGTGGGGGGTGTGGACCTGATGAGGGAGTCAGGGAGTGGTCTTTCTGGAACACTGATAGAGGAGGGAAATATATCCTTGGTGGTGAGGTCTTTTTGGAGGTGGCGGAAATGACGAAGGATGAGACTATGTATCTAGAGGTTGTTGGGTGGTAGGTGAGGACCAGTGGGGTTCTGGCCTGGTGGCGATTGGAGGGGCGGGGTTCAAGGGTGGAGGAGCGGGACGTGGAGGAGATGCGGTGGAGAGCATTGTCAACCGCGTCAGAGGGGAAATTGCGGTCTTTGAAGGAGGAGGCCATCTGGGTTGTTTGGTATTTAGAATTGGTCTTCCTGGGAGCAGATGCGGTGGATGAGAAGGAATTGGGAATATGGGATGGTGTTTTTGCAGGGGGCAGGTGGGAGGAGGTGTAACCTAGGTAGCTGTGGGAGTCGGTCGGTTTATAGTAAATGTCCATGTTGAGTTGGTCGCCCGAGATAGAAATGGAGAGGTCTAGGAAGGGGAGGGAGGAGTCTGAGACGGTCCAGGTAAATTTGAGGTCGGGGTGGAAGGTGTTAGTAAAGTGGATGAACTGTTCAACCTCCTCATGGGAGCATGAGGTAGCGCCGATATAGTCATCGATGTAGCGGAGGAAAAGGTGGGGGGTGGTGCCAGTGTAGCTGCAGAAGATGGCCTCTTCTACATATCCAGCATCTGTACTCCTCACTTTCTTCTAATATGTTAAGGACCTGGATGAGGAAAGTAACTGTACTTAAGCCAAGTTTGTGGATGACACAAACAAGGCATGTGGTAAGCATGACTGTGTCTATAGAGGGATGTAGACTGGTTATGCAAGTGGGCAAAATGTGGAATATTTTATGGGGATGTGGAGTTACACTTTTGGGGGAAGAACAGAGGAACTGACTGTGTTAATTAAATGGAGAAAGTGCAGGAGGTTACAGCAGTGAGATTTGTGCTGAATACTCATGTATAAATCAAAAAAAGCTAGCAAACAAATTCAGATAATAGGAAATGGAATGTTAGACTTTATTTCAAAGGGAACGCAACTTAAAAATAGGGAGATCTTCCTAAAATTATACAAGGCATTAGTCCGACAACACCTAGAATACTGGTTTCGGAAAGATGGATTAACATTGGAATCAGTCAAAGGAAAGTTCACTAAGTTGATCCTCGGAGGGAAGGGATTTTATTATGAGGAGATGTTGGTAAGTTTGGGCCTCATTGGAGTTTAGAATAAGAGATGACATTACTGAAATATTTAAGATGATGAGGAGACTTTGATAGAGTGGGTATGGAAAGGTTGGTTCCCCTTGCCGCACAGTCTCTGACCTGAGTTTATAATCTCCGTATTAGGGGTTGTACCTATAAGGAGTTTCTTGTGACAAATAGTACTGAATTTGTGGAATGTGTTCCCTCAGAGGTTGGGCTTTTACACCTATCCCAGGCTGAGAGAGAATCTTAATCAGAAAGGGAATCGGTTATGGGGAAAAGGCAGGCGAGTGGAGTTGTAGATTATCGATCAGCCGTGATCTCATTCAGTGGCAGGGCAGACGTGAATGGCTCCAACTTTGCTCCAAAATCCTATGTTCTTATGGTTGAGGACACTATCCTGAGGAACTCCTCTAGAGATGCCCTGGAACTAAGATTACCCACCTCTGCTCTGTCGTCCTCCTATCTTTTTGGTTATGTTCTGAAAAATGTCAATCCAGTTTGAGATACGATTTCCTATGCACAAAGCTATGCTGACTATTCCTGACCAGTCCCTTCAACATCTTACCCACCACTGACATTAGACCCAAGATCCCACACTGGGACCATACTGTGCCCTTGCCACCCTCCGTGCTTCCTCCAAGTGGTGTCCAACATGGAGGAGCACTGATTCAAGAGCTGAGGGGACAGTATGTGGTAATCAGGAAGTTTCCTTGCCCAATCTGACCCAATACTATGCAAATTCATGGGATCCAGAAACAATGCTGAGGACTCACAGTGGCGTACAGCTGGGAAGGAGTTTCCCTGAATCAGTAACTGCTGTACCTGTCCTGCCCTGGGATAGAGATTGGTGGTTTCTTAATGTATTATTCTGTGAGTATATGAGGCTTTTGCTTGTTCAGGCTGTGGGACAGCTCTCCCAATATAGCCATTAGACCCCAGATGTTGGTAAGGAGAACTTTGCAGGTTGACAAAGTTGGATTTGTTGTCATCATTTCTGACATCCAGATAGATCTGGGTGATCTGTCCACTTTCAATCCTTTGTTCAGATTTTATAGACCTTGTTAGAGCTTAATAATTGATCATTTAAGCATCAACTGGCAAATGCTTGCTAAGGCTGGCAGATTTCTTGCTAAAGGACATTCATGAAGATGATGGCTTTTTATGACAATTGGTACATTGTTGATATTAGACTAGCTTTTCAGATGCATGGGTTCGTTTCTGGGGAAAGTCTGACATGTTGTACCTGAGGGGAGGGAATGGTATTGTAGCTAGTTTTAAGGAACAAAGCAAGGCCAACGGTATATGTGCTAAATATCAGTCAGGGAATTAACCCTGGTTCAATGGAGAGTACAGGAGGGCATGCCAGGAGCAATGCCAGACACACCTAACAATGAGGTGTCAACCTGGTGAAGCTACGAAATAGGATTACTTCTACGTCAAACAGCAAGTGAAAGACAGAGCTAACCAACATTCAGATCTAAACTCTGCAGTCCTGCCACATCCAGTCACGAGTGGTGGTGGACAATTAAAGAACTTACTGGAGGAGGAGGCTCCACAAATATCCCCATACTCATTGGTGGAGGAGCCCAACACATAGTGCAAGACTAAGCATAAGTATTCGCAGTAATCTTCAGCCAGAAGTGCTGAGTGGATGATCCATCCAGGTCTCCTCCACTGCTCCCCAGCGTCACAGACACCAGTTTTCAGCCAACTTGATTCACTTCATGTGTTACCAAGAAAGAATTGGAAGCATTGGATACTCCAAAAGCTATAGAGCCTGACAATATTCTTACAATTGTTGGTAGAGGTAGGATAGTGCTGAGAAATGGTGCCATGGTGAGGCAAGGGGCTTGAGGCTGGGTGATCACTTTGTCCTGATGTTGGTCTCTGTGTTAGGGTGGGTAAGCATTTAAGAGGGACACAGTATTGTTAAACTTAACTTTATTTATTTATTTTTCCACCTATTTCTGTGCTTTAAGATGGTGACAGCAAGTGGCAACATTATACACACTTTTTACAGTATTTGTAACAATTACACATTACAAGCACTAAATCAATAAGGCTTGTGTTCCAGAACGTGCCACTTCCCTGGCCAAACTCTTCTATTATAGTCACAACACAGACATCTACCCGACAATGTGGAAAATTGCCCAGGTATGTCTTCTGTACAAAAAAGCATGGCAAATCCAACTACTGTTAAATACTGCCTCAGTCTCTTCTCAATCATCAGTAAGTGATGGAACTTTAGTCAACAGTGCTATCAAGCCGCAAATGCTCAGTATTAACCTACCCAGTTTGGATTCCACCAGGGTTACTCAGCTCCTGACCTCATTAAAGCCTTGGTACAAACATGGACAAAAGATCTTGAATTCTTGAGGTGAGGTGAGAGTGATAAAGGCTGCATTCGACTGACTGGCAGCAATGAGCCCTCACAAAACTGGAATCAACAGGAATTTAGGGGGCAACCTCTTTCATATTCATAGTAGAAGTCATACCTGGCTCATTAGAAGCTGGCTGTGGTTGTTGGAGGTCAGTCATCTCAGCTCCAGGACATTGCTGCAAGAGATCTTCAGGGTAGTGTCCTAGGCCTAACTATCTTCAGCTGCTTCATCAACGACCTTCCCTCCATCATAAGGGCAGTAGTGGGGATGTTCAACATCATTCTCAACTCCTCAGATATTGAAATAGTCCATGTTCAAATACAGCAAGAGCTGGACAATATCCAGGCTTGGGCCCACAAGTGGCAAGTAACACTTGCACGACACCAATGCCAGGCAATGACCATCTCCAATGAGAGACAATCTAACCACTGCCCATTGACATTCAATGGTGTTACCATCACTGACTTTCCCACTATCAACATCCTTGGGGTGGCCATTGATTAGAAACTCACCTGGACTTGCCACATAAATACAGTAGCTCTAAGGGCTGGTTACAGGCTAGCAAATTCAGCAATGAGTAACTCACCTCCTGAGTCCCCAAAGCCTGTCCATTTACCAGGCACAAGTCAGAAGTGTGATGGAATACTCCTCACTTGCTTGGATAAGTGCAGCTCCAATGACACTGACACCATCCAGGACAATGCAGCCTACTTAATTGGCACCACACCCACAAATAACCACTCCATGTACTACAAATAACCAGTGTCTCTAATTTGCAAGGTGCACTAAAAAAATCCACCAAAGATGCTTAGCACCTTCCAAACTCATGACCACTTCCATCTAGAAGGACAAGAGCAGCAAACACATGGCAATACCACCACCTACACCACCTTCCCCTTCAAACCACTCACCCACCTTGAAAATATATCATTGTTCTTTCACTGTCATTGGGTCACAATCCTGGAATTCCCTCCCTAAAGGCATTGTGGTGCCACCTATAGCACAGAGACTGTAGCGATTCTAGAAGGCAGCTCACCACCATCACTTTCTCATGGGCAACTAGGGATAGCCGATCAATGCTGGCCAGTCAATGATATGCACGGACTACAAATGGATTTTTAAAAACTTGGGTGAAAGAGTTTCTATAACCCAACTTGAAATGGAACAACAGCACAAACACCACAATCTGCAATGAGCACAAGTAACATGGACTGATAACAGCAAGGATACTAAAAGTTCTTCTCTGCCTCTCTCAATCTTAGAAACAAGTATAGTTGTAAAAAAAAACCACTTGAAGAAACCAGTGTTCACTGAGAGGTCAGGGTTATCTGCCACTTTGGCACTCATGAGGGAAACAGAACAACAGCTGCATAAAAGTGACTCCGGTATCATGCTCACAATGGAACTGGAACTGGAACTGCCTTTACTTTCCTGGCTGAATCCACCAGCCCACTCCCTCAAAAACTTTATTCTCCAGGTTTGTGTGTATGCACTTGATGTTACATTTTCTTATTTTTCTTGTGTTTGAGGGAGAGTAAAACTATTCGTTTTCACTCAAGAAAATCTTGGAATTGCCTTTCCTTCATTTTTGATCTGGGGTTCACAAAGTTTAATTGAAGCATAATAGTGACTTGCTGAAAAAAGAAACAAAAAATATTTGTGGCTACTGACAGAGAGGGGTTAAAGAAAGGGCACATCACCCCTCTCCTGGTCATGACAAATGTACTTTGCTTTTCTTGTGTTCTTTTAGTCTTGACCACCCTGATACACAGTTCTTAGGTGTCATCATCAGTTATCTTGCATTTAATTTTCCACTTTCTGGTATAAAACAGCTTGAAGTAGGTCTTGTATTTCTGTTGTTTGCTGAGAAACATTGTTGAGTTGCTCTATCAACTGCCTCTCACTGAACACTGCTGCAAAATGAGAATCTGAAACAAAAAGACAATGTTCCAGTTACCAAAGGGTATTTCAAGGTAACACGTAGAGTTGATTGAGCAAACGATGTGATTTTACAGGGGTGACCAGTCAGAAAAGGCAAGTCCGCCGGGTGAGACAGAGGGGGGAGTCATGTCTGCAAGGGAGCAGGCAGCTTACCAGGAGAGATGAGAATGGGCTGCTAGAAAGGGGAAGGGAGGGAAACAAGTGCCTGCTCTGGAAGGAGGGTGGAAGAAGCCAGCAGCTGCAAAGGGGTCTGGATAACTGATTGCCTGAATAACTCTAAATTGAAATGGGATTAGAGTATACAGAACGACAGTCAGTCATCCAAACAGTCAGTCAGTCTGTATACTCTAATCCCATTTCAATTTTTCATCTAAATACTTATTAAATGCTGCAATGGATCCTGCCTCTATCACTGTCTAAGGTAGTGAGTTCCAGATACCCACCTCTCTCTGGATGATCTGATTTGAAAAATGAGAAGTCCTGAGGGAAATTAATTTGATGGATGCTGAAAGGCTCTTTCCCTTGTGGAAGAGATTAGAACAAGGGGACACAATGTAATATTAAAGGTCTCTCCACTTTAGGTGAAATTTACTCAGAGTTGTGAGTGTGTGGAATTCTTTTTACCAAAAAGCAGCAGAGGCAGAATTGTTTAAAGCAAGGGCAAGAGAGGCAAAAGGTATTGGGGGAGTAAGCAGCAAAGTGGAACTGAGGTCCCAATCACAATCTTATTAAATGGCATAGCAGGATCAAGGGTCAAAGGGCTTACAGCTACACCTCATTTCAATGTTCAGATGTGAGCAGATTACCTACACTCAGTCACATCTGAATGAATGGAAAATGATCATTCTTCAGCATAATGAATAAATAAACCAGGGAATTTGCAAATACTTTGGAAAACTGAAAAAAATTCTCTCAGAAACGAGAAAAAAGATTCACTACAGAAATTAACTTGAAGGTATTTTTTGTTTACCTTTTCTGAGATTCCGTATAGTTAAAAGGCCCAGATGTTGAAATCTAATTTCCTGGTGTTTGAGAAAACGTAAGATGTAACCAACAATCTCCCTGATGTGTGGTCTCAACATCAGGGTAAACATTTCTGTAATGGAGACAATCACATTACTGCCTGACCTCTGTTCTATATGTAATTATTTGCTACTAAAGTGTTTTACATGCTGCAAACATTAAATTATACGTATTATTTAGATTTTGTTCAGCTGAGAAAAATCCATTCAGTTATTAAAACTTCATTTCTGGATGAAAAGCTGTGAACGTTATAAACTTGTTGAAAGACACATGTTTCTTTCCCCTTGAATGAACTGGTATGAAAATTTGGGTTACGTACATTTGGAATTGCAATTGTCAAGACCAGGAAAATACAAGGTTTTCAACTCCAAAGTCCTTCACTGATACACCATCTGAAAAAACCCTGACGTAATTATGTTTTGCTGCTTTCTAACCGGGTATGGTCTGCTCAGAACAGTATACTTTTTGATTATGACTGCTTCAAACTTGTTCAGCATTCTACTTGCTGTACTGATTGGTTTCCATCATCATTGCAAAACATTACATAACTCTACATAATTCTAACAAAACAACTCTACATAACACAGAGAAAGAAGAATAATTATGGTTTCCTGCTTTGCAAAGGATTATTTTTCTTTTTGGAAGAGAAAGTTATTTTCAGTCAAGTGTGTCATTTTGGCGTTTGGATCACACAGGAGAATTTGGAGTCAAACCACGGCTCAGCTTGCACGTGTACTCAATCTCAAAACCTTGCTCAGAAAATGATGAAGTAATGTGCCCGTTTCTCTAATGAAATAGTATTATGTTATTAGCTTGATACCTAAAGGACATACCCAATTACATTTTCTTCTCAAAACAAATATATGTCTTCTACAAAAAAAAAAGAACTTTCATAAAAAGTGAGAAGGTGAGTTCATACACAAGTTTAGCAAAGTGTAAGTCTATATTTCACATTTTACCATCTTGTCCAAGTTGGCTGATTATGTAAGCAGCCTGGAAGGAAAGGTCGATATTTCCAGACTGACTTGAGAGCATCAACAGGTGAGCTGCTATATTTGCATCTGATTCTTGTAATACATGTGTTCTTATTATTTCTAGAAAAAAATAGAAATTTATTTAACAAGGTCAGTAACTGCTCTACGTAGCCAACAAAGTGACAGGCATAGCTGGGACCCATATGTGTGCCCATGGCTACCCCTTTGGTCTGGAGGAAGTGGGAGGATTCAAAGGAGAAATCGTACAGCAGTTGATCTTCCGTAATTACACCGGCACCACTCCCCACCTCTTCCTCCGCTACATTGATGACTGCATTGGCTCCACCTCGTGCTCCCGCGAGGAGGTTGAGCAATTCATCAACTTCACCAACACATTCCACCCTGACCTTAAATTTACCTGGATCATCTCTGACATCTCCCTCCCCTTCCTGGATCTCTCCATCTCCATTAATGATGACCGACTTGACACTGACATTTATTACAAACCCACCGACTCCCACAGCTACCTGGATTACACCTCTTCCCACCCTACCTCTTGCAAAAATGCCATCCCGTATTCCCAATTCCTCCACCTCCGCCGGATCTGCTCCCAGGAGGACCAGTTCCACCACAGAACACACCAGATGGCCTCCTTCTTTAGAGACGGCAATTTCCCTTCCCACGTGGTTAAAGATGCCCTCCAATGCATCTCGTCTACATCTCGCACCTCCGCCCTCAGACCCCACCCCTCCAACCATAACAAGGACAGAACACCCCTGGTGCTCACCTTCCACCCTACCAACCTTCACATAAACCAAATCATCCACCGACATTTCTGCCACCGCCAAACAGACCCCACCACCAGGGATATATTTCTCTCCCCATCCCTTTCCGCCTTCCGCAAAGACTGTTCCCTCCGTGACTACCTGGTCAGGTCCACGCCCCCAAACAACTCACCCTCCAATCCTGGCACTTTCCCTTGCCACCGCAGGAACTGTAAAACCTGCGCCCACACCTCCTCCCTCACCTCTATCCAAGGACCTAAAGGAGCCTTCCACATCCATCAAAGTTTTACTTGCACATCCACTAATATCATTTATTGTATCCGTTGCTCCCGATGTGGTCTCCTCTACATTGGGGAGACTGGGCGCCTCCTAGCAGAGCGCTTTAGGGAACATCTCTGGGACACCCACACCAATCAACCACACCGCCCCGTGGCCCAACATTTCAACTCCCCCTCCTACTCCACTGAGGACATGGAAGCCCTGGGCCTCCTTCACCGCCGCTCCCTCACCACCAGACGCCTGGAGGAAGAACGCCTCATCTTCCGCCTCGGAACACTTCAACCCCAGGGCATCAATGTGGACTTCAACAGTTTCCTCATTTCCCCTTCCCCCACCTCACCCTGTAAAGTACTAAACTTCCAGCTCAGCACTGTCCCCATGAATTGTCCGGATTTGTCCTACCTGCCTATCTCCTTTTCCACCTATCCACTCCACCCTCTCCTCCCTGACCTATCACCTTCATCCCCTCCCCCACTCCCCATTGTACTCGATGTTACTTTCTCCCCACCCCCACCCTCCTCTAGCTTATCTCTCCACGCTTCAGGCTCACTGACTTTATTCCTGATGAAGGGCTTTTGCCCAAAACGTCGATTTCGAAGCTACTTGGATGCTGCCTGAACTGCTGTGCGCTTCCAGCACCACTAATCCAGAATCTGGTTTCCAGCATCTGCAGTCATTGCTTTTACCTACAAGAGTTGGGAGGCCATGTTGCGGCTGTACACGACATTGGTTAGACCACTGTTGGAATATTGCTTGCAATTCTGGTCTCGTTCCTATTGGAAAGATGTTGTGATTCTTGAAAGGGTTCAGAAGAGATTTACAAGGATGTTGCCAGGGTTGGAGGATTTGAGCTATAGGGAGAGGCTGAACAGGCTGGGGCTGTTTTCCCTGGAGCGTCAGAGGCTGAGGGGTGACCTTATAGAGGTTTATAAAATTATGAAGGATATAGATAGGATAAGTGGACAAAGTCTTTTCCCTGGGTGGGGGAGTCCAGAACTGGAGGGCATAGGTTTCGGGTGAGAGGGGAAAGATATAAAAGAGACCTAAGGGGCAATGTTTTCACAGAGGGTGTTACGTGTATGGAGGAAGCTAGTACAATTGTGACATTTAAAAGGCATCTGGATGGGTATATGAAAGGAAGGGTTTGAAGGGATATGGGCCAGGTGCTGGCAGGTGGGACTAGATTGGGTTGGGATATCTGGTCAGCATGGATGGGTTGGACCGAAGAGTCTGTTTCCATGCTGTACATCAATCTGACTCTATGACTGTAACTCTACCTTGAAAGGGCAGCTCCTAATTTTAAAGCAGTGCCTGCTAGTTCTGGACTCAGCCACAACAGGAAGCAGCTTTTTCATGTTCACCTTGTACGGACCATTCAGGATCTTATACATTCAATCAAGGCACTCCCTCTCTCATAAACTCCAGTGAAACAAGTCTAGCTAATCCAAACTATCTTCGTAAGACAGGCCATTCATTCAAGATATCAAATCTAACCAATCTCCCCTAAACTGCCTCCAATGAATTTACTTCCCTTCTTGAGAAGAAAACTATACACAGTAATCAGGTTGTGGTCTCACCAATGCACTGTATAACTGAAGTATAACAACTTTACTGTTACGTTTAATACAACTCATTGTAAAGGACGGCACTCATAGAAAAGGGTGGCATTCCATTAGCCTTCTTGACTACATGCTGCACCTGCATATTAACCTCTGCATCATCCATCTACCAGAACCACTAAATACATCTCAATGCAGCTCAAATGCATCTCAAATACATCTCAAATGGATCTCAATTCTGCAACCATTTAAGTCATACTCTGCTTTTCTATTTTTCTTGTTAAGTTAACAATTTCATATTTTCCCACATTATACTCCAGCTGCTAGATTTTTGCCAACTCACTCAACCTCTCTACATCCATCTGTAACTTTGTCTTCTCCACAGCATAATTTCCTACCGGTTTTGGTGTCAGCTATGAATTTAGCTAACATGCTTCACTCCCCTCATCAAAGTCATCAATGTAAAATGTGAAAGGTCGAGGTTCCAGCACAGACCCCTGCAGGATTGCACCTCCACATCCTGCCAGCCAGCCAGCCAGCCAATCTTCTATCTGTGCTAATATTCTACTCCCTACATCATGTGCTTTATAGTCTGCAATAACTTTGATGTGGCACCGTATAAAATGACTTTTTCAAATAAAAGTCTTGTGTATCTCTAGACTTCCTCTTATCCAAGAGCATGCTACTTCTTCAAATAACTGCAATCAATTGGTTAAATGTGATATCCCTTTGATGAAACCATGCTGACTCTTCTCCATTAGCTTGAGTTTTTCCAAATTCACAGCTATAATCCTGTTCATGATTGGGAACGTGTCAGAATCAATGAAAGATGGCAAGCTAACTGACCTATAGTCTCCTGTTTCCTGCCTCCTTCCTTGAATAAAGGAATTATATTTGCTACTTTCCAACCCGATCTTTGCTGAATGTACAGAACTTGAAAAAATTAACACCAAAGCAATAACTACCTCATGAGCAACCTCTTTTAAAACCCTACAATCAAGTCCATCAGAACCTCGAGACTTATCTGTCAGTTTGCTTAGTACCACTTCTTACAGAAGTGTAACTTTTCTAAGTTTTTCTCTCCACTCCTGCTTTTACAGCTATTACATTTTTTATATCCTCTAAAACGAATATAGAAGCAAAGTACTTGTTCTTTTCATCCACTATGACCTTATTATCTACTATTAATTCCCCATTCTCATCTTCTACAGGATCAACTTTCAATACTTATTCTGTTCCTTTTTAGATACCGAGAAACTCATATACAGACATTTCATTATGGAGTCATACTGTATGGAAACAGTCCCTTCAGTCCAACTCATCCATGTCAACCAGGTTTACCAAACTAAACCATTTGCCTGTGTTTGGCCCACATCTCTAAATCTTTTCTATTCATGTACCTGTCCAAAGGTCTTGTAAATGTTGCAACTAAACCTGCATCTCCCACTTTCTCTGGCAGTTCATTCCATATGCACACCACCTTGTGAAAAAGTTGCCCCTCAGGTCCCTTTTAAATCTTTCCCCTCTCCCCTCAAACCTACGTGCTCTAATTTTGAACTCCCCTACCGCCGGGAAAAGACCTTTGCAATTCAACCTTTACATTCCTACCTGTCTTTCTCTTACACTTCCATTTTTTATTTCCTGATTAACCTTTTAATTATTTTTTACTATTTTTTGTGTTCTGTCCAACCATCTGACATGTCACTTACTTTTACATAGTTCCATGTTTTTCTCCTTAAGTTTATTGCACAGATGGTGCGTCCTCCCTTTAGAATATTTCTTTATAGTAGGAATGTATTTGTTTTGGGTTTGCTGAAATATATGCTTAAAATATTTGCCGCTCTGTATCTCTGTTGATTTATCTCCTAGCCTAGTACTTTGCTGCACCATCTCCAGTTTCTGAATGTCCTTCTAAATGTAGTAACCACAATAGTACATAATACTTTTGTACAAACTCAGAATCATTTGTTGTTTTGTTCAGTTTCTTGTTTCTACACCAGAAACCACCTCTCCTATATTGAATTGTACAGTACAAATACTGTTTAAAATTCTTCCCTAATTCATTATAAAAGATTATAAAATTATAAAACCTTAAATATGTTTAGTGTTTTTGGTGGACATTGGCTACACACTAAAACACAGCTTCCCAACCATGGGTCATAACCTCTCATGGGTTATCTGATGAAATACTGGAGTTGCAGCTCCTATCCTGGTAATGGCAGGGCCAGAATGGGACAGGACCCAAGACACTGGAAGTAGAGATGCTCAACATCGTACTGCGTATTCGCTCAATGGAGATCCTGCCTCCATTTTGGCAATTCCCAGTTTTACCAACAGAACGTTAGTTATAAATGAAGTGCAGAGATGATGGGCTGAATAGCCTCTTTCTGTGCTGCATCTTTTCTATTAGAAGGAGCAGAGTGTGAAACACAAACAGGAAACTTGAACTTAGCAGGCCCACTTGAAATTAGTGCTTAGTTTAAATCAAAGCCATTTTCACTGATCCAAGGACCTTAACCTGCAGTGTGGAGAACAACAATTTATTGGATTAGACATAAATGGTCTTGAAGTGGCCTGTTTAAGTGTCAAGATCTGAAGCAATTTAACTCCCTAGTCCCTTAAAAATAGAAACAAAGACAATTGCAGCTTGACGTTACAGTAGAAGACAAAGTTGCTCGGGTGCATTGATTGATAGGTCATTACTGGTCATTTCCACAAGTCTTGTAATGAATGCTTGGCTGAGCTCTAAAAGTCCCCAAAGCCACATCAATGGGTTACTTCATGTTGATAGTTTTAGGAGGTTAGTACGTAACGAATGGTTTTTGACGTGGTTACTGATTAGAATTATTTTTAAAGACAGAATAATTGCTTAGAAGAATTTAAAGTTTTGAAAATTCTTCATGAATGAAAGTCTTTTTTGCAATCAAGTAGATATAGATGAGAACTTTCTTAGGGTATTAGAGTTTTTACATTCCACATGAATTCTGTGAGTAGTTATGGAAGTGACAGTGAGAGAAGCACGGTGAATACTAGAGGAATCACAGAATCCCTACAATGTGGAAAGAAGTCATTTGGTCCATTGGGTCTGCACCAACCCTCCAAAGTATCCCCTACCTGTGCTGACCATGGCTAATCCAACTAGCCTGCAAATCCCTGGACACTATAATTTAGCAGGGCTAAGCCACCTAACCTGTACATCTTTGGACTGTGGGGGGAAACCAGAGCACCTAGAGGAAACCCATGCAATCACATGGAGAACATGCAAGCTCCACACAGACAGTCCCCCAAGGGTGGAATCAAATCTGGGTCCCTGAGACAGCAGTGCTAACCACTGAGCCACCATGCCGACCTGACCTTTACAAAGAAAAACAAAAAGAACTGTGGATGTTGTAAATCAGAAACAAAACAGAAGTTGCTGGAAAAGCTCAGCAGGTCTGGCAACATCTGTGAACAGAAATCAAAGTTAATGTTTTGGATCCGGTGATCCTTCATCAGAACCCGGACCTGCAACGTTAACTCTGATTTCTCTTCACAGATGTTGCCAGACCTGCTGAGCTTTTCCAGCAACTTCTATTTTTGTTTCTATCTTTTATAAACCTTGGCTGAATTCCTAAAGAACTGAAATTGGGCCTGATAAACAGCCCATCTCTGCACCATCCCACCTCCTTGGTTGTCTTAGGAAGGTATGACCCAATTTCATCTCACTGCCACTTCCCTGAAATGCTGAGTGAGGGCCTTTTGAAATCTGGCATACATTTCCTGCCTCAGATCCCCAGAATCAGAAAGAAAGTGAAAGTATTGTTGACTATCACCTACTCGTTATATCATTGTAGAGTAGTAATGAATGAATATCGTTACCATTATTTGTGAGCTGAGCAATGCAAGCTGTGACGTACAGCAAAGATTCATCATGAATTGTGAGGAGCCCAAAGACTTGAAGCAGGACCACAACACATCGACTGTCAATAATATCCTGAAATGCAAATCAAAATGAGTTTCTAATGAAGCAAAATCCAAAAGCCGCAATGAAAGCTTGTTTTGACCTTTTAATTTAAGCTGTTTATGAGCATTTCACAGGTTTTTCTTGAAATTAGGAAGTTAAACAGACAACCGTTCACAGAGAAAAGGAGTCAGAGGATACCTTTGCAATCCTCAGTAATCCTGGTATCAGAAGAAAAGGGTTCCACACCCAAATGCAAAGAGGGTGGTTTGTGATCTGCTGTGTAATTGTGACAAAGTACATTCAGGTTTGTGCTCCTCTAACAGTGGAACAACATTGGACAATCAATAGACCAATAGTCATGGAGAAAAATGATTTATTTCTAAGGATAAGGATGTTATAAGGAAAAGTGTGGCAACAGCAGAAGTACCATGACTTGTGAAGGGATTTGTGGATATGGTTTTGAGGGAGCGAAGGAAGAGCTTCTACCCCCATCCGTCCGAGTAAATGGTAAGATTGAGGGAGCATAGGGAGATATGGCTAGTTGAATGAAACATGGTCAAGGGAAGTAAGAAGAATAGAATATTAGAATACAGAATGGTTAAAGCACAAAAGGTAGGATATTGTGTTCATTTTATACCCCTACAAGAGCAACTCAGCCAGTTCCACATTATCTTCTGCATTTTTTTTGTTAAGATGCTTATTCAATTCCCTTTTGAAAACTCCAGTTGAGTTTACATCAACCAAGCTTGGGTAATGACTTTACATCTTAACTAATCCCTGGCATTAAAAAAAATCCTCAAATCATCATTGGCAACTTTGCTCATTATCTTAAATGTGTGCCGTTTGATACTCCTCCCCTCTGTCAAAGGGAACAGTCTCTCTCAACCAACTCTCCCTACCTTTCATGATTTTGAACAATCTTTATAAAATCTCTCAAATCTAGTTTCATCATCAGGTTTCAGTAACTAATTTATGCAAGTTCAGACCCTGAATTCTGGAACCATTCATGTACATCATTTCTGCACCCTCTCTAAAAACTTCACATCTTCTTAAACGATGGTTCCTAGAATTGGAGACAATACTCCAGTTGAAGCAGAAACAAAATGTATAAAAGATCATTCTAACTTGTTTGCTTTTGTATTCTATTCCCCTATTTACGTGGCCACAGTCTTATTTGCTTACTCTTCGGAGGGTTGGTGTGGACTCGTTGGGCCAAATGGCCTGTTTCCACACTGTAGGGATTCTATAATTCTCAAACTTTATGTCAATATACACTTCCAGGTCCCTCTGTTTCTCACAGACTCATAGACATTTACAGTACAAAAGAAAGCCATTCAGCCCAATTTCCCCTCCTGCTGACAAAGATCTGACTGCACTAATCTCATTTTCCTTGAATTGTTTTCCCAGCTGCATGAAAGTTGGTGCAGCAATCAGTGTGCGCGGAAACTTGGAACAGCCGCCAGGGGTAGGGGCTACGCTAACACAAATGAAGTAATACAAATTAAATGCCACAAGACTTTCTCACTGAACCACCCTGTCAGGCATGAATTCCAGGCTTCCATCATCCTCTGAATTCTTTCCGCTTCTTGTTTCGAATTGTACCCTTTATTACTTTGCCTCGCTGCCATGATGTATCAATTCACACTTCTCAGAGTTAAATTTCATTCACCATGAATCCACACATTCCACTAGCTGGGCTTTGTTCATGAGTGAATGAACATTCTGCAGTGACAGAGAGAGAGAAACCTGCACAAATAAAACTGATTGTATGTGGCAAAGTACATAAATAGATAAGTTTATGTGGAGGGTTAAAAGGGAGAAGACAGAAGAACAGCATGGTCACAAATGGATGTTGAGGCATACTGCATCATCACTGACAGGGAAATTCACTCACTGCGAAAGCTCTAAGACAGGTCTTTTCAGTACAGAAATCCCATTTGACAAATATGGTAACTAAAGTTTTTTTTAGAAGAGAAATGAGAGATAGAGGAGAAATGAGAGAAAGAGGAGAAATGAGAGAAAGAGGAGGGTGAGATGAACAAGAAGACGTCAGAAAAGTAGGAGAAATGGTCAAAGTGCAGCTGAGTGATGAAAACCGTATACTTATGATGGCTTTGATGAAACAAGTGGTGAAACTTTTAGAAACACTTATGTAAAGGGCTTTGAAAGAGCCATATTTCTATAAGTTCCAGGCTGCTAATACAATAATCCATAAAGAAGTTATAAATAGCAGGGGTCTTATTCACGACTGAGCAAATATTCTGCAAAGTAAATAAAACTGAAAATCAATGGTTCATATCTGTTATGTTCAGCACTTGTTTCATCAAAGCCATCACAAGTATGCTTATCACTAAACTGCATCTTGACCATTTCTCTTACTTTTCTGATGCCTTCTTGTTCATATCTGCTATGTTCAGTAATTCTAGCCCTGATTTTCACTTTATCAATATTCTGCAAGTTTTTTTTACATTAATTCACTGTTATATTAATGCAGGTTGGGCTGATATTTACTGCCTATTTCTAATGGACACCAATGCCATGTGCTAGCCAGGGTAGAAATAAAAGAATAGGCAGGATGAACACGTGGCTTGAGGGATGGTGTAGGAGGGAGGAGTTCAGATCTGTGGGACATTGGGACCGGTTCTGGGGAAGGTGAGACTATTACAAATTGGATGGTCTACACCTGAACCAGACTGGAACTAATGTCCTTGGTGGACTTTTTGCTACTGTTGTTGGGAGGTTTTAAACTAATCTGGCAGGGGGTTGGGAACCAGAAGAGAAGACTACTAGACAGTGAGGTGGAACTGGAGACTGTAAGGATCACAAAGTTAACATTACCAAGGGGAAGAGTAGGCAGAGAGTAGATTAACACAAAAGAACTGGCAGCCTGAAGTGCATATAATTTAATGCAAGGAGTATAGTGGGTAAGGCAGATGAACTTAGGGCCTGGATTGGTGCCTGGGAGTATGACGTTATTGCAATCAAGGGTGCAGTTACATGGTTGGGGCTATATTACAGGCCTCCCAATAGTGAGCATGAGGTAGAAGAACCAATAGGTGAACAGATTATGGAAAGAGGTAGAGGCAACAGGCTGGTCGTGATGGGAGATTTTAATTTTCCCAACATTGACTGGGATACACTTAGTGTCAGAAGTCTGGATGGGACAGAATTTGTAAGGAGCATCCAGGAAAGTTTTCTACAGCAGTATGTCAATGGTCCAACTTTGGAAGGGGCCATATTGGACCTGGTATTAGGGAATGAGCCAGAACAGGTGATAGAAGCTGCAGTGGGGGATTTCTTTGAGAATAGTGACCACAATTCTGTAAGTTTAGAATACTCGTAGACAAAGATGCGAGTGGTCCTCAGGAATGATTATCAAACTGGGCCAAGGCTAATTATATCAAAATTAGGCAGGAGCTGGGAAATGTGGATTGGACACAGCTATTTGAAGGAAAGTTCACATTTGATATGTGGGAAGCTTTCAAAGATAGGTTGAAAATAGTGCAGGATAGGTAGGTCCCTCTGAAAACAAGTGATAGGAAAGGCAAGATTCGTGAACCATGGATGACAGGAGAAATCGTGCGACTAGCCAAGAGGAAAAGTGAAGCATACATAAAGATCCATGCAACTCAGAACACAGCGGGCCTTGGATGAATATCGGGAGAGTGAGACCAATCTTAAATGAGAATTCAAGCGGGCTAGAAGGGGTCATGAAGTGGGTTGGGGGAGCAGAATTAGGGAGAATCCCAGACCTTTTATTCTTATATAAGAAGCCAGTGGGTAACCAGAGAAAGGGTTTGTCCACTAAAGGATAAGGAAGGAAGGTTGTGTGTTGAACCTGAGAAAATAGGTGAGATTCTCAATTACTTTGCATCTGTGTTCACTGAGGAGAGGGACATGATGAATGCTGAGATTACAGATAGAAGTTGGTTTACTCTGGATCACGTTGACATAAGGAGGGAAGATGTATTGGGTAGGCCAAAGGATATTAAGGTGGACAAATCCCTAGGACCGGATGCGATCTATTCCAGGTTGCTGAGGGAGGCGAGAGAGGAAGTAACTGGGACCCTGACAGATACCTTCGCAGCATCCTTAAACACTGGTAAGGTGCCAGAGAACTGGAGGGTTGCTCATGTTGTCCCCCTGTACAAGAAGGGTAGAAGGGATATTCCAGGTAACTACAGACCAGTGAGCCTGACGTCAGTAGTGGGAAAGTTGCTGGAGAAGGTACTGACGGATAGAACCTATTTATATTTGGAAGCGAATAGGCTTATCAGTAATAGGCAACATGGTTTTGTGGGCAAAATCGTGCCAACGTAATAGGGTTCTTTGTGGAACTGACCAAGTTGATAGATGAAGGAAGGGCTGTAGATGTCATATACATGGACTTTAAGTAAGGCGTTTGAAAAGGTTCCCCATGGTAAACTAATGGAGAAGGTGAAGTCACATGGTGTGCAGGGTGTTCTGGCTAAGTGGGTAAAGAACTGGTAGAGTAACAGGAGACAGAGAGTGATAGTTGAAGGGAGTTTCTTGAAATGGAGAAAGGTGACCAGTGGTGTTCCACAGGGATCAGTGTTGGGGCCACTGTTGTTTGTGATATATATAAATGATCTGGAAGAGAACACTGTTGGTCTGATCAGTAAGTGTGCAGATGACATGAAGACTGGTGGAGTAGCAGAAAGCCCAGGGGAATATAGATAGACTGGAGAGTTGGGCAGAGAAGTGGCAGACGGAGTTCAATCCAGGCAAATGTGAGGTGATGCATTTTGGGAAGTCTAATTCTAGAGCGAACTATACTGTAAACGAAAGAGCCTTGGAAAAAGTTGATGAGCAGAGAGGTCTAGGAGTTCAGGTCCATTGTACCCTGAAGATGGCTGCACAAGTGGACAGAGTGGTCAAGAAGGCATATGGTCTGCTTACCTTCATCAGACGGGGTATTGAGTATAAGAGCTGGCAGGTCATGTTAAAATTGTACAAGACATTGGTTCAGCCGCACTTAGAATACTGTGTACGGTTCTGGTCGGCACATTACCAAAAGGATGTCGACGCTGGTGCAGAGAAGGTTTATGAGGATGTTGCCTGGTATAGAGGATGCTAGTTATGAAGAGAGGTTGAGTAGGTTAGGTTCGTTTTCATTAGATAAAAAAAGGAGATTGAGGCAGGACCTGATTGAGGTCTACAAAATCATGAAGGGTAAAAACAGGGTAGATAGAGATTAGCTTTTTTCCCCAGGATGAGGGATTCAATAACGAGAGGTCACACGTTCAAGGTGAGAGGTGAAAAGTTTAAGGGGGATATATGCGGCAAGTATTTTACACAGAGGGTGGCAGGTGCCTGGAACACGTTGCCAGCAGAGGTAGTAGAGGCAGCATGGAAGATTCACTTAATGTGCGTCTGGACAGAGGCAGGAGTAGGTGGGGAGCAGAGGGATACAGATCCTTAGGAATTGGACAACAGGTTTAGACAAAAGATCAGCTCAGGCTTGGAGGGCTGAAAGGCCTGTTCCAGGGCTGTAAATTTTCTTCGTTCTTTGTTCTAGTTGCCGAGAGGGCAGTTAGAAGTCAACCACATTACTCTGGGTGTGGAGTTACAGGTAAGCCACCAGTTACTTTCCCTAAAAGATATTAGTGAACCAATTCCACCTTCAGCCATGGCAGGATCTGAACCTGTGTCCCAGAACCATACTTGAGTGTCTGGATTAATAGTCTAGCAACAAAACCACTTGGCCATCCCCTCCCTTAGACATGATGAGCAATAACGTTTTTTCGAATTGAAGTGAATGAAGTATTTCAGTGTTACAATATACTTTACGTTTTAAGTATATTACTGCCACATAGTAAAAAGTCAATTTGCCTATATTGTACTCACTTTTTACAGTCCTCTATTGTCAGTACATCCATAAACAAAATCAGAAATTGCTAGAGGTCTGGCAGCATCGGTAGAGAACAAGCAGAGTTCACGTTTTGGGACCATTGACCCTTCTTCAGATTTAACTCTGCTTTCTAACCACAGATGCTGCCAGACCTGAGTTTTTCCAGCAATTTCTGTTTTTGCTTTAGCGTCTGCAGTTCTTTGGGGGTTTTTTTGATCCGTATGGCTTTTGTCACTTGGGTTTTTAAAAAAAAATTTCAGAAAAATGCTGGTTTAATCAAAATAATGAATAAAATCTGCCAGATTTTGGGGTCAGTAGCTGACTTCGAAGAAAGTTATCTATTAATTCTAGCAATCACGATGACAGTGGCTCCTATTTTCCTGATGATTATTTAAATATGGCACCAAGTCATGGGGATTTCCAGCAGCAATGCAGGATGAACAACCAATCACATTAAAGTATTAAACAAACCAGAAAATTTACACCAGTCATTTTACTTTTAAGCTAAAACTTCAGAAAACTGTATAACTGATTCGTACTTAGATCAGTTTAGATCCTAAGATAAACTTTAGGAAGAAATGTGTGGCATGTTTTTATTATAATGGATAAATGTGACATGCTCCAATTTTAAAATTAGTGTTTCAAGGCTAATGAGAATGTTTATTAATAATCGTTCAGTTAATATGCATTGAAAACACAGGTATGCCTCATTCAACAAGGTGTAACGTTTTCAGGATTCTTATAGACTGTGGTGCACTAACAGAGCACCCTCTGCAGAAAAGCACAATCAGTGGCAGCAACCTCCATGTTATTCTATGTATGTGTGGACTCCTAAAATTCATGCCAGTTTCAATGAATTAATGAAGACAAACCATTGGCAGCTTCCTTATCAATTCCACTGCCAACTCTGGGTGATCATTTTCCATTCCTTTTCTAAGCTCATTGCCTCCTTCCCAAAATCTGGAGCACTGCAAATTCATGATGTACAATGAAAATAATGAATTAGCATAATTTGGTCTCAATGGCTCACTTGGTATTTTTCCAAAACCTAAAAACAATTAAGTGTTCGACATGCCACATATGCTCTATGTTACATTCCTCCTATACCATGTGGCTGTACAAAGTTTATTTGAAAAGCAGACTTCTTGAATATCGGCCAATGCTATTCCTGGAAGGTAAGATGGCCATAGTCTGCACTTTACTTCTCACACCAGGTCTCCTTCAAAACCCTGTGACTTTACTTGACACTTTTTTTTGACAGCAGGACAGATAATCCTGCTATGACACCATTTGCTGATGCTCAAATATCGTTTGTAACTGATCTTCAATTTGTTAAAATAGACATTTCAGAGAAAATAAAATGTAAACTAATCAATCCTGGACTTCCAGTTGTTTACAATACATAGGGATCAGAATTGGAGATACAGGCTGTTTTGCTATAACATATGTTTCGATAACGCAAGTTCATTGCAACGCAAGTGATTAATTTGGGATGCTGTTTCTAAAGCGCAATTTTTCTATAATGCGGGGTTGCACAAGAACACAACCATTGCATTATACAAGAACTATCTGGATGTCATATTGCCCTGTAATAGTAATTCTCCAAGCTGTGCACTATTGGAGTGTGGCACCCTGATGGTATCACAGTGACTCCTGAATTTAACCACAAATGGGAACTTAAATGTACAGTCTATTACTTAACATCAAAGAATCGTCACTGAAAATGTACATGTTGTGAACAGAAGCTTTCAAATTGTCATGACATTGAAATGTTAGGGGTATTCTCGAGTGAGTGTGTTTTCCATTTTAAATGCAATAACTTACCTGTTGAGTCTTACTTGTTGCTAGTTTTTGGATTATGTTTCCAACATAATTACTGACTCTTGGACTGGTTCTGTAAATTAAGAGTAACTTCCCCAAAATTTTCAAGATATTCTCAGACACAATAGCAGCCTGTAAAGAAAATAAAATCTTAACCAAATAAACCACAATGATAACATGATAAAAATACAGATTAACTTAAGGTTTACAGTAAGAAACATAAATAGAATTGTGAAATATTTTCAAAAAATATTTAAATAATAATTCAAAATCCTAAAAGAAATATTGCCGTTACAATGTGGCATTTCCCAAACACTTCTCAAAACACTCCCATCCAAGAAACTCAGCTGCTGATCAGATGTTAGAGAATGATGTTCTATTAGCGATTTTTGAGAAGATTTGTAGCTCAGGTTGATAAGTAAGTTAGCTTGCTGAGCTAGAAGATTTGTTTTCAGATGTTTCGGCACCGTACTAGGTGATATTATTAGTGAGTCTCAGGAGGCTCTCACTGATGATGTTACCTCGTATGATGACGAAATGTCCAAAAACAAATCTTCCAGCGCAGCGAGCTAACTTACATATTTATGATGTTCTGTAGCCAGGACAAGGATTTGGCCCCAGCTTTGCTTCTTTCGGTGTGCAAAATGTACTTGGGTTGTGCGCAACACCTTGGGATTAATTGTCCCTTACTTTTACATCTCTGCTACTACTAGTGCCTGAACTTGGTCTTTCTAGCTCAATGCTTTTACACCACTATTCATAAGCTCGCAAAGCAATCAAAGGTCATCTATTTTGTTCATATGCAATAAGGTATATTGATCTCTCCTACGTGCAAGTTTACAAAAAATGGCAAGATATGGAAATGTCAACATGAATCTGGCTTTGTCTACACAGATTTAATTTCAAGATTCATTACTAGTATTAAACCAAAGTTCCAGTTTATATCTTTAAAAAAAGCTTTTTTGTCTTTTATGGAACTAACATGATTACATATTATCAAATTAAAGCTGTGAGGTAAAAGACACATGTGATGTAGAGAAGTTGTGGTTGTTCTCACAACAGAGAAGATTGAAGGGAGATTTAATAGAAGGGTTCTATTAATAGAAGGGATAGAGTAAATAAGAAAAGTTTATTTTGATTAGGAGAGGAGGCAGTCATGTAGATTCAAGGTGTTGTGAATATCTAGTTTATAACTCAGAAGGTTTAGAACATAATTTCTGGATTTAGCAACAAACATTTTAATTGTAGGAAACAGGAGCACAAGATTGAGAAATTGATAAGTAACCATTTAAGTAAATGCGAATGAAACAAGCTTGGAGTTAATTAAAGAGAATTGCTAACCTATAACTACCTTGCAAGGTTAAAGTTGAATTACAGGACAATAGATGGCCTATTTCTGGATGTCAGGATAGAACCAGAAAATCTATTGTTACTTCCAAAAAAAGCTAAAAGCCAGCAATCCAGGCTAAAAGAGACAGAGAGAGAAAATATTCATTTATGTCATAGATTCAGAGAGTTACATTGAAATTAAAGTAATTCATTTGTATTAAAAACAGAAAATAGTGCAGAAACTCAGCAGGTCTGGCAGCAACTGTGGAGATAGAAACAAAATTGAAAAACAATCATATAGGACTCAAAATGTTAACGCTGTTTCTCTATTTCTGCACAGTTTCAGCAGGTCGTTATCAGTGCTCTGTTAAACCAAAAGGAGAGAATATAAACTAAACATATAGTCACTAAAATGCATTAGGTTAAAGTATGATTTATATTGAAGTTTTTAAAATTTGTAAAGAAATTGATCGGATATAAGTGTTTTCTGCTATGGAGGAGTCAATCTGTCATCACTTTATGCATGTTTTCAAACTATCATGGTCTCTTTGGGCAGAATCTTATCAGGCCCTGAGCAAAATGGGCTATGGTGAGAGGTGTGATAGAATCAGGAGAAATGTTTATGAGTACTATTGTGATGTCAAAATCATCTTGTTACAGCTTGTACACCTTTCTCAAGTGATATAGTGAGATTCTTGCTAGGCAGCAGCAAGTTCCTTATTAATGTTCATTGCTGCTTGTTAAATTCTTTGTTAACAGCCCAATTTGCCACATATTGTGATCTTTCTAAACTAGCCACTGGGTAAACCAGAGTGAGTTCTTAGCAGGGTCAACTTACCGGTTGCTAGGATATCAACATTTCAGGCACGCCGTATGAGTACTGGCCATACACAACCCACATCCACAGACATTGACATCCAACATGTCAGTTTCTATGAACCTTGTGATACCTCTCCAATCCACTTCCAGGACATTTCTACACTTCAATTCCATGCCTCAGGCTGCACCAGCATTTATCATTGTAATGTTGCAGCAAGGACACTTTGCACTCAAGGACATACACCCAGCTTGTGGACTGGACCAGGCTGCACCTCTGGGCTGTTCATTTGCTCTCTTGGCTCCCACTCACTCTGAGCCTACTTGGATACTCGCAGCATCCTTGCCTTGTGGGGCCACTTTATGCTTTGTCCCCTCAAGCAGAGAAACCTGGCTCATACTACAACTGCCTTTTCGAGGCAGTTAGCACAGGGCCAAAACCAGGAAGTTTGCCCTGGCTGTCAACAGGTCACCATCAAGCTCTGGTTAGGCCCCATTTAGAATACTGTGTCCAGTTTTGGGCCCCACACCTCAAGAAGGACATACTGACACTGGAGCGTGTCCAGCGGAGATTCACATGGATGATCCCTGGAATGGTAGGCTTACCATACGATGAACGGCTGAGGTTCTTGGGATTGTATTCATTAGAGTTTAGAAGGTTGAGGGGAGATCTAATAGAAACTTACAAGATAATGCATGGCTTAAAAAGGGTGGATGCTAGGAATTTGTTTCTGTCAGGCAGGGATGTTAGGACCTGTGGGCACAGCCTTAGTATTAGAGGGGGTCAATTTATATCAGAAATGAGACATTTCTTCAGCCAGAGAGTGGTGGGTCTGTGGAATTCATTGCCATGGAGCGCAGTGGAGGCTGGGACGTGAAATGGCTTCAAGACAGAGATTGATAAATTCTTAATCTTGCCAGGAATTAAGGGACACGAGGAGAGTGCAGGTAAGTGGCGTTGAAATGCCCATCAGCCATGATTGAATGGCGGAGTGGACTTGATGGGCCAAATAACCTTACTTCCACTCCTATGTCATATGGTCCTAATTCAAGGGGCACAGTCTTTGCTCAGACAGTCCTGGCACAGTAAGTCGAATACAGTTTCCGACACCAGACCAGGGCCTGTTTGAGGCAGTCAAAATCAGGATCCTCTGCTCATAAGAGATGAGGAGCCAAATGGTCTGTCTGTCCTGCTGTGACTTGTTTAGTTTCTGAAATGAGAGAGGCAGGTATTGAGAAATGGAAGTGGGGGAGGCACAGGTATTACTGTTGGTGCACCCAAATGCGTGAGTATGCTGCAGTGAGGGCATGCATAGGATCACTGAGGTCACAGGTTGGGATGGGCAACTGCGAGAAGGGAAGGTGTTGTCATTCAAGAGAGTGGTCGCATATGACCCTTTTTGGAACAAAGAACAAAGAAAATTTACAGCCCAGGAACAGACCCTTCGGCCCTCCAAGCCTATGCTGATCCAAATCCACTGTCTAAACCTATCGCCCAATTCCTAAGCATCTGTTTCCCTCTGCTCCCCACCTACTCATGCATCTGTCCAGACGCACCTTAAATGAATCTACCATGCCTGCCTCTACTGCCTCTGGTGGCAATGCATTCCAGGCACCTACCACTCTCTGTGTAAAGTACTTTCCGCGTGTATCCCCCTTAAACTTTTCTCATGTCACCCTGAATGCGTGACCTCTCGTTATTGAATTTCTCATCCTTGGAAAAAGCTTATCTCTATCCACCCTTCAAGATTTTGTAGACCTCAATCAGGTTCCCCCCTCAATCTCCCTTTTTTTCCTAAAAAAAAACAATCCTAACTTACTCAACCTCTCTCCATAGCTAGCACCTTCCAAGATCCTCGTAAACATTCTCTGCACCCTCTCCAAAATGTCCACATCCTTTTGGTAATGTGGCAACCAGAACTGTAGAGTACTCTAAATGCGGCTTGTTCAATTTTAACATGACCTGTCAGCTCTTATACTCAATACACTGTCTGATGAAGGTAAGCAATACCATATGTCTGTGGTATCACCTGTACAGCCACCTTCAGGGTACAATGGACCTGAACTTCCAGATTTTTCTACTCATCAACTTTTTCCAAGGCTCTTCTGTTTAAGGTATAGTTCGCCCGAGAATTAGACTTCCCACCTCTCCGACCAACTCTCCAGTCTATCAACTCCTGTATTCTTTGACAGCCCCCTATGCTTTCTGCTACTCCACCAATCTTCGTGTCATCTGCAAATTTACTGATCATACCAACAATGACCTCTTCCAGATCATTTACGTATATTACAAACAACAGCGGCCCCAGCACTGATCCCTGTGGAACACCACTGGTTACCTTTCTCCATTTCAAAAAACTCCCTTTAACTACTACTCTCTGTCACCTGTTGCTCTACAAGCTCTTTATCCATTTAGTTAGAACATCCTGCACACCATGTGACTTCACTTTCTCCATTAGTCTACCATGGGGAACTTTTTCAAACACCTTACTAAAGTCCATGTGTATGACATCTACAGCCCTTCCTTCATCTATCAACTTGGTCATTTACTCAAAGAACTCTATTAAGTTAGTAAGGCACAATCTCCCCCGCACAAAACCATGTTGCCTATCACTGATAAGCCCATTCTCTTCCAAATATAAATAGATCCTATCCCTCAGTACCTTCTCCAGCAACTTTCCCACCAATGACGTCAGGCTCACTGGTCTGTAGTTACCTGGGATATCCCTACTGCCCTTCTTGTACAGGGGGACAACATTAGCAACTCTCCGGTCCTCTGGCACTTCACCTGTGTTTATGGATGCCACAAAGGTATCTGTCAGGGCCCCAGCTCTTTCCTCTCTTGCCTCTCTCAGTCACCTGGGATAGATCCCATCCAGTCCTGGGGATTTATCCACCTTGATATCCTTTGGGCTACCCAATACATCCTCCCTCCTTATGTCAACATGATCCAGAGTAAACAAACTTCTATCTCTAATCTTGACATTCATAATGTCCCTCTCCTCAGTGAACACTGATGCAAAGTAATCATTGAGAATCTCACCCATTTTCTCAGGTTCGGCACACAACCTTCCTTCCTTATCCTTTAGTGGACCAACCCTTTCTCTAGTTACCCTCTTGCTTCTTCTATATGAATAAAGGCCTTGGGATTCTCCTTAATTCTGCTCACTAAAGTTATTTCATGACCCCTTTTAGTCCGCTTGATTCCTCGTTTAAGATTGGTCCTACTCTCCTGATATTCCTCCAAGGCCCGCTCTGTTCTTAGCTGCCTTGACCTTATATATGCTTCCCTTTTCCTCTTGAAATTTCTCCTGTCATCCACAGTTCACAAATCTTGCTCTTCCTATCCCTTGTTTTCAAAGGGACATGCCTATCCTGCACTATCTTTGAAAGTCTCCCACACATCAAATGTGGACTTCCCTTCAAATAGCTGCTCCCAATCCACATTTTCCAGCTCCTGCTGAACTTTGATATAATTGGCCTTGGCCCAGTTTAGTAGACTTCTCTAAGGACCACTCTCATCTTTGTCCACAAGTATTCAAAAACTTACAGAATTGTGGTCACTATTCCCAAAGAAATCCCTCACTCAACCTCTACCACCTGGCCTGACTCATTCCCCAACACCAAGTACAATATGGGCCCTTCCCTAGTTAGACCATTGACATACTGGTCTAGAAAACTTTCCTGGATGTTCCTTACAAATTCTGCCTCATCCAGACCTCTGACACTAAGTGTATCTTAGTCAATGTTGAGAAAATTAAAATCTCCCATCACCACCACCACCACTCTGTTGCCTTTACATCTTCCCATAATCTGTTTACCTATTTGTTCTTCTACCTCATACTCACTATTGGGAAGCCTGTAGTCCAGCCCCAACCATGTAACTGCACCCTTCTTCTTTCTCAGCTCTACCCATAATGACTCACTGCACTAGCCCTCCATAGTGTCCTCCTTTAGCACAGTCGTGATATCATTCCTGACCAGCAATGCAACTCCTCCCCCCCCCAAACTTTTACTTCCTTCCCGGTCCTGTCTGAAGCATCTATATCCTGGAACATTTAGTTGTCAATTATGCCCTTCCTTCAACCAAGTCTCTGTGATCGCAATAATGTCATACTCCCAGGCACCAATCCAAACCCTAAGCTGGTCTGCCTTACCCACTATATACTTGCATTAAAGCATGTGCACTTCAGACCACCAGTTCCTTTGCATTCATCTGCTCTCTGCCTACTCTTCCCCTTGGTAATGTTAACTTCATGATCCTGTTCCTTATAGTCTCTAGTTTCCTCCTCACTGTCTTATAGTCTCTTCTGGTTCCCAGCCCCCTGCCACACTATTTTAAAACTTCCCCAACAGCAGTAGCAAAAACTCCCCCAAGGACATTAGTTTCAGTCTGCTTCAGGTGTAGACCATCCAAATTGTAATAGTCAGACCTTCCCCAGAACCCGTCCCAACATCCCAGAAATCTGAACCCCTCCCTCCTAAACATCCCTCAAGCCATGTGTTCATCCTGCCTATTCTTTCATTTCTACCCTGGCTAGTACTTGGCACTGGTAGCAATTCTGAGATCACTACCTTTGAGGTCCCCCTCTTTAACTTCACTCCTAGCTCCCTGAATTCTGCTTTCAGGACCTCATCTCATTTTTTACTTATATCGTTGGTGCCTATATGCACCACGACAACTGGCTGTTCACCCTTCCCTTTCAGAATGCTCTGCAGCCAATCGGTGACATCCCTGACCTGAGCACCTGGGAGGCAACATACCATCAGGGAGTCTCATTTTCGGCCACAGAACCGCCTATCTACTCCCCTTCCAATAGAATCCCCTATGACTATGACCCTATCAGTCTTTTTCCCGCTCTTCTGAACAGTAGAGCCCTCCACGGTGCCATGATCCTGATAACTGCTGCCCTCCTCTGGTGAGCCATCTCTTCCAACAGTATTCAGAACGGTATACCGGTTTTGGAGAAAGATGACCGCAGGGGATACCTGCACTGCCTTCCTACTCTCTCTGCCTTTTGGTCACCCATTCACTTCTCTCTCAGTAATTCTAATCTGCGGTGTGACCAATTCACTAAACGTGCTATCCACGACCTCCTCAGCATCGCAGATGCTCCACAGTGAGTCCATCTGCAGTTCCACAGCTGTCATGTGGTGAAACAAGAGCTTCAGCTGGACACACTTCTTGCAAGTCTAAGAGTCAGGAACGTCAGCCACAGGTCTGAGGGGCCCTGCCGTTGTAAGCCTTAGATTTTAACTAACTAATACCAAACAATGCACTTAAATATATAAAATAAAAATAATCTTATCTTACAGAGTCCTTTTCTTCTGTTTAGATGGGGGGTGGGGGGCTGGAGGGAAATACTATACGTGCAGTATCTCAGGTTTAGCCACTGCCCAAATATATACCAAGTCCTTACCTTCCAAGCAATCTCCTGGTCCCCAATGTCACGTCTGCTCTGTCTCCCACTGCTCTTGGACAAGAAAAAGGTAGAGCCAGTTGACAGAGTGAGTGTGAAGTATCAGGAAGAAGATGGTGGAATGGAGAAGAATACTGACATCTTCCTACAATGCGGGACATTCCTCCAGAAACTGAGACCAGGTGGCAACCTTGGACCAGGCTGGCATGGCCTGGTGTTCTGGACTGCAGTGCTGGTCCTGGGGGAAGAGGAAGGCTTATGTACCACCTCAGTCCAGGATCCTGCCCACAAAGTACGGTGACAATTTCTCCCTTTTCACCTTGTCCAGGTCAAATGTCAGAAACCATGCAGGGCTGGTCCAACTGAAGATGCGTGCCCAGGTGCACAACAGCCTTTTAAATATGGTGACGGTTCCAGGAATGCCAGTCAATTCTAGGATCTCCAGGGAGTGATGGATTGATATGGGAACAGCGTGTGATAAGATGGAACAGAAATAGAGCATGATATTCATTGTAAGGGCTGAAATGCCAATTAACTCAGTGACTTTGGGAAGATACAGCAAGAAACGTCGCCTGCCCCAATCAAACCTGACATGACTTACATGTAAGATTCTGCAGCCCCTACCCCTGCACTTTGTACTTTTATTCATTTGTGTTGTTGAGGTTGTGGACACCAAAGGCTAGTTCAACATTTGTTGCGCAGGCAATTGCCTGTGAGAAAGTGACAATGAGCTGCCACCTTAAACATTCACAGTCTATGTGAAGTGGATCCATGTACAACATTTGAAAGGCATCTGGATGGGTATATGAATAGGAAGGGTTTGGAGGCATATGGGTCAGGTGCTGGCAAGTGGGACCAGATTAGGTTGGGATATCTGGACGAGTTGGACCGAAGGGTCTGTTTCCATGCCGTACATCTCTATGACTCTATGTGCTGTTAGTGAGCTCAAAGATTGAGCTTGTGAAAGTAAAGGAATGGTGATATAGTTCTACCTCAGGGATGGTGGGGAACTGGCTTGTAATGGCATTCTGATACATCTGCTGCCCCTGTCTGTTTTGGTGGTTGAGTTTGCAGGTTGTACGATGCTATCAATGGAGGCTTGATGAGTTCCTGCAGTTCATCTTGTGATTGTACACACTGCTGTCACTGTGTGTCTATGGTGGAGTGAGTGAATGTTAAGCCAGTGAACAGGGTGCTAACCAAGATATTAGCTTTGCCACGGATGGTGTAGAATGTTTTAAATGGTGCTGGGCTTGTGCTCTTCAAGACAGCATTCCATCACATTTGACTTGTGTCTTGTCGATGATGGACAGGCATTAGAGACTCAGGATGTGAGTTACTGACTGCAGAATTCCTAACCTCTAACCTGTTCTTGTAGCCACAACGTTTACTTGGCTATCCCCATTCAAGTTAATAGTAACCCCAAGATGTTAATAATAGGGCATTCAGTGATGGTAATGCCACTGAAGTCAAGTGGAGCTGGTTAGATTCTCTCTTATTGGAGATTGTCAATACCTGGCACTTGTGCAGTGTGAATATTACTTGCCATTTATTGGCCCAAGTCTCAAGGGTATTCAAGTGTATTTGTACACTGACATAGTCAGCTTCAGAATCTGAGGAGACAGGAAGGTGCTGAACAATTAGCAAACATTCCCACTTCTGATATTATGATAGAGGGAAGGTCACTGATGAAGCAGCTGAAGATGGTTGGGCCTAGCACACTATCATGAGGAACTCACACAACAAAATGTATATAATACTAACATTTCTAGAATTGGGCCACTGGATATAGACTTCCAGTCACAAAAATACTGTTTGACCACCACCTCGGCTATCTTCATCTAAACCAAATTTGGATCCATTTTGCCAAATTGCACTAGATCCCATGGGTTCTTAGCATTTTAACTATTCTGCCATGTCAGACCTTGTCAAAAGCCTTACTGAAGTTTATGCAGACTACATCAACTATGGATTATTTGTCAAGTGCTATTATCACTGTGCTGTCATTTTATCCTGCTCTGCTGTACACCACTTACTTTGTGACTAATTTTTATCTTTTACATATAAAGAGAGCGAGAGAGACAGACAGAAGACATACCCATTAACCCTAATCTGTCTTCTGCCTCTAAATCAATCACCAAACCAAGTCAATTATTTGTCTTCAATTCCATGAGATTTAGCTTTACCTATTTGTTTCTTCTGGTATCTACCAATACTATATTCACAGATAATGCATTGACTGCTACTTTAGTCACTTCTTCAAAAACTTTTATTAGGTTGATTTACCCTTTACAACACCATATTGACTCTCTTGAGTCAGCTCAAATCTTTCCAACACTTGTATGCTCCTTCCCTGATTATAGATGATGATAGGTGGAATACTTCTTTCATGCTTACCAAGGCATAATGCAAGGAAGATACAGAACATTTTTCCAGCCAGCAGTGATGTTATGCACTTCCAAATCCCCAAAATAACACAGCTAGATGCAGAATTAGCTTCTTTTGCTAGGCTCACTTACATTTCTGAACCCCAAGTTTAGAAAAGTGTCAGTGTTACATTCATTGCCTCTATTTGTAAACACTTTAGGCAATTTTGCAAGTAGTCCTTAAATGTGAATGATCTCAAGCTGCACTCTGAGGTCTTGAATCAGACCAATCCCACTTGATTCTAATTGGAACCTTTTCTGCTGAAATAGCACACTGCTTTTAGGCAAAGATGGAAGAACAATTACCAACCAACAATAGTGGGAACGGGTCTCCAAGCAGATTTCATTTTTTATTGTTTCTGGTTAACCAGTAATGTTGCAGTCAAACCCAATAAGTAATGCTTACTAGACTGATAGCAATGTTTATCATGTGCTTCTGGACACCACAGTAAGGCTAGTGCAAATGTTTTACTTTTGTTCACACTGAAGTCCTAAACCATGCAAATAATTTGCCTAGATTTTGAAAGCATCAAATATCTCCTACCGTGTTGGAATGATTCTCTGTTAGAATGCTGAGAACAGAAAGAGCTGCTTCATTCACAAGTTTATTGGAGAACTTCAACAATTCATGTAACTGAGGCAAGTAGTTCATGACCACAATGTCATCTTGAATGTCTGCTGTAATGAAGAAAAATATCACCAGCACATTGTGAAAAACAATTCATAACATTTCTTCTCAAGCCAGAGCTACTCAACAAGATATAAACTCATTGAAAGCGAGGACTGAATTTGGACTGCTTCCTATGAAGACTTTAATTCTGTGCTGAGAATGCTGTAATGTAGACTGACACCAGTGTTCTGACATTAAAAAAATAGCAGAGGCATGGGATCAGGTTTGTTAAGTTTCCATAAATTAAATGCAAAAAAAAGGCATGAAAACAAGGTAGCAAGAAGAGAAGCAATGATCATAGAGTCATAGAGATGTACAGCATAGAAACAGACCCTTCAGTCCAATCCATCCATGCCAACCAGATATCCCAACCCACCTGCCATCACCCCGCCCATATCCCTCCAAACCCTTCCTATTCATAAACCCATCCAAATGCCTCTTAAATGTTACAAATGTACCAGTCTCCACGACTTCCTCTGGCAGCTCATTCCATACACGTACCACACCTCTGTGTGAAAAAGTTACCCCTTAGGTCTCTTTTATATCCTTCTCCTCTCACTCCAAACCTATGCCCTCTAGTTTTGGACTCTCCACCCCAGGGAAAAGACTTTGTCTATTTATCCTATCCATGCCCCTCATAATTTTGTAAACATCTACAAGGTCACCCCTCAGCCTCCAACGCTCCAGGGAAAACAGCACCAGCCTGTTTAGCCTCTCCCTGTAGCTCAAATCCTCCAACCCTGGCAACATCCTTGTAAATCCCTTCTGAACCCTTTCATTTTTCACAACATCTTTCCGATAGGAAGGAGACCAGAATTGCATGCAATCCTCCAACAGTGGCCTAACCAATGTCCTGTACAGCTGCAACATGACCTCCCAACTCCTGTACTCAATACTCTGACCAATAAAGGAAAGCATACCAAACGCCTTCTTCACTATCCTATCTACCTGCGACTCCATTTTCAAGGAGCTATGAATCTGCACTCCAAGGTCTCTTTGTTCAGCAACACTCCCTAGTACCTTACCATTAAGTGTATATATCCTGCTAAGATTTGCTTTCCCAAAATACAGCACCTCGCATTTATCGGAATTAAACTCCATCTGCTATTTCTCAGTCCATTGGCCCGTCTGGTCAAGATCCTGTTGTAATCTGAGGTAACCCTTTTCGCTGTCCACTACACCTCCAATTTTGGTGTCATCTGCAAACTTACTAACTGTACCTCTTATGCTCGCATCCAAATCATTTATGTAAATGACAAAAAGTAGAGGACCCAGCACCGATCCTTGTGGCACTCCATTGGTCACAGGACTCCAGTCTGAAAAACAACCCTCCACCACCACCCTCTGTCTTCAACCTTTGAGCCAGTTCTGTATCTAAATGGCTAGTTCTCCCTGTATTCCGTGAGATCTAACCTTGCTCACCAGTGTCCCATGGGGAACCTTGTCGAACGCCTTACTGAAGTCCATATAGATCACATCTACTGCTCTGCACTCATCAATCCTCTTTGTTACTTCAAAAACTCACTGGTCTGTAGTTCCCTGGCTTGTCCTTACTACCCTTCTTAAACAGTGGCACCACATTTGCCAACCTCCAGTCTTTCAGCACCTCACCTGTGACTATCGATGATACAAATATCTCAGCAAGAGGCCCAGCAATCACTTCTCTAGCTTTCCACAGAGTTCTGGGTACACCTGATCAGGTCCTGGGGACTTATCCACCTTTGTGTTTCAAGACATCCAGCACTTCCTCCTCTGTAATATGGAAATTTTGTAAGGTGTCACCATCTGTTTCCCTATTGTCTATATCTTCCATATCCTTTTCCACAGTAAATACTGATGCAAAATACTCGTTTAGTATCTCCCCCATTTTCTGTGGCTCCACACAAAGGCCACCTTGCTGATCTTTGTAATTTTGAATCACATTCTGCTCAGAGTGTACCAAGCAAAGTATTCAATAATAGAGATCACAAAAATAGTAAAAACAAAGAACGACTAGCTATACGTTTGAATGCATTTGGAACAAAACAGATAAGTTGACATAAAAAAACAATAAATTTGTAAGAGCTGATAGCCATTACACAGACATGACGACAAAATGAATATTCAATGGTTTATGATATTTGGGAAGGACAGGAAGTTTGGAAAAGGTAGAGGCCCTTAATTTTGGAAATCATGTTGTAAAATCATTTTGAGTAGAATTGAGAAACAATGAAGAAACCAGATGTTGGAGTAGTCACACTGTAGGATGAGGTAGAACATAGAACATTACTGCGCAGTACTGGCCCTTCAGCCCTCGATGTTGCACTGACCTTTGAACCAGTCAGAAGCCCATCTAACCTACACTATTCTATTTTCATCCATATATCTATCCAATGTCCATTTAAATGCCCTTAAAGTTGGTGAGGCAGGACCCCAGAATGAACATTTCCCATCAACCACCACTCTGTCTTCTTTCAGCTAGCCAATTTCTGATCCAAGCTGCTAAATCACCCTCAATCCCATGCCTCCGTATTTTCTGCAATAACCCACTAAGGGGAATTTCATCAAATGCTTTAATGAAATCCATATACACCACATTAACCGCTTTACCCTCATCCACCTGTTTGGTCACCTTCTCCAAGAACTCAATAAAGTTTGAGAGGCACAACCTACCTTTCATACATCTGTGTTGACTATCCCTAATCAAATTTTACCTTTCTAGATTATTATAAATCCCATCTCTTATAATCCTTTCTGACACTTTACCCACAACCGAAGTAAGGCTCACTAGTCTATAACTACAGGGTTGTCCCTACTCCCGTCCTTGAGCAAGGGAACAATATTTGCTATCCTCCTGTCTTCTGGCACTATTCCTGTAAACAATGATGACATAAAGATCCAAGCCAAAGGTTCTGCAATCTCCTCCCTAGCTTCCCAGAGAATCCTGGTATAAACCCCATCTGGCCCAGGGGATTTACATATTGTCACACTTTCCAGAATTGTTAACACTCCTCCTTATGAATCTCAATTCCATCTAGTCTAATAGCCCGTATTTCAGTATTCTCCTCGACCACATTATCTTTTTCCAGTGTGAATACTAACGAAAAATATTCATTTAGCGCTTCTCCCATCTACTCGGACTCCACGCACAACTTCCCATAACTGTCCTTGACTGGCCCTAATTTTTCCTCTAGTCATTCTTTTATTCCTGATATACCTATAGAAAGCTTTAGGGTATTCCTTGATTCTACCTGCCAAGAACTTCTCATGTTCCCTCCTGACTCTTCTTAGCTCTCTCTTTAGGTCTTTCCTGGCTAACTTGTAACTGTCAAGCACCCTAACTGAGCCTTCACTTCTCATCTTTACAAAAGCTTCCTTCTTCCTCTTGACAAAAGCTTCAACTTCTTCAGTAAACCACAGTTCCCTCTCTCGACCATTTTCTCCCTGCCTGACAGGTGCATACTTATCAAGGACCCGCAGTAGCTATTTCTTGAACAAGCTCCACATTTCAACTATGCCCAATCCCTGTAATTTCCTTCCCCATCTTCTGCATCCTAAATCTTACCTAATCATAAAATAATTGCCTTTTCCCCAGCTATAACTCTTGCCCGGTGGTATATACCAATTCCTTTCCACTGCTAAAGTTAACATAACAAATTGCGATCACTATCACCAAAGTGCACACCCACCTCCAAATCTATCACCTGACCTGGTTCGTTACCCAGTACCAAATTCCACGTGGCCTCATCTCTTATTGATCAATCCACATACTGTGTCAGGAAGCCATCCTGCACACATTGGTCAAAAACTGACCAATCTAAAGTATTCAAACTATAGTATTTCCAGTCAATATTTGGAAAAGTCAAGTCCTCCATAACAACTACCCTGTTACTTTTGCTCCTATCCAGAATCATCCTTGCAATCCTTTCCTCTACATCATTGGAACTTTTCAGAGGCCTATAGAAAACTCCCAACAGTGTGACCTCTCCTTTCCTGTTTCTACCTCAGCCCATACCTCCTCAGTGGACCAGTCCTCATCAAAGGTCCTTTCTGCCACTGTAATACTAACAATGCCACACCTCCCCCTCTTTTACTACTTTCCCTCCCCTTACTGAAACATCAAAACCTGCAAAGCCATTCCTTCTCCGCTCTATTCATGTCTCCAAAATGGCCACAACATTGAAATCCCAGGTACCAACCCATGCTGTAAGTTCACCCACTTAGTGCTCCTAGTACTGAAGTAAACACGCTTTAAACCAACTTCCTGCCTGCTGGTAAACTCTTGCAACCTTGAAACCTTATTTATAATCTCACTACTCTCAACCTCCTGTACCCTGGAGTTACAATTTATGTTCCCATATCCCTGCTGAATTAGTTTAAATGCTCCTGAAGACCATTAAGCAATCAGCAATGACAATATATTTCCAAGTCAAGAGGGTGAGTGCCTTGGAAGGGAATTTGCTGGTGGTGGTGTTCCTATGTATCTACTGCCCTTGGCCTTCCAGGTATAAATAGTCATGTGTTTGAAAGATGCTGTCTAAGGATCTTAGCTGAATTTCTGCAAATGCATCTTGTAGATAGTACATAATGCAGCTATATAGTGTCAGTGGTGAAGTGACTGAATGTTTCTGCTTGTGGTGACAATCAAGTAGGGTGCATTATCCTGAATAGTATAAAGTTTCTAGAGTGTTGCTGGGGCTTTCCATCCATGCAAGTGGGGACTATTCCATCACACTCCTGACTTGTGCCTTGCCTTGCAGATGGTGGACAGGCATCATTATCAACGAGTCACCGAAGTCGAACATTCAGATGCAGCAAGCTATTAGGAAAGTTAGTGGAATGTTACCATTTATTGCAGGAGCATTTTTGAGTACAGGAGTAGTAACATGTTGTTTCAATTGTGTAGAAGTTTTGGTTGACTGCGGTTGGAGTACTGAGTGCAATTTTAGTCTCCTTATCTCAGGAAAGATATTATTACCATTGAGGAAGTGCAACTAAATGTTCACCAGACCTGGTCCTGGGATAGTGGGACTCACCTATAAAGAGGGTCTGGGCAAACTTGGCCTGCATTTTCTCAAGTGTCAAATAATGAGAGGTGATCTCATTTACAAAATACTAATTGGATTGGATAGGGTAGATGCAGACGATGTTGGTCCCTAGTTGGGAAGTCCACAAATAGCAGAGAATTAAAAAATTAGGTGGATGCCACTTAAGTCTGAGATGAATAGAAATATTTTTACTCAGAGGGTTGTGAAATTGTGGAAATCTCTACTAGAGAATGCTGTGGAGGCTCAGACTTTAAGGATGTTTAAATTTGAAATTTCTGATTATAATTTGCATACAGGGTTATGGGGATAGAGGGCAAAAGGCATTGAACTGTTCAATTAGTAATGATTGTATTAAATGGCTAGGCAGGCTCAATGGGCTGAATGGCTTAATATGTTCCTATTGAGGCCTATATCTGGAGTACCACACACAGTTTTGATCTTTTCTCAGGAAGGATGTAAATGCATTAGAAACAACTCAGAGGAAGTTCATTCAGCTGATACCAGGGATGAGCAGATTATTTCAAGAGGAAGCTGATATAGAGTGGGCCTGATTCCACCAATGTTCAGTACAACAGAATGTCCTATTATTGAACCCAGGGATCTAATAAGACGAGCCAGGAAATGGCAGAAGAGTTGAACAAAGTTGCATCAGATTCCATTCCAAAAATACTACATAATCAAAGGTCTAAAGGGGGAGGGAGAAGGAAATAGATACAATAATTATCATTGGAGAAGAAGTGCTAGGGAAACTAATAGGGCGAAAGGCTGACCTGATGGGTTACATCAGAATTTTAAAGGAAGTAGCTGTTGAAATAATGAATACACTGGGTGGTAATGTTCTTGGAATCCTTAAATTCTGGGAAAGTCTGGAAAACTACCAATGTAACACAGCTACTCAAAAAAGGAAGGAAAAAATAATAAATAAACATAAACAAATTTGCGTAATTTTTGACATTGGGAAAATGTTAGTCTATTACAAAGGATGTAATAACAGAGCATTTAGAACCATATGTTATAATCAAGCAGAGTCAGCATGGCTTCATGAAGAGGAAATCATTCCTGACAAGCTGGTTTTGAAACAAAACCAGAAACTGCTGGGAAAGCTGAGCATGTCTGGCTGCATCTGTGGACAGATATCAGAATCAATGTTTCAGGTCCAGTGACCCTTTCAGTGAATGTTCAACCTGAAACATTTAACTCTAATTTCCCTCCACAGATGCTGCCAGATCTGCTGAGCTTTTCCTACAATTTCTGTTTTTGTTTCCGATTTCCAGCATCCACAGTATTTTTGGTTTTTATTACGTTTATTACAGTTCTGTAAAGAACATAACAGGCAGAGTAAATAAAGAGGAACCAGTAGACACATTTATGATTGGATTTGCAGAAGGCAATAACTCCTTGACTGCAAATCAGGTTACTTAATAACATATTATACTACCCTCAATACCATGGGTTTTTAAGGTGGATAGAAGATTGGGCTAATTAATAGAAGTTAGAGAGTCAGGATAAAGAGGACATTTTCAGAATGGTAAAATGTAACCATTGGAGCGCTACAGGGGTCAGTATTGGAACCACAATTATTTATAATATATACTAATGACTTGGATGAGAAAGATAAATGTGCTATCAGTAAATTTGCGAATTGCGCAAAACTAGACAGGAACATAAGTAGGGAAGATGACATGGGAGTGTACAGAGGAATGAGAGGGCAAAACACTTAGCAGATGAAATATAATGTAGGAAAATGTGAGATTAGGCACTTTGGCTAATTAACTGAATGTTAATTAAATGGGGAATATCTGCAGAAATCTGCAGCACAGAGAGATTTGGGATTCCTAATCCATAAGAGATAGGAATAGGAGTAGCCCATCCGGCTCCTCAAGCCTGCTCTGCCATTCAATAGCTTCATTGCTGATCTGAAACTCATCATATCCACCTTCCTGCCCTCTCCCTGTAATCCTTGGTCTGCCCACTGATAAAGAATCTATCCCATCTCAGCCTGAAGTATACACAAGGTCTCTGCATGCACAGCTCTCCGTGACAAGGAGTTTCAAAGACTCTCAACCCTCAGAGAAGAAATTCCACCTCATCTCAGTCTTGAACTGACACCCCATTATTCTGAGACTATACTTTCTGGTCCTAGACTCTCCCCTGAGGGGAAATATCCCCTCAGCATTTACTTTGTCAAGCCCCTTAAGAGTCCAATGTATTTCAATAAGATCACATCTCATTCTTCTACACTCCAGTGAGTACAGCATCAACCTGTTTAGCTTTGGCTCATATACAACCCCTCCATATGAGGGATTATCCTAGTGAACTGCCTCCAATGAAATGATAGCTCTCCCTAAATAAGGGAACCAAAACTATTCAGAGTTCTCCAGATGTGGTCTCACGAGCACCTTGCTCAGTTACAGCAAGACTCCCCCACTCTTATACCTCAAGCCCTTTGAAATAAGAACGAACAATCCTGATTACCTACTGCATGTGTGTGCTAGCTTTGTGTTGCAATCTATGATTTTTCTCCAGTTAGATAATATGCTGTTCGCTTCACTGTTCTAAAATGAACAACTTTATATTTTACTCTATTTGTCAAGTTTTTGCCCATTTACTTAGCTTATCAATATCTCTCTGTAAATGTTTGTATCCCTCTCTCAACCTGCCTTTCTGCCTACTTTTGTATCATCTAAAAATTTGGATACTGTAGATTAATTTCCTTTCTCCAAGTCATTATTATGTATATTGTACACAAAAACAAATAAAAAACGTTCTGAAGAAGAATCACTGGACCCAAAACATTAACTCTGCTTTCTCTCCACAGATGCTGCCAGACCTGCCAAGTTTTCCCAGCAATTTCTATTTATGTTTCATTAATATATATTGTAAAGAGTTGTGATCCCAGCACTGATTCCTACTGATCACAGGTTGCCAACCTGAAAAAGAACCCCTTATCTCGACTTGCTATTTCCTCCCAATGAACCAATTCTTTCTCCATGTTAACATACTACCTCCAACAACGAGTTCTCTTATCTAATGACTTAATCTTTTGTGAGTTATCTTGTTGAACGCCTAATGAAAGTCCAAATACAACACAACTACTGGTTCCCCTTTATTCTCTCTGGTTGAGACTTCCTCAAATAAACTCTAATAAATTAGTCAAACGTGACATTCCTTTCATGAATCCATGCTGATTCTGCTTGATTAGGTTGTGATGTTTTAAATGTTCTGTTATTACTTCCTTAATAACTAATTCCAATAATTTTCTAACTGTAGCTGTTAGACTAATTGGCTTGTGGATATCTGCTTTTTGCCTCCCTCCCTTTTTGAATACCAGATGGAAACTACATTTTCCAATCTTCTGGTACTTCTCCAGAATCCAACATTTTTTGGAAAATTACAACCAATGAATCCACCTCTTCTGTAGTTATCTCCTTTAGGTTCCTAGGATGCAGTTTAGAGGGTGGGGGGTCAGTGGACTTATCTGCCTTGAGCACCATTAGTTTGTCTCATACCACTTTTTTAGCTATGGTGATGATATTTAATTCCTTACCCGTTTCTACATTATCTGCTGCAAAGAATGTTGCAAAATATCTGTTTAACTCCTATGCCATTTCTTTCTTCCCGAAAACCATGGGGAACCATGAATCACAAAAGGCTAGCATTCACTTCAGTAGGTAATGGAATACTGGACTTTATTTCAAAGGGATTGGAGTATAAAAATAGGGAGGCCTTGCAAATTCAATAAAAGGCACTAATCACACCACAGCTGCAATACAGCTATGGTCCCCATATAGGATCATCGAGTCATAGGGATGTACAGCATGGAAACAGACCCTTCAGTCCAATCCGTCCATGCCGACCAGATATCCCAATCCAATCTAGTCACACCTACCAGCACCCGGCCCATATCCCTCCAATCCCTCCCTATTCATATACCCATCCAAATGTATCTTAAATGTTGCAATTGTACCAGCCTCCACCACTTCCTCTGGCAGCTCATTCCATACACGTACTACCCTCTGTGTGAAAAAGTTGCCGCTTAGGTCTCTCTTATATCTTTCCCCTCTCACCCTAAACCTATGGCCTCTAGTTCTGGACTCCCCGGCCCCAGGGAAAATACTTTGCCTATTTAGCCTATTCATGCCCCTCATAATTTTGCAAACCTCTATAAGGTCACCCCTCAGCCTCTGACGTTCCAGGGAAAATAGCCCCAAACTGTTCAGCCTCTCCCTATAGCTCAAATCCTCCAACCCTGGCAACATCCTTGTAAATCTTTTCTTTCAAGTTTCACAACTTTTTCCGATAGGAAGGAGACCAGAATTGCATGCAATATTCCAACAATGGCCTAACCAATGTCCTGTACAGCCACAATATGACCTCCCAACTCCTGTACTCAATACTCTGACCAATTAACAAAAGCATACCAAACGTCTTCTTCACTATTCTATCTACCTGCGACTTCACTTTCAAGGAGCTATGAACCTGCAATCCAAGGTCTCTTTGTTCAGCAACACTTCCTAGGACCTTACCATTAAGTGTATATGTCCTGCTATCCCAAAATGCAGCACCTCGCAATTACCTGAATTAAACTCCATCTGCCACTTCTCTGCCCATTGGCCCATCTGGTCAAGATCCTGTTGTAATCTGAGGTAACCCTTTTTGCTGTCCACTACACCTCCAATTTTGGTATCATCTGCAAACTTACTAACTGTACCTCTTATGCTCGCATTCAAATCATTTATGTTAATGACAAAACATAGAGGAGCCAGCACTGATCCTTGTGGCACTCCACGGGTCACAAACCTCCAGTCTGAAAAACTACCCTCCACCACCACCCTCTGTCTTCTACCTTTGAGCCAGTTCTGTATCCAAATAGCTAGTTCTCCCTGTAGTCTGAGATTTAACCTTGCTAACCAACCTCCCATGAAGAACCTTGTCGAATGCCTTACTGAAATCCATATAGATCACATCTACCCCTTTGTTGGACAATCTCTGGCCAGATCTCATCAAATGGTGGAACATGTTCGATGGGTTGAATGGCCCACTTCTTAGCCGGTTTCTTGAGGATCTTTTGATCATGAAACAAAAGCAAATGGAGTTGTATTTGGAGTAAAGAGACAAATCATTGGGTCCCGAGTGAGTGTAAGTCCCACAATAATGACTTCTCATAAAGCAATAACAGGACGATCAAGATTTAAATCAGTACATGGCACCAAAGAAAATCAAAATGGGGGCCAGTGTTAGTGGTCTGAAACTGTTGAACTGAAACAGTTACAGAAATCTGTAAAGTGCCTGATTAATGAAAGATATAGTTCCTCAAGCTTCAGTGAAATATTGCAGCAGGTCAAGGACAGAAACATTAAGTATCAAAATAAAGTGGTAAATTAAAATATCAAGCAGCTGGGGAAATATGGGGTAATTTATTTGAGGAGGGCAAACAAAACTAGGAAATACTCAATAAATGGAAAGATACTGCGAAGGATAGGGGAAGAAAGAGGTCTTAGAATGCACATCCACAGATCTTTGAATGGGCTAAGACAAGTAGATACATTGATTAGATTAGATTAGATTACTTACAGTGTGGAAACAGGCCCTTCGGCCCAACAAGTCCATACCGCCCCGCCGAAGCGCAACCCACCCATACCCCTACATTTACCCCTTACCTAACACTGCGGGCAATTTAGTATGGCCAATTCACCTGACCTGCACATCTTTGGACTGTGGGAGGAAACCGGAGCACCCGGAGGAAACCCACGCAGACACGGGGAGAATGTGCAAACTCCACACAGTCAGTCGCCTGAGGCGGGAATTGAACCCGGGTCTCTGGCGCTGTGAGGCAGCAGTGCTAACCACTGTGCCACCGTGCCGCCCATAAGAGTACATACAATGCTTTGCTTTATTGGATGTAATGATGGAACTGTATAACATGCTGATTATGCTACAGCTAGAATCATTGTTCTGAAAGAATACAGAGGGGATTTACAAGAACTTTGCCAGGGTTTGAAAATTGCAGTTATGTGGAAAGACTGGATTAGGCCAGGGTTGTTTTCCTTAGAAGAAGGTGGTGATTTAGTCATGGTACAAAACTATGAGAGACTTAGATAGAATAGGCTAGAAAAACCTGCTTAACCTAGTGGAGAGCATAGGGGACATAGATGCAAGTGATTGGTAGAAAGATGAGGAGAAACCTTTTCACCCAGAATTTGATAGGTGCCTAGAGTTCACTGTGCAGTTTGAGGTAAAAGCAGAAATCTTCAATCCAGATCTGTATCTGAAAGCCTGTAACATGCAAGACGATGGGCCAGGTGCTGGAGGGTGGAATTAGAATGAGATGTTGCATTTCCGTTCCATTTGATACAGTCACAATAGGCTGAATGGCCTCATTTTTCCTGCTGGAACGCTTCTGTGGTTATGTGCTTCCAAGCTTGCGAACTGAGCAGGATGTTCCACAAAGTGGTTCATCCAGTCTGCAAGAGGAGACCTCACCATGAGCAACAAAAACAGTACAATAAATAGAAAGAAGTAGAAGGAAATTGCTGCTTCACATGGAAGGACAGTTTGAGGCCTTAGAAGGTGAAGAGAGAGAAGTTGAAATGGTGGGTGTCCAGCTCCTATGACTGCATAGGGAGGTGCCATGGGAAGGGGACACAGTATTGGGGTGTTTCAGAAGGGTCAACGTGTCACAGACCAGTCTTTCTGTAATGCAGGCACGGGTAGGGAGTGCAAGATGTGTTTGGTAGTGGAAATAGTGGAGGATAATCTTCTGAATATAGAGGCACGTGCAGTGGAAAGTGAGAAAATGGAATCTTAGTGACTGCTTGGTAAATAATGAACTGATTTATTGGCATACTCGAAAAGTTTATTTTACTAGGAGAAAGTGAGGACTGCAGATGCTGGAGATCAAAGCTTAAAAATGTGTTGCTGGAAAAGTGCAGCAGGTCAGGCAGCATCAAAGGAACAGGAGAATCGACATTTCGGGCAGAAGGGCTTATGCCCGAAACGTCGAATCTCCTGTTCCTTTGATGCTGCCTGAGCTGCTGCACCTTTCCAGCAACACATTTTTACGTTTATTTTATTGTCAGTATCTTAGTGCAAGTGGAGTTGCTGCCTTATTTTTACGCTCTATAATCTTCTTGATGCCTTTCCTACAATAGTGAATATTAACTTTTGCTACTGAGTGAACCAAGTCCTAACCCATCTGTAGATGTAGTAAAGCCTACTTGCTGCAGTATGGAGTGAAAATGACATTTTTTTGCAGTGATTTAACTCAAACACAGTAATTGTCAGATTTCTAATGTATGGTTTCTGGAAATCCTTTTTCTTTAACTGCCCACTGGATATTTCCTGTGGCCGTGTTTAGTGAACCTTATGCAAGAGTTGTCAGCACTTTCAGGAGGTCAGTGCAGCCAGCCCCAGAACCTCCCTCACTGTAATATAAAAGGCAAATTGCATTCATACATTAAAAGCAGCTTTTAAGTATCCAGTTCTGTAAAGAATACAGATTCCAAATATGGTCTATGAACATGAGATGTACTCATTTTTATCATGATTTTGACTTCTAATATTGACACGCAAATTTTCAATTCCTCAAATGTCTCAACTAGTTTTTTCACAGGTTTTCACTTCTGAAAGAAATTCCATTAGCTTTTGCAAAACTCAAAGCTAAGGAAGAGAGAAGTAGTGGGGAGCAGGGAGAGAGTAGGAGTTGAAGTTACACCAGAGAAATTTTATCTCAGTGTTTCTGTACTGAACAGCAGCATTGTGTATGAAATTATTTGGGATATGAATTGTTTTGTCCTCCAAGTTCAAAACCATAGCCCAAATTCATGGAACTAAACCAGGAAGCAAAACAATTTGTTCAACCTGAAAAGAGTAATTAATTAGGAATCAATTCAAGTCTTATGCATTGAACGATTCATATATGGTTTGATAGACGTTTCTTACAACCTGCCCTTCTGTGTAGAAATTAAGAATAAAGCATACGTGCACCACAATTTTTATATCAAAATGTGTAAAAGATTATCACACATCCCAAAGTCATTTATCTCCTGAACATGGTGACAAAATTAAGTTGCTCTCCTCTTACCATTTCGGAATAAGTTCCGGAGGCAGTAGCATGCTTGACAGCAAACCTATTGAAAATAAAGAAATCTGATCAAGAAGAGTGAAATTAATGAACTTTACAACAAGTGGAATAGTTCTGTAATTTTATTGAGTGTTTTTATATTTTTGAAAAGCATTAAATGCAGCTAGAAAATATTATAAGTTCCACCTCCAAAGGCAAATTTATAATGTAGACTGGGTCTGATGTTATAATGTAAAATTGAAGGATGTTCTGAATGGCGCCATCTTTACATTGTGTTTGCCACTTGTAGGAAACTCATTTTAAATTTCAGGGTGAACACCTCTGATATGTCAGGACAGATCTATATAATCTTGGAATGTAAAAAATCATTCATGCTTACAAATCAGTCTGGTGGTGACCAGAAAAGGTTGCAACCTTATAACAAGTCTATTTGGTCCAATGTGGAGGGAGAGTGGGAGTCCTATTCCCAGGTGATTACTGCTAGCAGCAGAATGGGCATCATCCAATTGATAAGCTGTCGGTGCTAGTATTTCATAGTCAACATGGGGAGGAATACTTGATGCTGCTGGGTGAGGATATGATTGGAATCTGCTGTGATACTAAAAAGTCAAATATTTTTTGAGAGAGCAGACTTCATCTGCCTCTGCCACAGCGGCCTACCAGGACCTGAAGGCCTCGTCCCTCTTTCCGGATTTAAATCCCCCTGCCCCCAAACCAAGAACCTGCCTTCACCTGCCCCTCACTAGGTCCTAAATCATTATTTAGCTCCCTACCTGGCACAATACCCCTGACCCAAATGGCACCCTATCTCACCTGGCAGATTAAACCCTGGTAGCCTACTCACATGGCACCCTCTCTCACTGGAACCCTACTGTAGTGATTGTAAGGAGGTCAGCCAGGTGGACCTCATAGAATGGGAGTTCCTTGACTGGGGCTGTTAATCTGGTCCAATCAGGGAGCCCTAGCTACAGATATAAACTGTTCACTCTGAGAACTGGCTATAAGGGAGCTGGATCAGTGTCAAGGAATCTCCATGTGAAAATAAACGTTGACTTGTGACAGGATACCGGCCTCTGTGAAATTACTTCACCTACCTCCTAGTGACTTGGCATCCTACCCATCTAGCACACTATCCATGACAATCCTAGCACCCTACTTAGCCGACAGCCTAATCTCACACTTACCTTACTATTGACTAGTTTGACCCTTTAGTTTGCTAAAGGGTCTGTGATTCTGTAAATTCTTTAAATGGCAGCTGACTGCTGAGAAAAGATCTTCGCCCAACAGTTTAGTACTACGGCAGAACATTCTGAATGGAAGTATGCCTCTGCATTTCTGAATTGGAGTCTCCTCTCAGACATGTAGAGAACATAGAACATTACAGCGCAGTACAGGCCCTTCAGCCATTGGATGTTGCACCAACCTGTGAAAATGATTATCCATATGTATGTCCAATGTCCATTTAAATGCCCTTAACATCGGTCAGTCTACTACAGTTGCAGGCAGGCTGTTCCACACCCTACTACTCTTTGAGTGAAGGAATGTCCCCTCGTGTCAGCCTTCAGCATATGAGGAAAAAGGCTCTCACTGTCCACTCTAACTAACCCTCTAATTATCTTATACGTCTCGATTAAGCCACCTCTCCACCTTCTTCTCTCCAATGAAAACAGCCTCAGTTCCCTCAACCTTTCCTCGTAAGACCTCCCTTCCATACCAGGCAACATCCTAGAGAAAGAACATGTGGAGTGGTAATCTGCATCAGATTGCCAATCTCAGGAAATCCCAGCCCATTTGTTAGAAGAAATGGGTAAATTAGGAAAGATAGGGTTAAAAACAAAACCCTTACTCATTTGATTTTGTGTTTTATCTGAAGCCATTTGTTTATGTGAATATAGCCCAAACAATTTACACAGATTTATAAACTATTGGAATTCTACCCAATGCTAAAACATTAGAACATTCCCAGATAACTTCCCTACCTCCTCCATTTTGTCATTGGTTTGACATAAATTATAATAATTTCATTTCATAATGTAGCAATCGTAAGAATGAATTGCTCAGAAATCTCACCTTTACCACAGTGGACGACATAAGACCCTGTAACATGTTGAAGAGAATGCCATCACCTATTTGAAGCATACTTGGATGATGCTGTGGATTGGATGCGATGTTGGTCAATGCAGAACAACTGTAATACTTAGAGGAAATAAACCCATGATTAAATAGTGTAGTAGTCATGTAGTAGATGAACACATTGCAGTTTGGCTGCTTATTATGGTTTTGAAAAGGCAGATGCGAATACACAGATAGCTTCCTGACTTAACCTATTGGATACCTGGGAGATCAGTACAAAGAAAGGAATTTCCAGACATTAGAATGGGGCAAAATATGCGCATCATATATGTGGGGAGATGGTGGCATCATGGTAAACTCATTGGACTATAACTCAGAGACACAAGACAATAGTCTTGGAACATAAATTCAAATTCCACCACAGCAGCTGTCAATTGATTAAAATGTTAATTTAATAAATAGTTAATGCAGTTAGCAATGAATAAATCTGAAGTAATGGCAGCCATGAAACTATTGTTCATTTCTGTATGAACCCATTTGATTTCCTACCTTTAAGGTAGGAAAGGGTAAACAAATGCTGACATTGCCAGTAATGCCTACATCCCATGGAAGAACAAAGAAATAAAATACACACTGTTGCATACATTTCATAAAATCTAAACAAACCATCGGTATAAACTATATAATAGTTGTAATGCATATATGGAATTAGTAGAGGTGGGTAAAATTACAACATTTAAAAGACATTTAGACAGGTTCTTCGATAGGCAAATGGTACTAGTTCAGTTAAGGGAGCTTTGTTGGCATGGATGAGTTGGGCTGAAGGGTCTTTTTCTGTGCTGTACCTTTCTCTGACTCTATGATTCTAGTCAAGTTTACTGAAACAAGTGTAACTCGTCCCACATATTCACTTTGTGTTTCCTACTGAGCATGCAGGTTAAATATGTAAACATTGCCTATTCATGACCTATGTTTCTATGTACAGAGCTTATTGTAAGTCAGCTACCTTGATTCAACTCAAATAAAGATAAGGAAACAACTTGCTGATTATCCTATATTGTCCTCCATGCTCAACACTAAGGGTATAAAACATTTTTCGGGTTGGTCTCTTCAATCTTCCTCATCAAAAGCCTTGGTTTCTCCACCACTGACTAAGCTCTCCGTATCTCGAAGAACGTAGATACCAGCTGGTAATTTATCGCAGGTGGGAAGGGAACCAACACAAGAGGATAACTTACTTAACCTAATTTCGTTAATTTAACTGTCACAGACGCAATTACCAATGACAACATTGGTAGAATAATTCCTCACCATTGATAAGAAGCACGTCAGTAAGTTGTTTTAATATAGCACCTCCCAAATCTGCAGCCTCCACTACTTAAATGGAGAAGGGCTTCATGACCATACGTGCACCATCAGCTCTCTCCTTCCCTTCAAGTTATGCATCATCCTGAGCTGAACATACATCTCTGGGTTAAAATCCAAAAACTCCTTACCTAACAGCACTGTGGCAAAACATATACCTTAAGCATTTGCAGTGGCTCAAAAACATCGCTTCAAACTTCTTAAAAGAATCTAGGGATTGATAATAAATATAAACGTCTCCAACATTAACCAACCTCTGGCACCTTTTTTAAATAGAAAGGTTAATAGTTTTGGACTTGATCTAAAGCCTTTCTAGCTGCTTGCTTAAACCTGAACCAAACAGTTCCTGGTGCCCTGAATTGTGAGGTTTGTGCTGGGAGGGACAAACATACAAACAAGGAGCGGGAGTAGACCATGCAGCCCTTAGCCTGTTCCTACCTTTGAACAGATCATGGTTGATGTGATTTGTCTACATTCCCAAAGCAGGAGATTCAATAACAATTCTCAAATGAGAAGAACTTTCATTCAACCAGTCTATTTGATTGGCTCCACCCCATCATGTGTGCTATCTAAAAAGTGCACTGTGGTACTTCAGCAATGTTCTTTTCAAAGCATCTTCCAATCCCGTGACCTCTACTGTCTAGATGGACAAGGAAAGCAAATGCATGGGAGCTCCACCACCTGCAAGGTTTTCTGAAAGTCACATAACATCCCGACTTGGAGCGCTCTTGACTTTCCTTCTGTAAGTCCCTAAGATATCGGAACAGAATTAGGCCATTCAGCCAATTGAATCTGCTCCACCATTTGATTATGGCTGATACGTTTCTCACACCCATTCTCCTGTCTTCTTCCTGTTACCCTGGATTCCCTTACCAATCAAGAACCAATGTATCCTGTCTTAATTACTCTGAACAGTTTGGCCTCTACAGCTTTCTGTAGCATTGAGTTACAAAAATTAACCCCCCCACCCACTGCGCTGGCTGAAGAAATTCTCCCTCATCTCAGTTTTAACAGGTCATTCCTTCCCTCTCAGGCTCTCCCCTTGGGTCCTCATCTCTCCTACTACTGGAAACATCTTCTCCATGTCGACTCTATCCCGGCCTCTCAGTATCCTGTAAGTTTCCATGAGATCTCCCTCATCTTTCTAAATTCCATCAAGTATAAATACAGAATCCTCAACTGCCCCTCATATGCCAACCCTTCATTCCCTGGATCATTCTTGTAAATCTGCTCTGAATACTCTCCAGTGCCAGAACATCCTTCCATAGATATGGGGCTCAAACCAGAGCCTTAGAGTCCCCAAGGGATCTTTCTGCATCTGGCAGAGATTTTCCTCACTGACCTACCTCATCTACTGTGTCCATTGCTCTCGATGTGGCCTCCTCTACAGCGGGAAGACAGGATCCCAACTCAAGGAATGTGTCAGGGAACATCTCTGGGACACGCATCAAACAACCCCACCGCCCTGTGGCCGATCATTTCAATTTCCATCCCCCCCACCTTCCCCCCAGGACATGCAAGTACTGGGCCACCTCCACCACCAAATCCAAGGCACTCGATAACTGGAGGAAGAATGCCTCATCTTCTACCTTGGACCCTTCAACCAGACAGCCCTTCACCAGTTTCTTCATCTTCCCAACTCCCACCTCAACCCTCCAACCTGACACCGCCCTCTAGACCTGTCCATCTTCTTGGTAAAAACAATGACTGCAGATGCTGGAAACCAGATTCTGGATTAGTGGTGCTGGAAGAGCACAGCAGTTCAGGCGGCATCTAAGTAGCTTCGAAATCGATGTTTCGGACAAAAGCCCTTCATCAGGAATAAAGGCAGTGAGCGTGAAGCGTGGAGAGATAAGCTAGAGGAGGGTGGGGGTGGGGAGAAAGTAGCATAGAGTACAATGGGTGAGTGGGGGAGGGGATGAAGGTGATAGGTCAGGGAGGAGAGGGTGGAGTGGATAGGTGGAAAAGAAGATAGGCAGGTAGGACAAGTCCAGACAAGTCATGGGGACAGTGATGAGCTGGAAGTTTAGAACTAGGGTGAGGTGGGGAAGGGGAAATGAGGAAACTGTTGAAGTCCACATTGATGCCCTGGGGTTGAAGTGTTCCGAAGCGGAAGATGAGGCATTCTTCCTCCAGGCGTCTGGTGGTGAAGGAGGCCCAGGACGTCCATGTCCTCGGCAGAGTGGGAGGGGGAGTTGAAATGTTGGGCCACGGGGCGGTGTGGTTGATTGGTGCGGGTGTCCCGGAGATGTTCCCTAAAGCACTCTGCTAGGAGGCGCCCAGTCTCCCCAATGGAGAGGAGACCGCATTGGGAGCAACAGATACAATAAATGATATTAGTGGATGTGCAAGTAAAACTTTGATGGATGTGGAAGGCTCCTTTAGAGCCTTGGATAGAGGTGAGGGAGGAGGTGTGGGCGCAGGTTTTACAGTTCCTGCGGTGGCAGGTGAAAGTGCCAGGATTGGAGGGTGGGTTGTAGGGGGGCGTGGACCTGACCAGGTAGTCACGGAGGGAACGGTCTTTGCGGAAGGCGGCAAGGGGTGGGGAGGGAAATATATCCCTGGTGGTGGGGTCTGTTTGGAGGTGGCGGAAATGTTGGCGGATGATTTTGTTTATGCGAAGGTTGGTAGGGTGGAAGGTGAGCAGCAGGGGCGTTCTGTCCTTGTTACGGTTGGAGGGGTGGGGTCTGGCTGTCAATCCTCTTTCCCACCTATCCGCTGCACCCTCCCCACCGACCTATCACAATTACCCACGCACCTGCATCCACCTAACTTCTCCCCACCCCCACCCCCACCCTTCTATTTATCTCTCACACCCCTGCCTGTCCACATTCCTGATGAAGGGCTTATGCCCGAAACATCGACTCTCCTGCTCCTCGGACTCTGTCTGACCTGCTGTGCTTTTCCAGCACTACCCTTTTTGACACTTAAAGAGCCTCAGCAGTACATCTCTGGTCTAGTATTCAAACCCTCTTGAAATGAATGCTAACATTGCATTTGCCATCCCAACTTCCAAATGAATCTGCATGTTAACCTTAAGAGAATCCTGAATTAGGATTTCTAAGTCCCTTTGAATATAAGATTTCTGAAGCCTTTCCTAGTGTAGCAAATAGTTTGCACCTCTATTCTTCCCACCCACGTACATAACCTCACAATTTCCCCCACTGTCTTCCATCTGCCAGTTCTCTGCCCATTCTCCTAGCCTGTTCAAGTCCCTCTTCAGCCTTCCCGTATCCTCAACGTTACCTATCCCTCCAGCTATCTTTGTGCCATTTGCAAACTTGGCAGCAATGCCTTCAGTTCCTTCGTCATTGTGGTCCCAAAATTCACCCAGCAGAACTCCACTAATCACAGACTGTCATCCTGAAAAAAACCCCTTTATCCTTACTCTCTGTCTTCTGGCAGTCTGCTAATCCTCTATCCATACCAGCACCTTGCCTCTAACACCATGGACTCTTCTCTTATTTGGCAGCCTCCTGTGCTGCATCTTGTCAAAGGCTTTCTTGAAATCGTCCTGTCCTTTCGATAAGACATATATCCTTGGATATTTTGTTCCCAACCCTGATCTCCTTGCAGCCATGTCTCTGTGATACCCACAATCATGCCTGCTAATTCCCATATTCACTAGATACACACACACAAAAAAAAAAACCCACACTCCCTCTTAACCCCATCCCCAGGCCTAGTTATGAGATTTGCCAGGATGAATTCACCAGGAGTAGATTTCTAACCCCTCCCCCTCCCCCATCCATCTTGTATCAGAGAGACCTTAGAATCAAAGATGGATGCAGCTGATGTAGCAGCTTCAATAACATATTAACCTGAAGAGGAGGAACTTCTCCTGAGATACTCGGGCGCAAGAGACATACTACAGTCCAGTACACGCCACCCTCGTATGAGTCAGAATTGGAGGAACCAGGCCTGGGGCGAAAACATTCCAGGAGAAGTGACAGGAAAAAAGAAGGCCTAATTGGAATGATGTTGGACAGATGGATCACATTGAGTATGAGATCATTGATTGGGGCTGTTAACTATGTCCAATCAGGGAGACCCAGCTGATAGAGATGAACAGGAGTCTCTTTCCTGATGGAGGAAATATAAAGTTCTTGCACAATGGTTTTTTTTTAACTGAGTCAGTACACACACACAACCACAGGTGATGTGGGAAAAAAAAATATAAACAGGTGTCTCAGAGAGTCTTCTCACTCAAGGGACTGTCTCTAAACTGGCTGGTCAGAGTCCATGTACGTTGAACGTGTAAATAAAGGTTGACCTGGTGATGGGATACCAGCTTATGTGCAGTTATTTCACAACCCCATGGGCAGAATGCACCCTCCCTCAAGTGTCATGGTGAGTAAGAAAAAAATGGGTTCAGGTTAGAGAATGAACAAAATCAGATTCTCACATTGAGAAACATTTTCCCTACGAGTCTTAAATGGCAATTTGGAATCTTGCCCTTGAGTGGCAGCCTCCTAATTTTCATACATTTACATCACATTAAAACTTAATTCACCCTGTTTACGTTCTACTCTCCAATCTCCTCTCTCCTGCATTTGACGGCACACATTCCTGACAGGTAAAACAATGGGTACCTCTTGGCTGCAGCTCATGATTGCTTGTCCCAGCATCATGCTACTGCTTCTTCAGAACAATGTTCCTGCCTGGCCACCATACTCCTCAAACCTTTATCAATGCAACTCTGTGTCAAAAAAATCAACCCACATCATTACTACATTACCAGCTTGCACTCAGACCAACTCAGACACCACTTCAGGCTTTCACTACTTTACTTTTGAGCTGGCACACACCTGTGGCTTGTGTGTTTTTCCAGGTCGTGCATCTATGCAGGATGCTTTTGTGCTGATGTGGAGACATGCATGTTATCACACTTAGCTTTTTTTTAAGCACTTATTAAATTTACTTGGTTACTGAATTTACTTGGAGGCTGCCTGCTCTGTGTGCTACATAATACACACTGATTTCAGCACTGACTGACAAGCCTCATGTGGTCACATTGCTTTCTTAGCGGAAAAGATCTTTAGTGCTCAGTTACAGACTATTACAGAGGCATCCTGGATGCAGATGAAATGGGGGACACAGCAATCTTCCGAAGGTGATAATGAGGCTGTGGATCAGGATATTGATTCAGAGGACTGTCCAAGAGAGCATAACGTAGCCATGAATTGCAGGAACCAAGACACCACAGACAATTTTATTACAACCTGCTCCCAAGATGAATGAGTTAGGTTTAGATTTTGTTTAATTGTTTGTGATTCTGTTGCTATTCTGATAAACAGCCGCTGTTCAGTACAAAGGATATACCAACATTGTTGTTTTTATGGATCTTTGTTATTTTTGTAGTCCTCAACATTTTGAATAAATGTCTTGTTTTCCACGTGATCGTACACATGACATTGTCGGGTTGTCCCATTTTTAAGTATTAATAGCTATCCTGCCCTACATGATTGATTGGGAAAATGCAGCAGTGAGACATTGTAGTGACACAGAATGGTGCTAAAGTTAGATAACTCTTGAGATATCCATTAGGAAATGCCATCTGCGTGTTGTTCAGTGAACTCAATCATGACAGTCAAATGGTTTGCAGAAATCCTGAGGAATCTCCTGTAAATCCTTCCATTATTGGCAATGTTTCAATGAACAAGAGTGTGTATAGACTGTCAAGGCTTATGAAGAGTCTGCTCATTGCTCACATGGAGGTGACTTAATCAGGTCAAACAGTGAAAATTATACTACAGCAGGCATTTTAAGTGCGTGTGGAAATATACTTATAAAAGTGATTTGTTATTCACTATAGTGTAGTGCATGTATCACCTCAGTAACTTTTCATCTTCATCTGCCCCTCAGCCACATTGAAATGCAGTCCTGAGATGGAAGGAGCTTGTTCAGTGGTTGGTTTGGAAGACTCAAGTGGTTGTTTCCTGGTGTCTTTGTGCCCAGACCCTGCTGAAAGCCTCCTACCCAGATACAGGCTAACTCTGCTCAGGTTGTACTGCTGTGGGCTATGGGATTCCAGGCAGGGAGGATCTGGAGGCACTGTACACCATTGGAGTGACCTGAGAAGAAGCTACTGGCGTGCCTGTGGGTGCATGATGGCACCATCCTGTCTCCCTGGAGTGGGGTCAAGGTCAGTTATCCATTCCTGCTGAAGGGCTTATGCCCAAAATGCTGACTCGCCTGCTCCTGCTGCCTGACCTGTTGCGCTTTTCCAGCGCCACACTTTTTGACTCTGATTTCCAGCATCTGCAGTCCTACCGTTCTCCTAGTCTATACGGGCAGCCAGGCACACACATGTTGGAGCCAGCACAGTAATGTTAAAGGGGGTGTGGGCTCCTTCATCTTTCATTCCAGCTTACCAATAGCCTCTGGAAAACCTGCCTGATTTTCCTGGGCATTTTGACAAAGTCATTAATGGCTAGGAACAGGGGCATGCTCTCTGACTGGTGTTTAGCAGGTGCCTGGTCTCCAATAGTTCTCAGACTACCTTAGTCTTTTGGTCATTTGTCCCTCCACTGGCTGTGGAGGCAGGTCAGTGATCAGCTCACCAGATTTTGCTCTGAGTCTAATGTCAATAGAATACCCACTGAGGTGCAAGTTTCTGAGCTGACTGAGGCTGCCATTGACCACCCTGTTAGTGTATCCTCAGAGTGTTCAGTGCTTCCCTCCTTAGAGGTAAAGGTGATACCTGAAGGCACTGCTTCTTAGTGCTTACGAAGGAGAAGTGAGGGAATTAAATTGCAGAAGATGGATAAAACTGAACAGACAATAATAAGTTTTCACTTGTGATAATGGGAGAGCAGCACAGCATGCTGCAGTGAAGTTTAGTGAGTTGTTGCCCACTGATGTCTCCCCACCCCCACATGGTGTTCCTCTTCCTTGGTTAAATCCAGAATTTTCTCCTCATTGAGGAGCCTCATATCTGTCACCACACACCCTTGCACCTCCCCCTCCCACCAAAATTCTTTGCCCAGTTTGTGGGCTGGCTTATCCTGCAGTGCAACAGAAGGTGGGACTGAGTATGATGGAAGAGGATTCAAAAGCAGTTAGCGATCATGTATGAGCCAGAGAAGTGAGTGAGGGAGTCACACAGAGGACAAGGGGGTTAGTAGCTTTGGAGGATGAGATGAGTGATACCTAATGTGGATATGACGCATGCAATACTGAGGGTTGATGAGACAGGTATGCAGTGGCAGTATTAGAATGAGTGATAGCTGTGTGTGCGAAGTAGCAAGCAGAAAGTGATGGGACTTACCACTGTGGAGCACAGGAGATAAATTATTTTCTCTCCACAGAGTGGGTATCCCCTCTATCGCGGAACACAGCAGTGCCTCAGGCTGCAATTTCTATCCCATCTGGCAGGGTCTGTTGATGCTTTCTTTTGGCAGTCCACAAAATAAAAGTCTGTGCAACATCTGCACTGCTCTGTCTATCTGCACCTCCAGATCCCCTGCCTTGGAAGCAGGGAACTAGGTTGCCTTTCCCCTGCAACATTTTCTGTGACATGGTAGTTGTTGTTTCTGGCTTGCAGAGACTATAGTGGAGTTCAGCTGGGCTTTTAATGTGGAACCAAAGGTGTGTAAGGCAAAAGGTCCCTTCAGCAGCAAGCTCCTCCACCTCACTTGTCAGCAATTCTCTCAGAATCACAGCCCAACAACACAATTGCATAATTAATGCGGTGGAAGATGGAAAATAACGTGAGAAAATTCTCTCTGGACCATGGAATTCACTTGCCACCAAATCGTAATTGTAAACGGGAAACATCCACCAAATATGTTCTCTCTCCTGAAAATGTTTTACCTACACCTCTGAAATACATTCATTTTCAGCCTCTGCCTCAGTCCAACTGCAGCAAAATGCAGCAATACCTTTGCTATCCAATTCTTGACTCTTTGATTCCTCTCCTGATTGGACTATATCTGGCAATGCTTCAATTTTAAAATGCTCATTCTCGAATTCACAGATTCCTCAGAATGGAATAGAGACAGCAAAGGGAACCAAGGATACTGATACAAAACTCCAAGAAAAGTTGCGAGATAAATAAACACAGCCCCAGATCTCATTTTATAGATGGATAGAATCTTAATTAGGCCACAGATTAAGTACCGAGTATTGTTCCTGTCTCTGTATTGTGAAAAGGAGAAAGTGTAAAATGGTTTATTCCAGGAAAGACAAAAGCTATATTTAAAAGGAAGTTAGGTAAACACATAAGGGAGCAAAGAATGGAAGGCTATGTTTGTGGGGCTAAATTAAAGAAAAGGCTTCTGTGCTGCATAAATACTGATATGGAACTGATGGACCAAAGACCTTTAACTGTGCTATAAATGCAATGTAATAATGCAAAACTTTGCCAGTGTTGTTTCTTCATTCATATCTGTCTCCTGAGATTCATTGTACCCTAGTTCGCCATTCTTAAACAAATTGTACTACTCCTTCAAAAGATCCTGCACAAGGATGTTTATATCCCCGTTTGCTTCAAATTACTAACAAGCTTTATTTTGTCCAATATGCTCATTCCATCATAGCTGGATTAAATTTATTTCTGTGTTTTGTGCCAACATGAAACTTGCTTCTTGAGTGTGAAATTGAGCTTCATTAAAGATGTGGCACATTTCAGTTGCTGTGAAAGGATATGTTTCCTTGAACACAACATCAGGAAATAATAATGTAGTCCTGTGATGACACATTATTCATAGCAGTTTAGAGATAATGAATACAAATTTCCAGTAAAGAGAACTTTATGGACTGTATGGTTTAGAACAGCTTGGTCCAAAAGGTGCCTGAGGAAAATATTGTGGCCTGCAGAGGGGCCCTGCCATCCAATGACATGGTTTGCCAAAACTGGGGTGTCATGTGACAGACTCACCTAGGAGATAGTCTTCCAATCCGAGGCCACTTCTCTTCAGAGATTACTGCTGAAAGATTCAACTCACTGAGCAGCAAACAGCAAAGAGAAAAATGGCTTCTGATTGGAGGAGTAGTGAATGCTGTGAATGTCCCTACATTCACTCAGCCTGAGGCCTCAATGATAGGAAAGGCAGTAACAATGCTAGACTGGACTGAGCTGGTTCAGGCAGCACAAAAGGACAAGATGCTTGATGTGTAAGCAAGTGGGCCCAGGTATCTCAGTCTGAAAGACAATACCCTTCTAAAACCCACTTTCATATGACAGGTTGTGCACCACTAGAAATGTACACAATAGCTGTCAACTCCGTAGCTAGATGTCAGTCCCCAACCCCTTTCCTGGTGACTGGGACTTGGAGTTGATTCTCACAGTTTGTGGAAGCTCTCAATGAGAGCTATTGCTGTCTTAAATAACTGATTAAATTAAGTGAATAACAAACAGTAAATAATGGTCAAAATATAACATTTCAAGATCAGGATGAGTCACATTATATCTCTGATTCAAACCTGCATGACTTATATGATTGTGAACTTCTCAAAGAATTACTAATTACAACTTGATCTCTAGTTCACTCTTTTACTGGTGCAGATATACTGGAGTTTTATACTTCAATAATTATGACACCTGGTGTTACTCCCAGAGATTTGATTTAGAATTCACAATGTGGGTGTTGGGTAGAAAACCATTAGCAGAGCTTTGAATCTAAGAAATGCGGGCAAACATGTTTAAAACTCCACACCTGTCAGATACCATCTGAGAAATAGCAGGTGATAGAGAAGCAGAACATTGCTCAGTTTGATACTGAGTGACCTGTCAATCATGTTTCATTTGTATGGATTTTTATTTGAAGTAGTTTTATAAAACCTGATGTCTTTCCAGGCCATTTCAAAGAACATTTAAGTCAGCCACATTGCTGTGGGTTAGAAGTCACATATGGACAAGACCATGTAAACACAGCAGATTTCTTTCCCTAAACAATATTAGTCAACTCTGTGGGTTTTAACAAAAATCTAAAAACTTTAAGATTACTGTCAATTACTGATTGTTGCTTCTTATTCCAAGTTGATTTAGTTAACCGAGTTCAACTTCACATTGTGGGATTTGAATCCATAAAATGTGCCCAGTAACATAAAAGCATGCACTCTACCAACATTACTCAGCCACCTAATTACATCTGAAGTCTCTACATAAATGAGAACTTAGATTTCAGCAATCACATTGGAGCCATATTTTTACCCATAGACTTCAACATCACTTCTAAAATTATTCGAAGATTTCCCAAAAGACACCACTAAATACAGTCCACAACAACAACATAAATGCAAAACTGTTTGTCATGAGTGATGACAGACATACATCAGTGAAGCAATTTGGATATTGGCAGCCTGCAGAAACCTCTATTTGGAAGAGAAAATCCCCACTCAAATACTCACTGGTTAGATTCCCTACAGGGTAGAAACAGACCCTTCGGCCCAACAAATCCACACTAACCTTCCACACCACCCACACTCATTTACCCCTGACTAATGCATCTAATACTATGGGCAATTTAGCATGGCCAATTCACCTGACCTGCACAGCTATTGGAGTTGGGGGTGTTAGTAGCAACCTATTTTGAAGAGTTCCTTTAACGAACTGGTCCTTCACAATGAATGCTGGATTAAAGAGTGGATATTCACACAATTTTTCATTTCCTTATAATGCATCACTCTGCCAGTCTCTTATAAATGATAGTAAATGAGAGAGCATTGTTAACTGTTTACCTGAACTTCGGAGTCAGGAGATTGTAGCTGTAAGATTAGTACAGGCAGAGCTCCCTCCTTACATAGCAAATGTTGAGTATTTTCTTGAAAAGAAAATTTTGAAATATTTGTGAGTTGTTACTAGTAAAGAACCTGTCTGCAGGTTGAAGCCAACTACTTAGAACTTCAATGTCCTGACTGACTCTAAACTGAGGTTCAAATGTCGTATCCTTTGCGTCAAAAAAGACTGTTATTGCAACCTATTAAGCCATTGTGGCAGACCTTCACTAATGTGTTAAATTTAAAATTTTCATCAAATTTTAATTCCTTAACCGACAGTATTGTGGATGCACCTCTGCCAAATGGACAGCACTGGTTCAAGTAGACAGCTCACCATCACGTTGTTACAAATATGTAGGGCTGAAAATGTGTTGCTGGAAAAGCGCAGCAGGTCAGGCAGCATCCAAGGAACAGGAGAATCGACGTTTCGGGCATTAGCCCTTCTTCGGGAATCTTATGTCCGAAACGTCGATTCTTCTGTTCCTAGGATGCTGCCTGACCTGCTGCGCTTTTCCAGCAACACAATTTCAGCTCTGATCTCTAACATCTGCAGTCCTCACTTTCTCCATAAATATGTAGGGGTACTGTTCCTTTAAGAGAGTTGAAAAACCAGCAAGGGCTTAGAGAAACAGAGTCTGGAACAAAGTAACAATGTAATATTTTGGTCGAAACAGCTAAGAGCTGTGTTGCTGGGATACAAAAACAAATTTGAATTTGGCCAACCAGTTTAAATTATGCCCCAAGTTACCAAAATCCAATTCGAATTTGAAAAAATAACATTTTGACAACACTAAATCAATGAAATGATCCGATGTTTGGGGTATAAATATCAGACATTTTGAACAGTCACCCAGAGTGGCAAAGAGCAGCTAGCATCAACAACTAGAGAGACTGCTTGCAGAAACATCTGCTCTCTTAAAAGGTACCTTTATCTATCAAAGACCTGTGAAGCAGAATCCCTAACAAGAAAAGAAGACAGAGGAAAATCTACAGAGGACACTCTACAAAGCTGACTGGTTTTGAAAGTGCTTTTTCTTTGTAAATTGTAATCGGGATTTTTATTGGACCAGTATTGTAGAGGGGAAGGTAAAAGATAGGTTCAGAGAAAAGTGTTGTAAATAGTTGTTAGTTAATTATTCTCTGTTGGTCATTTAAAAAGTTGTTAATTTTTACTTTAAATAGTGACTTTTGAGATAGTTTTTTCCCTCTTGAATTTTAACACATTACAGCACGGGGTGAATCCTTTCTGTGTTGCTGGTTTAAATTAGCAGGAAGGTTTACCCTGTGTCATAACAACATTCTCAAGGACAGTTAGAAAGAGCAAAGGCCACATCAATCAATGAATTTTTAAGAATGGCTTCTGTTATGAGAAAACTCTGTATGTCTTCAATTCATGTTTCTTGTGCATCCCTCACTCCTTTTACACTACTGGTGGCTGTGCTTTCTGTGCTAGAAGAATTACATAAATGTGAATTAATACTGTTTATTAAATAAATGACACAAAAGTAAAACAGAAAGGCAGTTAGTACTATGATCTGCATGCTGAAGAGTTTGTTTCTATTTCAGTTTATGGAACAAGATTAAGTGTGTAGGCTATTTCTATCTATTAAGTCCAACTCTGCAATATGTATACACATTTAAATGGAAGACACACTACATAGAACAGTAAATGACATGATTTTCCAATACTTAAGCCAAACTTGCTGCAATTTACCTGATCTTGTAAGGTTAAGGATGGCACCTGCTGCATTTTGCTGCACTCTGGGATCATATGACTTTGCAAGACCCAAAAGAGGTTTAATTGCCCCTTCAGAAGCAATGGCATTTCTGTTTAAAACTGAAGGGTAAATAGTAAAGAAGATCAACAGTCAGTAAACAGGAGCTAGTTAACATGATTTTAAAAAGTTAACACTATTGCACATGGTATTAACAGAATTCAAGAGGAGTCTCAACATACAAACTGAATGATGTTTTAGCATTTAGAGGAATTAACTTATTTATTGGTCAGAGTCCTGAATGATATGGAGCTTGTATACAAGCCAACGATCAGCATTTCAAAGAGATATAACATTTCAACTTATGCATCGGTTTGTTATCATTCACACACACAAAAAAAAACTTACTGAAGAATTAAACAGAGTAACAGGTTACTCTAGTCTGCTAAGGCATCCAGGACAGAGCCAGGCGTGGTAATGGACAATGTTTTGTCTTCCTATCAGTTGTAACTAGGTGTGCTCTTTATTGGAATCTGTGCACAAATCATTCCAATGGCAGAATCTTCTGAGAATGGCAAAGCTTTGAATAGGGTGGAGTGGGTGGGAGTGGGGGGAATGTGAATGAATCTTAATAGGGCAGAAGGACAAATGTCACATTCCCACGGTTATTAAGTTCTCAGAATCTTTCAGGCAGATCAGGTTTCCCGATCACAATTGGTGAGAGTCTCTTCTGCATTAATTTGCATGTCTTGAATATTATTATCAAGTGGCCTGTTGGAGTTACCCTCTGGTTACAAACTCATTGTACTAGAGACATATACCCGGTGAAATCCATATCTTTCTCCAACTCCAGCAAGTTCAAACATCTTTACTAACATGGCTTCTTCAGACAAAAAAACCTGATTATTTGCACATACAGTCACAACGTTAGGGCTGAAGCCATTCCATATTCATTGGTTCTTAAGAAGTCTCATTTATACATGGTCTGCCATCTTTAGGAGAACTGTCTCACAGACCTGTAAAGGAACAGTTGGACTTTGTCCGTTAGGTATGATTCTGTAAGTATGACTATGTCCCAGACAATACCATCACTAATCCTATTCCACTGGAATAGATCCACTATAGACGGCAGCATAGTAATATACAGTGAGGAAGGATTTGCCCTGGGAGTCCTCAACATTGATTTCAGATCCCATGAGGTCTCAAGTATCAGATCAAACATGGGCAAGGAAACCTCTTGCTGATTACCATCTAGCATTCCCCTTTGGCTGATGGATCAGTTCTCCTCCATTACTCATGCCACTTACAAGATGCATTGAGGGTGGCAAGGCCAAAAGGTGTACTGCGGAAGAGGGAATTCAATGGCCATCACTGGCAGCAGTACTATTAGTTGAGCTGATCAAGTCTGTCTTCTCACTGAGAATATTGTTTATTGGATGGCACCAACACTGTCCAAAATGGGACAGACTTCAAATAAATAAGCACCTCAGGTCTGAGCATCCATGAGGCACCATGGGTCATCAGTAGTAACAGAACTGTACTCCAGCACAATCTGAAGCCTCATGACCCAGCATATCCCCTTGTGACTATTAATAGCAAGGCAGGGGATTGACCCTAGTTCAATGAACTTTGTAAGAAAGCATGCCAGGAGCAGAACAGGCACACTTAAAATGAGTATCAACCTGATCAAGCTATAAAACAGGGCTCCACAAATATCCCTATCCTCAATAATGCAGAAGCCTGGTGCATCAGTGCAAAACATAAGGCTGAAGCATTTGCAACAATCTTCAGCCAGAAGGGCTGAGTGCTAATCAATATCAGTTTCTGCCATTGGTCTCAAGCATCACAGATGCTAGTCTTCAACAAATTTGACTCACTCCATGTGATATCAAGAAATGATTGCAGGCATTACATACTGAAAAGGCTATCAACTCTTGACAATATTCAGCAATTGTACAAAAAACTTGTGCTCCAGACATACTACATCCCAAGGCAAACCATTCCAATATAGCTTCAACACTGGTACCTACATGACAACGTGAAAAATTGTGTGTATATACATAAAAACAAGACAAAATTACTGCCACAGTCTATTTTTTACCATCAGTAATGAAAGGGGTCACCAACAGTGCTACAAAGTGTCATTTGCTTAACAATACTCTGCCCTTTGACATTCAGTCTGGGGTCTGGGTTCCACCAGGGCCACTTGGTTTTGACCTCACTACAACCTTGGTTCAAGCACAGACCAAACCACTGAACTCAAGAGGGGAGTCAAGCGTGACTGTCTTTGGCATCAAGGTCACATTTGACTGAAAATGTTAGTAAGTTGCCCTGTAATTGCTAAAATAAACAGGTTAAGTGGACAACTCTCTACTGTTTAGAGTCCTACCTAGAAACATGGAAAATGGTTATGGTTGCTGGTCATCTCAGCTCCAGGATATCTCTCAGAAGCTTCTCAGGATAGTATCTCAGGTGCAATAATCTTCATCAGTGACCTTCCCTCCATCATAAGGTCAGAAGTGGTGATGTGCAATCATCAATGAACAATCATACTCCTCAGATATTGAAGCAGCCCATTTTCAAATACATCAACACCTGGGCAATATCTTGGATGACAAGTGAAAACTAACATTCATACCACACAAGTGCCAGTAATTACCATCTACAACAAAAGTGAATCCAACCATTGCCCCTTGACATTCAATGGCTTTACCATGATTGAATCTCCTACTGTTAACATCCTTGGGGCTACCATTGAGCAGAAATTCAAATGGACTCACCATATAAACACAGTGGCTACACAGCAGGACAGAAGCTAAGAATCCTTTAGTGTTACTCATCTCCTGACTCTCAAATCCACCCTCTACATGGCAGTCAGGAATGTGATGGAATACTCCCCACTTGTCTGTAGCTCCAAAAACACTCAAGAAACTTGACACTATCCAAGCTAAACCAGCACCACATCCACAAGCATCCATTCCTTCCACCATTGATGCATGTAGCAGTGTGTACTATCTACAAAAATATTGCAGAAATTTATCAAGGCTCCATAAGACAGCACCACAACCACTAACATCGAGAAGGAAAATGGCAGTAGATCCATAGGAGCACCACCACCTACTAGTTCTCTTCTACACCACTTGCCTTCTGGACTTGGGACTACATTGCTGTTCCTTCAGTGGTGCTGGTGCAAACTTTTGGTGTTCCCTAACATCACTGTGGGTGTACCTACACCAAATGTGGCAGTTCAAGAAAGCAGCTCACTGCCATCTTCTCAGGGGCAAGTGGGCAACTGGGATAGGCAACAAATGCTGGTCCAGCCAGTGAAGCCCGCATCCGACGAATGAATAATAAAAAGTCATATCCTTAACCACTTACAGCAGTGATTCCCAAACATTTTCCCACTGTGACCCCAACTGAAAACTGTTGTGACCCCTTGGTAAGTGATGAAAATGGAGAAGACCTTGAAACGTAATAGTGATGTTGGTGGTTGGGGAGAGTGCTGTTGCTTCAGAGTTCACAATCTCAAAATGTCAGCTCATGAACCCAACTGCATTTCCAACACCCAAGCCTTGACTTTCAGAGTTCGAGATGATGCCTTTCCATGTTCATCAGTTTATGAGAAATCTCAACCATCTGCAGTCAGCTATCTTGTCCTTAAATGCTTATAGTGTTAGGGATGAAGTCTCAATGGCCTGCTGGCCTGCCCAAAGCACAGATCCACACAAGCTAATCTCAGCAATCCTGTCTGGATTCATGGCATATAGGGCTCAACTTAAAAAGGGGATTAATAGAAAAAGTGGCTGAAGAGGTGGCCTGGCTTGGTAGAGAGGTAGGAAAATGAAACTTGAAGTTCATGTTTGTCGGCAGCATTTGAAGGATCCTGGTCAATGGAAGGATCAACGGAAGGTGCACAGGGAAGACCACCAGTCATAGGGCCAAGGGAGACACTTAACAATGAGAGATGGTTTTAAAATGTCACTTGAACAGTTACTTAAGGGCTTAATACTCTCACTGTTGGATTGACAAACTGTCCTGCTATCATGTGGCCTTTCTGGAAGCAAAAGCATTGCAGCAGCAAGCTGATGTGGCTACAGGGATGTGGGAGTGGGTACAGGGACATGCGTACAGAGATGTCAGCAGCAGAGTGGGTGAGAGTTGGTGGTGCGTGGGTGTAGGGTGTTGGTGTGGGAATGTGGGTGTAGGGTGTTGGTCTGAGCACTAGTGTCAGTATGGGGGTTTGGGTGTGGGACGGAGTCTGGGTGTGTGTAGGTGTTGGTGATGGTATTGATGTGGGGTGGAGTCTGGGTGTGGGGGGTGTTGATATGGGTATTAGTGTTGTGCGGAGTCTGGCTATGTGGGGGTTCTGGTGAGGGTACGTGAGGCTGTTGGTGAGGGTGTGTGGGGTGTTGGGGTGGTGTGGAGTCTGAGTGCATGGGGATGTTGGTGCAATGTCTAAGTGTGGTACCCTCAAAGACACTCTGTGCCTGATTGAGGTGATGGACAAAGGGCAGAGCATTGCTCGCTGAGAGCTCTTACTTCTGACCCCCTGCCCCCTTCCTCTGCAGTTGCACCCCTGGATATTCTACCCTTCACCCAGATAGATCAGATCGGGTTGCTTCTGGATCCTTGAATTTCATGGTTAGCTTTCTGGCAGGAGCAGGCTCCTATATGGCACTGCTGAGCACAGAAGCTGCTATGGCCTCTAACTGGCTGGCAGCTCCTACTGGACACAATTTGTGGCTCCTCCACTCAAATCCCAATCGAGAGGAAAGCCAATCAGTGTTCTGAGAACTCTCTGATTGACTGGTTAGCAGGAGGTCCAGCAGACCTTCCTTGGAATATGCAGCAAGGAATCTCTCAGTTCACTTTCATGAGGTTCACTCTCATAATGGAAGATTGTCCACGTACAGTAGCAATAAATGTTTGAATTAAAGGAGGAAGGTTTAGGAGAGATGTCAGAGGTAGGTTCTTTACACAGAGTGGTGGGTGCACTGCCAGTAGTGCTAGTAGAATCACATACATTAGGGGTATTTAAACAACTCTTGGATAGGCACAAGAAGATAGTAAAATGAAGGAACGTAGGTTAGTTTGATCTTGGAGTAGGATAAAAGGTTGGCACAACATCGAGGGCCAAGAGATCTGTACTGCGCTGTACTGTTCTACGTTCTTACGAGAGCACAATTTATTAGTTTTCCCATTCTGTATACATACCCGAAGTAGCTAAGGTGGCCACACATGCACAGGAGTTGCACTGTACAGTGGCATCTCCAGAATGAAGCAGCTCCAGTATGGGCTCCAGCAGTCCAACCTGTACCACTGTCTCTTTGTTCACTGTAAAGGAAGGTGACGTAGATCATAAATACAAGTTTCGCCTAAAGTTATATTGGCCTTGTCGAAAGATAAGAAAGCATTCTCTTTTTCAGTAGTGTAAACAAGCCTGAATTCCAGCACCTACATTAAAAAGGTCAGTGCTTATATTTACATGTATACAGCCAAATGTTACAGTGCGACAAAGGTATTAGGTGAATTAGTTAAACACTGAAGCAGGAAATTAATCTAGAAAAAAAACGAGCGCCTCATCTAATTTTTAATTTGAGCTAAAATAAGTGATACTCAACGATATTCAATCTAATTAAAAAGCCAAGCATCTGCTATCATTGTCACTTGGTCTATGATGGATGGGGAGATAACGTAGCTGTTTTCCGTCTTGTTTGTGCCATTAGTACTCCATTTCTGGGGAAAACATGGAAATCCGAGCACAGGATGTCTTAAGGTTGAGTCTGATATGAAAAATGGTCTTGGTTAGAGATCAGACAGAGGTGCTCTGTTGTACTTCAAAAAAGCAATAATGTTTTAAAATTTATGTAAAGTACAAATGACATCATTTATGTGGCTTATGCTTGGATGTTCCAGGTTTTAGTTGGTTCTAAGCCTGGTGCAGGCTGTCATATTTATCTTGTGTTTGGCTTTGTGGTGAACAGGATTGGCTTGTACATGGAAATAAAGATGTTTTCAAAGCTTTTTGTCTTGCACTCATCAAGCCAAAATTGCTAAATTTCAAATGATCACAACAATGTATACCATAGAAGAAAAGGTGTTGATTGGTTAGTAAGTCAGTGTGCCAATCAATCTGTACACTTTTCTCCAGAATATATGATGTTGCAATTGTTTCATATTTGGCATTCTTGCATTTGTTCTGATGAGTGCAAGACAAAAAGCTTTGGCAACGTGTCTTTCTTTCCAACGAAATTTAAAAGTGCACCTTTGAAATTCTGACAAGTTTAAAGAGATTGCAGAAAAACTGTAACAAGCAATTTTTTTGTTAGAATGATAAAACTACTTTGTTTTCTTTATAGTCACAGTGAACCTTAGTACAAAGGATAGTTCCTAATTCTCACCATGCTCAATGGCAGAATGAGGAATTAGACATTTTACTTAGATAAGTTATTTGTGGGAAGAGAGAAAATGGCCAAGACATTTTGAATGCTAACACAAATTCTCTGTAACTGTGATCCATGGTTAATGGCCCCTCTTCACCCTCCTCAGACTCTTCACTCTTTCTACTGCCTTTCACATGATTAAATGTTCCATTCTTCCTGAATATTTTTCCTCAACAACTCATTACAATTATAGAACTCTTTCTTGGTTTTGATTTTTCCTGTTGTACGTTATAATGTTAAGAAGTAAAGACATGTTGCCCACTCACCATTACCCTCCACTAAGAGATTGACCAGTGACAGAGAAGCTTTCCTCTGCACTTCCAGATCATTTGACCGTAACAAGTCATAATATGGCTCCAGGTATTCTTCAGGCAATTCATTCTTCACTGGAAAAAGTAATAGACAAATGAATAATAGTCATCTTTTTTTTATCAGACCAGACTGTTCTGTTTTAAAGGTGGTACTCATTTGTGGATTATTTGGTGAGTAGTGCCTAGCACAAATGGAGGTATGAGGGGCATGAAGACGATTGCAACACATGATGCATATGTGGCTGCCAATGGTTAGTAATGGCAGAAGTGGAATCGGGAGGCTGGTGGAGAACCAAAACAATGCATTGTGATGGATGCCCACTAATTGAGTGACTCCTGGCTCAGAGGTAGGGACACTGGCACTGCACCATAAGAGCTGTCTATGTAGTTATGTTTAAGTGTATCTTTGACGCTGGTGAGATTTGTATCCAGGTCTCCTGGGTTAAAGGTAGCACTGACACTACATCACTAGTGCCCTCCTGAATGCTGCCAGTTATGTTTTGACTAACCTGTTCAGGAAGGCTTTACCTGTTTTGATATACTTCTGAAGCTAATAGATCGAGAATCTGGTCTCTAGCTCAGAGTTAGTGGTGGCAGTGGTTGGGGGATGGAGGTGGTGTCTACCTATTATGATGCACCTCTGGCTCCCAAGGACTTGAACCAGGACTCGAAGCTCAGCTGTGGATCAGCTGTCATGGCTCACATCAACAACCCTGGCTAGATAATGGCTAGATCAAACAACACATTATCAACCTACACAGCTACCATCCTTTAATTGCTCATTCCCTTTACATTTTCCTGGTGAAATTTTATCATCAATATCATCTTTCTAGAATCCTAGCCTGTACCTCAAGCTTTGATAATGAGTGTACGTCTGAAAACTATCTGCCCATATTACATAATCTGAAACCTACTTCTAGCCTTCTGGATATTAACTGTTCGAATGCCACAAAATCAACTTAGTGCATTGTTAGTATGGAGTCATAACCAACAAAGAGGTGTATGCAATTATCTCCATTAAGTCAATTGGTTATGTACAGCTTGAGGCTAAGCACTTCATTAACACAGGGTGAGGTGAGTAGGCGCTCTCCAATTATATCCTAAAAAGGATTGAGTCTATGCTGTTGGTTTTATTCTTTACCACACTCTTAATTATCTAGCCAACTGAGCTAACCAACCCCCATGCCCTTAGTAAGATACCTTTTAAAACAATGTTGTTAAAATACTGTACTCACGCTGTTCACTGATGTGTAGGTAGTAGAGAGCAGCTGATTGCTGTAGACTTGGGTTTTCAGAAGCAGCTAATGTCCTCAAAGCTTCCAAACATTCAGTGTCAATCACTTTACTTTCTGAAGTTGTACGGGCAAATGAGACAGCACAGTTGTTTTAGGCGAAACATAGGATTGAAATTGCAGAATGAGACATCAGTGTACAAATGCTCAATATTTGTTGAAACTCTACTGACTGAAATTTAATGGAAGCAGATATCTAAATTTTGGAATAAAACAAAGAACTGTGGATGTTAGAAATCTGAAACAAGAACAGAAATTGCTTGAGAAACTCAGCAAAACCTGGCAGCACCTATGGAGAGAAAGCAGACCTTTTTTTTCTGAAGGTTTTATTTTTTTTGACCTCTTAATCCACTTACATTTTTCTGTCCCTTTGCTTCTTCCGACTGTAGTACGCTGGACTAGATTGTAGGCGAAAGTGAGGGCTGCTGATGTTGGAGGTCAGAGTCAAGATTAGAGTGGTGCTGGTAAAGCACAGCAGGTCAGGCAGCATCCGAGGAGCAGGAAAATCGACGTTTTGGGCAAAAGCCCTTCATCAGGAATGGGCTGATGGAGGTCTTTTGTCCGAAACGTTGGTTTTCCTGCTCCTCGGATGCTGCCTGACCTGCTGTGCTTTTCCAGCACCACTCTAATCTGTACTTAATTGTACTCTACTTTCTTCTCTGACATTTGTTTTGGAACATGACTAGACCAATTCACATCAATGAGCTGCTGCCTGATCCGTGACCTGACTCCATGTGCGACATTTTCTGGGCTTGCCCACAGTTTGTAGAAGGGCAGGTGATGTTAATTGATTGGGCAGTGGGCAACATTAAATTTGCTAACAGCGGGTTAAAGTTTTGCTTGCTTGTTTTCAGAACCTTACAGGTTATCTATCCCAACCCATCATGGTCAGGGACCTGTTTTGAATCTATCAACCTGTCGTGAATACTCATTTACACCCTGGCCCACAGGAATAGCTTTTACAGGTGGAACCCTGTTTGCCAAAAATGCAAAGCATGCATTCATAAACTTGACGATATACATGAGGTGCAGGAAAATCAACGTTTTGGAGTCCTTCATCAGAAATGCTGTGCTTATCCAGCTACACACTCTCAACTCTGATCTCCAGCATCTGCAGACCTCACTGTCTCCTAATATATATGAGGTGTGTACCTGCCAGGATAGACTTCCACTTTCAGGCTCCGATCAATACAACTTGCTTCATTTTCTTATCTCCTTCATAACTAAGGTTCTGTGCAAGTACTTACTGTGTTAGGCATGCAGTTTCTTCATGAGAGGTATTAGTCATGTGTAGTTTGATTTATTGTCATTAACTGCTTACAATGTTAGCAGTGAAGTGTGATCAGGCCTACAAGCCTATTCAAGTGAGACAGCCACACTGGCCGATGCAAACAAATCTGACAAGGGCAGGCAAGCGTGGCTGAATTTGAAGCACGGCATGATTCAAAAGGCCACCTTTAGTAGTTGAATCTTTTTCCCATGAAGCCTTTGGTAAAAAGCCATCAGATTTGCTTATTTTTCTAGATCTAATGAATGTTCAGTGATGTGACAGTATGTGAGCCACTGAGTGTTACAGGTCCTTCAGTTTTAAGTGTGAACCCCAGCAGATGTGAAACGCAGTCCCACTGGTGCCAGTCGTGCTATAATGGTAGCTGCAATTAAATGGCAAATAAAGACTACACATTAGATTAGATTAGATTAGATTACTTACAGTGTGGAAACAGGCCCTTCGGCCCAACAAGTCCACACCGCCCCGCCGAAGCGCAATCCACCCATACCCCTACATCTACCCCTTACCTAACACTACGGGCAATTTTAGCATGGCCAATTCACCTGACCTGCACGTCTTTGGACTGTGGGAGGAAACCGGAGCACCCGGAGGAAACCCACACAGACACGGGGAGAACGTGCAAACTCCACACAGTCGGTCGCCTGAGGCGGGAATTGAACCCGGGTCTCTGGCGCTGTGAGGCAGCAGTGCTAACCACTGTGCCACCGTGCCGCCCATGAGGCATCTGATGGAGATGCCTGTCACCCAAACTTATCCTCTTGCAATGCCAACTCACACTTATAGGAGCATGAAGCATTGAGTAGAAAGTGCTGCATTCTGGCAGAATGTAGCAGATCATTCATTATTTAGTGGCACTGAAGTAGGTTCTCTTAAGCTGGTCATGGGCTCTGACTTCTGCAGCCACCTCCGTGCAGGCTGCCTTTATCACCCAGGATAGCCTTGTTGCTATCGATAGGGAAAAAAAGTTCCCTTCTGTCCTGGACAACCTTCAGGTGAACCTAAGGAGTCATCGCTAAACTGTGGTGCTATTTGCTTTACCTGGTCTCTGACATCTCCAGAGGTGGGCAGAAGTGAGGAGCAGAGGGTGAATGTTGCTCCTGGGTTGCAAAGTGTGAAACACTGAGTGTCTTTTAAATATGGTCACCAAAAGATGAGGGTGGGAGGGGGAGCAGAACATCCTGCCCATTTAGAGTCCTGGAATTTTACAGTACGGAAACAGACTTTGCTCATAAAAATTGGTGTTTTATGCAGACATGAATATGTAATGAGAAAAATGAAATTAGACATGAAAACGTAGCCTAGCCCTGAATGGAAGCCTCTCCCACTTTTAAACCTACTTCAATACTTAGTCTGAGAGAAAGTAAATTTTGCTTCTTTTTTTTGCTGTTCAAGGTGATAGATCACTGAGCACAATATTCACAAAGCCCCAAATAGGTAATGACATTGCTCCCTTATTCTACACTGTTAAAAACCAACACTCCAGCAACTTGAGGGATAAACAGAGTATGATATATGTGGTGAGTAATAAAGAGTAACTAAAGTTATTCACTGCAAACTCACTCTTGCAGCAATTTCTAATCCAACATGCTTATAATGGATTTGAACCCATTACAGAATTACAAGAATACTACTAATCAAGGCTGAATCAGTCAGGGCGATACAGTGGATGAGAGCTTGGCACTGCTTGCTGCCTCACTGCACCAGGGACCCAGGTTCAATTGCAGCGTTAGGTGACTTTGTGGAGTTTGCATGTTCTCCCCGTGTCTGCGTGGGTTTCCTCCGGGTGCTCTGATTTCCTCCCACAATCCAAAGATGTGCAGGTCAGGTAGATTGGCCATGCTAAATGTGAAGTTACGAGATTGGGGGTGGGTCTGAGTGGGATTTGTTTGGACAGTCAGTGCAGACACGATGGGCTGAATGTGCTCTTTCTGCGCTGTAGGGATTTTATGATCCTAATAATATAAACCTGATCAAATGGACTAGCATTAACTTTCTAAGAAAAATACATTTACAAATTTATTAACAGAAATGATTCTATAGTTTCAGCATTGGTTAGTGGAGCAGTGACCTACTAACTATTTTTGTCTACAGGTGTTTTTTAAACAATGCCATCCATTTAAAGTAAATTCTAGGCAAAAATTTGTTACGCAACTGTAACTTTAAACCTATTGAGACTGTATTAACATTCTAAGGACATTAAGTTATGCAAAGTGAATATTTATAACATTCATAAATTGTGCTACTAATGATGACAATAGAAAATAATATCATTGAAAAGACTATAAAGTTACAAGGCCTTCAATGAAATTTCTGCAATGCAATCTTTATATTATAAAAAAAATCATGAAAATAACTAAAACAATCCCTACCCACAATCAAGCCATTATCCAAGGTAGGAAGTCAAGCCTACAATAAAACAAGTATGACTGGCTTTGAAGAAATGTTGCATGGTAGGCACAAGCTTACCTTCTACATGCTGCAAAAACTGTCGTGCAGCTTCTTTCTCATGTTGTTGAAGAACTGGTTTGTAAAACCTCTTTGACTCAGGTTTATTCAGTTTCAGACAGCAACAGTGTTGTATGGACGCAAAAAAATCTTTTATTTTCTGCAAGAGGTTTTCTGAGGCCTTCCGTATCAGTTCCATAAAATTCTTCAGGTGTCGGCTGCATGAGTCACAGAACGTCTCCATCATTCAATTTTTTTCTTCCACACGACTGAAACTCTGAGTTCTCAAATGTTAATGATATAAAGCTTTAGGAAAGCCAGAGGCATAAGAGGATTTGTTGTTCGAAGTTGTTTTCTTCATCGAGTCTGGAATGCATTGCAAATTAATAAATTTGAATTTTGATTTAAAAAAAGTTGCTATTTAATATACACATTTATGAATCAGAGGCACACAAACACACCAAAGACCCCAACATTTAATGCACTAATGTCTATGTTCCAAAAGTACAGTCTGTTTAATTTGTTTTACTTTAACACACTCACCATGTTTTCACGGTTAAATTTACATCTGCACTGCAAACAAAGGCCAACTTGTGCCTCTCTGATAATAAAGAGGAGTGGCTATAACAACGGCACAGGGAGGCGCTAATTTGTCAAGCAAATCCACTTTCTCACTGGAATTAAAGTCTGTGATAGACATTTAATTGAGAATGTGTAAACCTGTAAATGACCTTAAAACGAACGGATCAATCTTGTCTTCTAGTTCAGCATTCTAGAATCCTAAAATGAAAAAGATTAGGAATTGAATATGAAATCATATTTGGTGCAAAATTATTTGTTGTTCAACAGTAATGTTGAATAAAATGTCAGGATTTATCTCAGTGAGCAATCGAGTCGATGCAGGAGGTAATCTTCTGATTGATAATTTATTTTCTCATAACAGCATTTGCTAAATGCTTTTGAAATTCAAATTTGTGCACAAGTTCCTGAAGAATTTGGGTTCATTATGGGTGGCTGATGAGTTAGAACCAGGACTACTATTCTCTCCAGTGCGTGCTGCTGAGGAAATTTTCAAAATTCCTGCTCCCTGTAGGACACCAGGGCAGCAATAATCCAAACTTCAGTTGTGGGACCCACTTCTTATTATCGGACCTCAGAGCAATAAGACTAAGGCATTTTCTTTTGCTTTTATTGAGCTAGCTTTGGATGTCAGTGGTGGAATCAGGTGGTCTCCTCAAGTATCTATGAAAATAGAAGCATTAATAAAAAGAAACCACAGGGTGGAAACAATGTACTAATTTCATACAAACGCTCCTTCCATTTTGTTTTTCCCAGGTGGAGGGAGTTAAAATACTCCCCTTACAAAGTCAGAACATGTGTACTCTTTTGTTAGAGGAACGATTAGAATTTATTGCTTGCCACACATAAAGGTCATAGACTAAATGTGTTACCATGGCATCAATGGCCTGGTGAAACGCAAACATGCTCTTACATCTGGATAGGACTTGAACATTTGCCAAAATGCTTTGCATTTTCCTTCTGTTGTTACTCTAAATTTGGAGGTTAAATTGCCTCATAGTATGAAACAAAATGTAAACAGTATTATTTTAGTAAACTTTTTGGGCTAAAAAAATTCTCACCTATGTTTGGTACAACGGTGAGGTAATAACTTGCTCTGGTACTTTTCTTTCTCCGTGTTTACCTAATGCTGTTTTTGTAGTGCTCCCAAAAACTGTCTCATTACTCTTCTTTGACTTTTGATTCCCCACCCCCGGCCCTAAAAAAAAGACTGGGGTCTTTTCTTTTGTTCCAATTTTTCCTTTTTAACAGACAGATTATTTAAAGGCAAATCAGCAGCGGCTTAAAAGTTCCAGGTAATCCGCATTTCATCCTGTTATATTCTCACATTGTGTCAGGCCATGAGCACCATGATTTCATGCAATAAACTGTTCTCGCAGCAGAAGGTGAGGTTGGTATTTAATTTAGAACAACCCAAACAGCATTATAGCTGCTCCTAAGACAAACCAATTTCAGTGTTTAAATCATTGCTTATAAATAATCCTCCTGTTGTTCCCTGTATAATGCAATCTTTAATCAATCATTAGTTTACTGTTTGTATGTCTAGTCAAACAACTGTTTTATGTCATTGCGACTGGTGTTACAATAGCAGAGGTACATCAGAATAAGGACTCGATTATATAACTGATATGTGCATGTGCCTGTGCCAGTCCTGCCACTGTTGAAGTGGCTGCCAGTTAATCAGCAGAATTTCATAGATGCAGTCAACTGCTCTCCTGAGCTGAAAACTGCTTAGTCGAATGGCTAGCCGAACACATTGAAACATTACAATGGAAGGTCAGTTCCTTATAAGAAACAGTGGCATTCATGAAATGAAGCACATCCAGTGTTGGGAACAGAACAGATTATCTAAAGCTTTTAAACAGAGCACCTAAAGCTTTTAAACAGCTACTGGTTGATCTTAAAACCATCTTGTTGCTACAAGGAGAAAGTTTTCAATCAAACAGCTCAGTCATCTCTTTTAGGGGCCAATGGAGGTGAAGCAAAAGCCTGAGAGAACTCAAATTAATAAAGCACTTTTCATAGCATCAAATCTGCATTGCAGGCATCAGGGGCAATGTGATTTAGCTCTACTCTAAACATGGGACCAGGTGAGAAAGATTTGGAACTGCCAGCTGGGTGTTTCCATGCACCGACTGAAGCATTGGAAAAGCAACAATAAACTCAGTCCTTTCAACCCTGCAAACTCCTCCTTGCCAACCTCTGGGGTGTTGCCAAGTTGGGGGAGTTGTCTCACAAATTCGTTAAGTAATGGACTGACAAAGTCATACACACAGAATCATACCTTACACACAATGGCTCACATATTAACATCAGTATCCCTGGTTATGTCCACCAGTAGGAGAGACTGAGCATAGGTGATGGCACATTGATATATGTCCAGAAGGAATTGTCCTGAGAGTTGTCAACTTCACGAACTCCATGAAGTCTCATGTATCAGGTCCAACGTAGGCAAGGAAATCTATTGCTGATTACGACACATCCACATCCACTACCTCACCATGGTGGCTGATTAAACAATACTCCTTCACATTGAAAACCATTTGTAGGAAGCACTGAGAGTGGCAAGGGCAAAAAAATGTCCTCTGGGATGGAGTGTTTCAATGCCCATCACCAACAGCTGTAGCACTACAGATCAGGTTGGTCAGATCCTAAAGGACATAGCTGCTGGACTGGGTCTACACCAGGTTGTAAGGGAACCAACATGAGGGGAAAAAAAACAAAACTGACTTCATCCTCACTAGGATAGATGTATCTGTCTATGACATGAGTAAATATAGATGCATTGAGGAAACCCTCATGATTCAGAGTAACCCCTACTCTACCATTAGCATCAAGTGGATCACCTCATTTGAATGAGGAGTGCAGAGGGCACAGCATGGAGCAGCACCTGGCATTCTTAAAAATGAGGTGCTAACCTGGTGAAACTACAAGAACATTTGCATGCCAAACAGCATAAGTAGCAAGTGATATACAGAGCTAAGTGCTTCCACAAGCAACACATTCTGATATACCCAATTGTCGATGGTGGTGGACAATTAAACAACTCACTGGAGGAGGAGGCACCACAAACATTGCCATCCTCAATGATGGGGGAGTCTGGCACACACTGAAGCATTTGTAACAACCTTCAGCTAAAAACACTGAGTGGTGATGCATCTGATCCTCCTCTGGAAGTCCTCAACATCACAGATGCCAGTCTTTGGGTGATTTAATTCACTCCACGTGATATCAATAAATATTTGATGGCGTAGAATATTGTGAAGGGTATGGGCCGTGACGACAATTAGGCAATAGCATTAAAAATGTGTCCTCTGGAACTGTTCAGTGCCAAGCCATTCCAGCATAGTTACAGAACTGGCGTTTACTCAACAATGTGGAAAATTGCAGAGTTATGTGCTATAGCAGGACAATTCCAACCTGACCAATGAACACTCCATCAGTCTACTATCAGTAAAGTGATGAAAGGTGTCAACAATATTGACACCAAGCAGAATATGCTTAGCAGTAAGCAGTTCAAGACACTCATTTTGCACTTTGCCAGGATCACTGAGCTCTTGACTTCATGACAGACATGGCCTAAATATGGACAAAAGAGCTGATTTCCAGATGAAAGGTGAGCGCCAGCTGTTGACACCAAAGCCACAATTGACTGAGTGTGGCATCAAGGAGCTTTGGAAAAACCAGTGAATGGGAATGAAGGGGAAAAATTTCTGCTTTCGTATCAGTCTGGAGAAAGCTGCAGTATAGAGGGCTTTGAGAGTCCTCAACCAGGAATCATAATAAACCAGCATCCAAGTCCAGTAGGTAACAGGGAAGGGAAATTAAATGTTGGTTAATCTCAGGCATGGAGAGATTTTCTTATGGGTAGAAATTGAATAGGTTTGGCTTGTACGCATTGGAGTTTACAAGAACGAGAGACAACCTTATTGTACCATATAGGATAGTTAAGGGAACTTCACAGAATAGCGGCTGAGAGATTGTTTCCCTTTGTAGGAACAGAGGGCTTAATCTCAGCATGAGGTGGTCGCTCACTTAAAACAGAGATAAAGAAGAATTTATTCTCTCAGAGGGTGGTCAATCTGTGGAATTTTTTTACTGCAGAAAGCTGTAGAGACTGGCTCAGTAACTTTATTCAAAATTAAGATAAACAAACTTAAATCAGTAATGGGATCAAGTGTTATGGGAAAGGGAGGCAAATGCAGTTTTGGATTATCAGATCAACCATGATCTCATTGAATGACAGCCAGGTATGATGGACAGGTTGGGAGAAAGTGAGGACTACAAATGCTGGAGAGTCAGAGTCGAAAAGTGTGACACTGGAAAAACGCAGCAGGTAGGGCAACATCCGAGGAGCAGAAGAGTCAGAGTTTTGGGCATAGGGCCTTCATTAGCAATGTGATATTAGGAATCCTACTCCTTGTTTGCTGCCTGACATGATGAGCAGAAAGGTCTACTCATATCTTGTGTGTTATGTTTTGGAGTCATAACCAGCACAAATCAACATGGCTGTGGTTGTTGGAGCTCAGTCATCTCAGCTCTGGTATATCTTTGCAGGAGGCACAGTGGTTAGCACTGCTGCCTCACAGCGCCAGAGACCTGGTTCAATTCCCGCCTCAGGCAACTGACTTTGTGGAGTTTGCACGTTCTCCCCGTGTCTGCGTGGGTTTCCTCCGGGTGCTCCGGTTTCCTCCCACAGTCCAAAGATGTGCAGGTCAGGTGAATTGACCATCCTAAATTGCCCGTAGTGTAGGTAAGGGGTAGATGTAGGGGTATGGGTGGGTTGTGCTTCGGCGGGGTGTTGTGGACTTGTTGGGCCGAAGGGCCTGTTTCCACACTAAGTAATCTAATCTAATCTAATTCCTTGGGGTAGTGTCCTTTGTGAGATTGCGCCCAGTAACTGCATAAAAGCCACATATTCAATGTGCTTTTTCTTTTGGTTTAACAGTGAATAAACTTTCCCTTTCTTTGACTCAAGGAAAACTTATTGATTGGACCATTATTGCTCAGAACAAAAGTAGTTAACTACATTTTAAAGAAATCTGGTATGAATTACTTAAATAATTTAAGTATTTAAGATTTTAAAAGATAAGAATGTAAGTTTTTTATTGTGACCAGCTGAGGAAGACAAACAGAACTATTCACCCTTACTCACTTGGCCATAATGGTTTCTGCCTGCAATGATTTTATCAAGTAGCATCTGTTAGGCTGTATATAAGAGGGGAAAAATTTAAAAGGGACCTAAGGGGCAACTTCTTCATGTAGAGGGTAGTAGGCGTATAGAATGAGCTGCCAGAGGAAGTAGTGGAGGCTGGTACATTTACAATATTTAAAAAGCATCTGGATGGGTGTATGAATAGGAAGGGTTACAGGAGTATGGGCCAAGTGCTGCCACTGGGACTAGATTAGGTTAGGATATTTGGTCGGCATGGATGAGTTGGATTGAAGGGTCTGTTTCTGTGCTGTACATCTCTATGACTCTAAGTCTATCTTTCCTGAGTTCATACTGCGCTGATTGCTTGAAAGCTAAATTTGAAGCAAAGATCTCATTTCCATATGCAAAACAGCTGTTTCAGGCAACAAGCCCTGCTGTGTTTTATGGATTTTTGCTCATCAGTACTTATAACAAGGATGTACTACCCATGCACTCTATTTGACACATTTTTAATCAACCCATTGAGCTATGCTATGATACACTTATGGAGCAGGTGGGACTTGAACTTGGACCTCCTGGCTAAGTTCACTGTATTATAGACTGAGGAAGCCATTTGGTACCTGAAAGAAACAAAAACAGAAAGTGCTGGAAAAACTCAGCAGGTCTGGTAGTATCTCTGGAGAGAATGCTACTACCCCAGCCCTCTAACCGCAACAAGGACAGAATCCCCTTGATCCTCACCTTCCACCCCACTGGCCTCTGTACATATCGCATCATCCGCCGCCATTTCCGTCACCTACAAACGGACCCGACCACTAGACATATATTTCCCTTCCCACCCCTATCTGCTTTCTGAAAAGATCATTTCCTCTGTGACTACCTCATCAGGTCCACGCCCCCTAACAACCCACCCTCCCCTCCGGGCACCTTCCCCTGCCACCGCTGGAATTCCAAAACCTGCACCCACACCTCCCCCATCACCTCCACCTAAGGCCCCAAAGTAGTCTTCCACATCCAAAGGTTCACCTGCACTTCCACACGTCACTTACTGTATCTGTTGCTCCTGATGCTGTCTCCATCACATTGGAGAGACAGGATGCCTACTCGCAGAGTGCTTCAGAGAACATCTCCCGCACACTCACACCAATCAACCTCACCACCCCGTGGCTGAACACTTGAACTCCGCCTCCCACTCTGCCGAGGACATGCAGGTCTTGGGCCTCCTCCATCGCCTGGAGGAAGAATGCCTCATCTTCTGCCTTGGGACCCTCCAACCCCATGGCATCAATGTGGATTTCATCAGTTTCCTAATTTCCCCTCCCCCCACCTTATCCCAGTTCCAACCTTCTAGCTCATGACCCGTCCCATCTGCCAATCATCCTTCCCACCTATCCGCTCCGCCCTCCCCTCCAACCTATTACCTTTTCCCCCACCTCCATCCACTTATTGCACTCCCAGCTACCTTGCCCCTTGCCCCCAGCTCCCCCCGTCCCATTTATCTTCCACCCCCGAAGCTCCCAGCCTCATTACTGATGAAGGGCTTTTGCCCAAAACGTCGATTTTTCTGTTCCTCGGATGCTGCCTGACCTGCTGTGCTTTCCCAGTACCACACTCTTGTCTCTGGAGAGAAAGCAGAGATTACATTTCAGGTTCAGTGATCCCTCTTTAGAACTGATCTTCCAGCAATTTGTTTTTGTTTCTTATTTTCAGGATCTGCAGTTCTTTCTCTTTTTTTGGTACCTAAAATACATGACCTGCACAGTTGAATTTGTAGTCTTTCAGTCACTTGACAGTTCAACACACCTCTCATGGCTAACATTTCTGTCTTAAGTCTGCTACAGTGGTCCTAGAATCTCTACAGTGCGGAAGCAGACCATATGGCCCATTAAGTCCACACGACCCATCCAAAGAGAATCCCACCCAGATCCATCCCTTGGACCCTGCATTTCCCATGGCCAATCCACGTTATCTGCACGTCTTTGGACTGTGGGAGGAAACCAGAGAATCCGGAGGAAAACACACTGGCACAGGGAGAATGTGCAAATTCCACACAGTCATCTGAGGCTGGAATCAAACCCAGGTCCCTGGCACTGTGCTAATAGTGCTGAGCACTGTACTCAACAAAGCTCAGCACATGCTGCAGGAACAGCACCTCCCTTTCTGTTTGGGCACTTTACAACCTACAACACTAAACACACAGTTCCATTTAATTAGACGCAACCCATCTCATACCTTGTCATAAATGTGCTCTCAACTAGCTGACTTACTTTGTGTTATTAGCACCTATTCTGCATCGATACCTTTTCTTCTATTAGCTCTTTATTTGTTTTTTGCTCTGAGCACCTCACTATCTGTTCCACTTGCTCCTGCATCCCTCCCCTACTTTAACAACAGCATAAAACCATCATTTTCCAAACTTCATCAAGGGAAACGTTGTCTCTCTCGCCACACACGCAGCCAGACTTGCTGAGATTCTTCAGTACTTTCTGCTTTAATATCTAAAACTGAGAGAGTGTTTCCTAACTCTTTGTTTTATGTTTTTCCCTATTGGGAGCAGTGCATCCCATTTTGGAAACAGTGGCTGAACTCCTCGGCTTTTCATCTCAATTGAAATGTTAGGGGCGCAGCGCCACCAGTGGCAGGACTGGGGAGTGTCTAGAAACGCCCGGGACAGCGCCCCGTGTGGTTGGAGGGAGAAAACCTGGTTAACAGCGTACCCAGCTCATCATCGCCCCCGCGTGGTCCGAGCCCGGACTTACAGCGGGTCGGACAGTTGCCGGCGAAGGAGAAGAGCCGACCTTTGACCCTAATCACGCAAAAGACAAGATGGAGGCCGGCGGGGTGTGATGACTCTCGGATCGGCAGGTTTCTCGTCTCAGGTAGGCGAGCAGAGCAGGGGTCCATCCCAGGAAAGCAGCTGGAGAGATGTGGAGGGGCGGGGGAGTGAGCTGGTGAATGAGGGCGGATTGTAAAGGAGAGGCTCCTCACTTTCCCGGGGTCGGTGTCGTGTGGCGCAAAAGGTTCAAAATGGCTCCCCCCCCCCTCCCCGGGCTTCAGCTTCTTAAAATAACAATAAATAAATATCGGGGTTAGTACCTTCGCCGCACGTTCGGGTGGAGCAAAATCAAATGCTCCGAAGATCCCATAAGTCGCTTGTTGCATGAAATTATTTCTCATGCCCAATAAACCGGAGCATTTTCTCAACAACCAGCTGTGGGAGAGTTGGCTGTAATTTCCATTTTACTTTCATTTGCGAAGGCCTACACTTTGGGTTTGGTGTCAGGTTAGGAACGGATCATCAACCATCTACTCTTTTATTGTGTTCCAGAGAACCAGCTTTCATCTATCTGTTCTTCCACAGATCAGCGCTTAATTGCATCGTCAATAATTAAAATGTCCAGATTGTATATCTCTTTAGGGAAATCTATAGAGTTTTATTAGTTAGTCGTGACTGCCTCGTGTTCACTTTGGAACTGAAAACATTATATTTAACGGTGTAAATTCGATCAATCTGCAGTAAATATGATTTTTGAAATGTATGATTCTGACCATTGGCACTCATAGCTAATATCCTTTCTCGTGACCTGGCAGCCGTGAGCTGGTAACAGATCAGTTAATCATCGAAAGATCCTACCTCACCTTTTAGATCCATCTTTAAAAAAACTTGTGCAAGAAGTGGGGAGGGACTACTTCTATTACAGTGTATCTTGTTTCCCGTTTTGGATATTTTTAAAACTAAAAAAAATTATAATTTGTGACTTGTATTACCTTCATCTGGAGGCTGTGCTGCAATATGATGTATTGCAATTTTGATACTTCATACTTAATATTTTAATTACAGTTTTTATTACCACTTTTTATTTTCTGTTCTTCTCTTGATTGCATTGAATCTTACCAAGTTAGTTTTGTCCAGTATGTTAGTGACTAAGTTATCTATTTGTATGTTTCATGGTCAAAAAGGAAGGTGAAAAGCAGGATGGTTGAGAGTTTTCTTGAGTATCTATATAATTTGCTTACTGTGAGATGTTTATCTGCTGGAATGATGTATAATGTGGTGAAAACACTGGTCTACAGCACCATGGAAACACAAGCAACATTCTGTAGGGAGGAAGTTGTCATCATTATTTCCTAGACCAATAGGAATTATGCGCTGCAGGTTACCAGAATAAAGGAAGACCAACCAAGAGAAAAAAACATAACTCTGGGCCCGTCATGGCGAAGACAAAACAGGTCTAATTATCTTCTGGTTAAAAGACAGAGGCAGGTCTAGCCTACTTCACTGTGAGTCAACATCCTCAGCAATCTTCCTGATAATATCAAACAACAGTTCATAACTGGTGGATGAAATCTTAGAACCTGTCCAAATGAGTATTTTCTGCACAGAAATTTAATGCAAGGACCAAATGGTGTGATTCCACACTGTAAGGTTTCTATAAAAATAAGCTAGAATTCCAAAATTTGAAAGAATTTGTGAAGTTTTACATTGAATGGTGGTAGATATTAAGTGAATGATAAATTATATTTTGCTGGTTTTGAGGTTGAGATAGTTTGTGACAGTATTTATGTCAAGATAAAATTGTACTCCCGCACTTGACCTGTGGCCAGTCATTAATTTTTGTTGAGCTTCATTTTATTGGGGTGTTATTCCACAGATGTGTTTGACATTTGTCCAAGTTGCTGCTAGTTGTGTTAATCTCTTAGGTAACTGGAGCAGGCCTTTCAATTGTAAATTGTTGAGGTAAAAACAATGACTACAGATGCTGGAAAGCAAATACTGGATTAGTGGTGCTGGAAGAGCACAGCAGTTCAGGCAGCATCCAACGAGCAGCGAAATCGACGTTTCGGGCAAAAGCCCTTCATCAGGAATAAATTGTTGTCAAGTCTAATCCTGCTTGCATTCATCTACATGTGGGTAGAACATAAGCATTAAAGGATGGTCAGAAGTGGAATCCTGGTTGATTGCCCCAGCCGACACCCAAAATCTCAGTCGTCTGTGGCGGTATTTTGGAATACCAGTCTTAATGCAACCCTAGTCTGGAATGAAGTTGAGAGTAATTTGGCTGAACATTCAGTCCCCAGAGCCGATGAGATCCCTGCTCAAATTTTGAAACACTGTGCATGTGGATTTCTAGGGTGGTTGCACAATCTTATATCAATTATCTTGGAAGAAGAATAGATGTCTTGGGATTTCAGAGATGCTATGTTGTGATTATATTCAAGAAGGGTGGCAATGTTATGAATGATACCTACAGTGGAAACTCCTTGCAGCTTGTCACAGGGAAGATTGTTACAAATATCCTCAATTTCCTCTTCCCAGTGACCAAAGAGCTCCATTCTGAGTTGCAATGTGGTTTTTCACCCATCAAGAGGCACTTCAGCCATAGTCTTCATGTGGTGAATTGAGGAAAGAAGAAGGGAACAGCATCAACCACTGTTCATGGTGCTCTCCATCTCATGAAGCCTTTGACTCTGTTCACTATTAGGGTAATGGAATATCTTCCTCAAATTTTAGCTGTGCTGAGAAATTTGTCATCATCCTCTCTACTCCATGATGACGTGTAATCTATAATCCTCACTGATGGAACCGCTACTGACTAGATATCAGTGATGATTTAGAGATGTTGGTGTTGGACTGGGGTGTACAAAGTTAAAAATCTCACAACAACAGGTTATAGTCCAACAGGTTTAATTGGAAGCACTAGCTTTCAGAGAGATGCTCCTTCATCACGTGGTTGTGGAGTATGATTGTAAGACACTTTTGCTATAAATTCTGTGTCTTACAGTTGTGTACTCCACAACCACCTGATGAAGGAGCATCGCCATGAAAGCTAGTGCTTCCAATTAAACCTGTTGGACTATAACCTGGTGTTGTGATTTTTAACTTTATATCAGTGATGACTGAGTTACGTAACACTCTGTATGTCGTTACATCAACCCTCTTCTCCATTTGTTTTCACTGCAGTAGTGCCCCTCACCTTCAGCAAACAACTGTCATGCAAGGAGACAATGTATGGAACAGACAAGAAGCTATGTAAGCTTTCCATCTCAAACCAAAATCATCCCAACGTGAGCCATTTATCTTCAGTATGTAGATAACACCTGTGAGTGTGTTTGCTCAAATTAAGCTCCAGGTCACTGTTCAAGCATGTGAGAAAGATGGGCCTTTCACTAAGTACCTGAAAAACTAAGGTTTCTTTCTAATCAGTACTGTTAACACAACACCAACTACCCCCCAAAATGGCAAGATTCTGGAAAGTATGTGGAGCATTTACCCAGTATTGGGTACCATATGGTTCCTATATATCTTGAAGACTTGGACAAATGAAGGCAGCTCAAAGCAGTGGTGAGGTACCATTAGGACAGTCTTTACAAGATCCTCCATAGGCAGACAAACTGCAGTGTCCTCTCCCGGGTCAACTTGCGTAATGTTCATGTGCCTGATGCTAAACCGCGAAGAAATTGTTCTGCTTGGAACTTTGTCATGGCAGATGATTCCCAGTAGGACAGTGGAAATCTTCTAGGGATGTCCTCAAAGCATTAGTTCGCAAGAGACCTTGCTAACTAAAGGGAGTTCTTGTTTTGTCATCGATCAAAATGAAGATAGTTCATTGGGAAGGCACTGGATACATCAAGGAACTCTGTCATTAATGTGTCTTGATGTCTGAGAGAATGCACAAATCTACAAACACTTCATCTGCCTGACCTCTCAACCACACCAGCCCTGTATGGAGTAGTGCCTGTGGATCACGGTTTAGGCTCGGCAGCCATTTCAGAATACATCAAACCAGAGACGAATCCTTTATTGGCTGATGTGCTCTGCACTTTTCAACTCCAAATACTGTATTTCAAAATGTTGAATTTTATTCAAAAGCTATTGGGTTCAGGGTACATACAACATCCTTTATTATACATATGTTAATTTTGATAATCATTTTTTAAATTGATTACATCCTCATTTAATTTTAAAGCCCAATTAGCCACAGAGTCAGTCATACAGCACAGAAACTGACCCTTCAGTCCAATTTGTCCATGCCAATCAGGTTTCCCAAACTAAATTAATCCCATTTGCCTGTTTGACCCATATCCCTCTAATACATAAATAGGAAATGTTCTTTCCAAATGTCTTTTAAATATTGTAATTGTACCTGCATTTACCACTTCTTCTGGCAGATCATTCCACGTATGAACTACCCTCTACATGAAAAGGTGCCTCTCTGCTCCCTTTTAAATCTTTCTCACATCACCTTTAAAATTATGCCCTCTAGTTTTGGACTGCCCTACCCAAGGGACCTTCTGGCCTTTGCTATTCATCTTATCTATGCCGTTCATGACCTTGTAAACCTCTACCTCCTATGCTCAAGTGAAAAAGGTCCCAACCTATCCAGCCACTCCTTTATAACTCAAACCCTCCAATCCTGGGCACATCCTTGTAAATGCATTCTTTTCAATTTAATAATATTCTGGAGGTTATATTTAACCCCCTCCTCTAGTGATAAAGCTGCTTGTCTCGAGGTGTACACATTCGACTAAGTATTTTTCATATGAAATACTAGACTCAGCAGTAGACCTGTTCTTCCTAGTCTAGGTCAGTTGATGAATATGTGGCAGGGTAGTTTCATATCATGCACTTTTGCTGATGGCAGTTAAGAGACCAATAGGAGGGAAGCAGGTTATGCAATCAAATGCTTCTTACAAAGTGGCTATCAGTTTGTTGTTTTCAGTATTGGCACCAGTTGCCAAGCTGCAGTTGTCACTGTCATGTGATGCATACAGTCCATTAGGTGATGTAACTATTTTCCTTGGTGGCTTGTGACTTCTACGTGCAAAATGAATCATTTGGCCTTTCATGTCATGTTTGCAAGCATCTTTCAAATACAGCTTGGGGCTGTATACTGGAAACTCTTAGGTATGCAGTCTCTTCCATTCTGCGAATGTGCCCTAGTTTTGTCTTTTCTGTGAATTAGATGCTTTCTACAGAAGGGCCCTTTCAAAATGATTTCAACAAGAAAGACATAAAGATTTTTATTTTGTGAAATAGTTAATAAAAGAACGATTTCAATTTGTAAATTTTGAATATTCAGTCATATTTCTCATTGAGTGTTCAATAGAGCATTAGTTTTGGCATGGTTTTAAGGGAAGGGGCAGAAGGTTTAGAGGGGTTATGTGGAGAAACTATTTCACTCGGAAGATGGACAGGAATCTGGAACTCACTGCCTGAAATGATATTAGATTCAGAAACTCATAACATTTAAGTATTTAAATGTGTACTTGTGATATCAATGCATACAAGGCTATGCATGGTCAGTTGCTAGAAAATAAGATTAGAATAGTTGGGTGCTTGTTTTTAACTGGCACAGACTTAATAATTAAACTTGTAACAGAAGCTGCAAAAAATGTGCTATTTTATTTGAAACCAGTGAGGCCCATTAAGATTAATGGATCTCACAAAAATCTGGATGTAATTCCAGTAAAATTGAAAAACTGCATGAAAAGTTATTTTACCATCCGAATGGAATGTGCTTTAACTTGACTGTCACAGTTCATTCTACTCCATCTTAGTAAATTGAAACATTGTTTGCAAATAAAAAGGATACTCTTTAAGCTGACTTGCACATCCTGAACTTGAATCTGATGAGGCCTCCACGCATCATGCTCCTGATTGGCTTATTTAACTCATTCAAATAGTCACTGATGCATAAATACTTTGCAAAAGCCGCTGTGTCAATTGAAGGCAGCAGAAGTGGTTTACTGAGCCGAGTGTCCCACTTCTTAAGTGTACTGTTGGCTAATGTAAAGACGACAGTTTGGAGAAGGTACTTATTTGGAGATGGGGTAACTGGTTTCTTTCTTTCTAATTTAGGTTTAGGTACAGTTTAGAACATCCAAACAGGACAAGGCGATCTGTTCTCTTCTGAGCATTGTTTCTTAAATCTGAAATGGAAGTAAAATATAACTATGAAATATTGTGAACTGGAAATGATGACTGACATATGAACTGCTCAACCAGCTAGAAGTTTGAAGATAATTCTAGTTATTCCAGCTCTTAGATTAATTACAGAATTTATCTCCTTTTACAGAAGTAAATCTTTGGGAAAAGATTTTAAACAAAACAACTAGATTCTTCAAACTCTAATAGAGTATTTTGTGTGTTGTAAAAGTAACTTCTCAAGTAATTGACCATTCAGACTGTTCAGTCTTTAAGTAAGAGAACAATCAAGTATGTATTCAAGTAGTTGTAAAAAGCTTCATTCAATGTATGTCAGACTTATCCTGTTAAAGGCTATTTAACATGAATCATTCAAGGTTAAACCAAAATAGAATAGGAGAATGAATGTACCATTGCTGCTGGACAATATGGAGCTTAAGCATAAACAATTTCATTTTTGTAGTACTGTTCCAGCTGACAGCTTTAATTTTATCTGCCTGTTCAGAATTATATGCAAAGATAAATTTTATCAATTTTAAATCACTGGAGGAATCAAAATGCTGCAGAAACTTCTTGAATTATGATTCAGAGTACCACGGTGAGAGGATTGGGACTAGTCCTACCCTTGTTTTCAGGGTATTACAGTTGGGTTTTTAATTAGTTTACAGTAGAATAATTAAGTCACCTTCTGCCAAATTTGGAAAGCCAAAAAAAACAGATTTTATCAACCATTTTTGTGCAATAATTTTCTTTTGGTTTTGCTAAATTGGAGCCGTACACTTTGTTAATTTGTCTGTGACTTGCCATGAGAAATTATTATACTTAAATTTATAATTCTACTCTTAAATTTTAATGAACACTTTTTAGCTTGTTTATTTAGTATGTAATTTACCTAGTATTTCATAGTATTTATTATACAATGCCCAATTTGAATGTTAGTTCACTTTCAATGTTGTTGCACCTGCGACGAATTTAGAATTCTAAACATTGCAAATTTAAAACCTTGCCTGTTTGTTATTCGTTCATAGAGTGTGATCATCCCTGGCACATACAGCATTTCTTGCCCAACCTCCTATTTGCCCTTGAGAAGGTGTGGTACTGAGTCATATCATTATCCTTTGTAGTCCAAAAACCGCATATGTACCCATAGTTTGAGCATTTTGGCTCAGTGACAGTGAAGGAATGGTGATTATAGTTCTTAACGTTGTGTGATTTGGAGGGGAGCTTGCAGCTTGATGGTATTCCATGTGCCTGCTTAGAGGCCATGGGTTTAGAAGATGCTGAGAAAGGCCATCAGCACATTCCTGCAATGTACTTTTTAGACTATGCATGTTGTTGTCACAGTGTGCCAGTACTGGAGAGAGTGAATGTTTTAAATTTGTGGATGGGTTGCCAATTAGAAGCATAGTTTTGTCCTGGATGATATTGAGCATTTTGAATTTTGTTGGACTTATCCTGTAAATGGAGAGTATTTTATCACTTTCCTAACTTGTGCTTTGTAGATGGTGGACATGCTTATCGTGAGTGAGGGCATAAGTCTCTTGCAACAAAATTCCCAAATTCTGACCTCAAAATAAAATGGAATAGGCTCTCGGGAAAATTAGACACATCTTACTACTGCGATTTCTACATATGTGACCCCTGCTGCTTACTGTGAGCTAAACCTTGTTCAACTTGGATTCCAATAGCCTAATTAAGTACAAATGGTTATAGTAGATCAGAGTTATTTGAAATAAATGACAACTTTTTTTGGTGGTATGATAAGTAGTGAGGAGGAAAATCTTCGACTAAAGAACTGCAGATATTGGTGGGCTGAACACTGTTAAATGGAATTTAATCCTGAAAAGTGTGAGGTAATGATTTTGGGAATACTACCAAAATAAGGGGTTCATGTTGAATACTAAGACCCTAGGTAGAACAGAGGATCAGAGGGCCTTGGAGTGCATGTCCATAGATCCTTGAAGCCATAAGTAGATTAGATACTTAAAGCAATTAGTAAAGTCATTGAATGCAAGAGCAAGGAAGTTATGATGTACATACAATAGTTATGCCAAGCTGGAGTACTGTGACTGAATACTGGTGATTGCGTTGGAGAGGATGCAGAGAATGTCACCTGGGTTTGAATGGTTTAGCTAAGAGTGATTAAGTAGGCTGGGGTTGTTTTCCTCAGAGCAGGCTGAAGGTGAGGACCTGATTTGATTTATGCAAAGTTATGAGTGGTATTGATGGGAAGAAACTTTTTTCTTTAGTAGAGAGATCAATAATCAGGGGGCACAATTTTAAGATCACGGGTGTGAGGTTTCGAGGAAAACAAATTTTTTTTTTGCCCAGGGTTTGATTAGCCATCTGGAACTCATTGCCTAGAAGAGCAGGAACAATCAAGACAATGAAATAGTATTTAGATGAACACTTGAAATGCCATTGCATACAAAGCTATGGGCCAAATGCTGGAAAAATAAGGTTATAATAGATAGATTCTCGATGATTGGCATTGATATGGTGGACTGAAGGGCCTTTTTCTGTGCTGGAAAAACTCGTGACTATATCATTTTGGTACAGAGGAGCATATTTGTGCTAACTATTGGCTTCTTTTTTATTTATTGAATTTTCTTTGCCAAATCTTTGAATATCTAGTTGTAAAGCATAAATAATTAGTTTGAAATAATAATATGAAAGAATTAATGTTGCAAAAGCCTTCATAAAAATGAAGTTCTACTTTTGCATATTTCCTTACTTTTAGTTCAGATAATGCTTCTGGTTAGTGCAGGTTTCTATTATGCTAAAACTAAGTGTAATGGAGCAATTGTAGCCAGTCGCAGTGTACAGAAGAATACTCTGGGAACACACATTATCTTAAAATAAAGCGAAGGTCTAATCTCTAATTTGAATGCAAGATAATATTGAATGAATTCACTACAGTGGCCTTGAACAAACTGTCACTGACCTTGTCCATGCTTTTTGCCTTTTAGATACAATTTATTCAATGCCAATTTAAGAAGAACCCAATTTGTTAAGCTCAGTTCATCTTAATCTATAATGGATTTCTGTCTAATGCTGCATTGAATGTAGAACCTATTTTTCTGATCAACTTGTTCAGAGATGTTTTTCACACCTGGAGCAGGTGGGACTTGAACCTGTATTTCTCTGTCCAGGGTAGGGACACCACCACCAAGCCAATGGAAAGCTCCCAAAAAACCTCCTAATTTACAGCCTATCCAAATTAACACCCTCAACCAACCTTGCATTCCTTTGTGTTTTTCAGTCTTCTGAGTTTGGTTTCTGTGCATCACAGTTGAAAGCAGAGTTATCAGCCATCTTGGCCTGTTCTCTAGAATTCTATAGTTAGCCTCTATTGCTTTTCTTCTGTATTTGTAGAGCCAGATTTTTGAACAAACCTTCAATTGGCTATCAGTTATCCTAATGAAGGTACACATTCCATTCCTTCCTTCACCTCAAGTACCATGAAATGTTTTATTAACATTAAAATTTAAATTATCAATAAGGTGAGATGGTTGAGCTCTGACACCTGCTTTTCTTTAAAGACACTTTTGGGCATCACTCTGTGGGCCACCATTTATTGCCTGTGTGTATTTGCCCTAGAGCAGGTGGTAAAGAGCTGCCACCTTGAACTGCTGCATTCCATTTGTTGTAGGTGACTCAGGATACTTTTGAGGGAGGGAATTCCTAGGATTTTAACCTAAGACACTGAAGGAATGGCACTATATTTCCAAGTCAGGTTGATGAGTGACTCAGAGTGAAACCTTTAGGTGGTGGTGGTCCTGCCTTCTAGATAGTAGTGGTCATGTATTTGGAAGATCCTGCCTCAGAAGCATTCTTGAATTTCCACAGTGCATATTGCAGATGGTGCAGTCTACTGTGGTGGACAAAATGGATGTTTTTTGCATGTAGTGTTAATCAAGTGGGCCACTTTGTCCTGGATGGCATCAAACTTCTTTAGTGTTGTTGGAGCTGCATTCAACCAGGCACATGGGAAGTATTCCATCACACTCCTGATTTTGCTTTGCAGATGGTGAGCAGGCTTTGGAGAGAATGGAGATCTTACATGCAGCAGAAGCCCAGCTTCTGAATTGCTTTGAAGCCACATTATATGGCTAGTCCAGCTCAGTTTCTTGTTAATGGTAACCTCCAGGATTTTGCAGGTAGGGAAATACAATAATGGTAATACAATTGAATTTCAAGGGTGACGATCACATGAATGTTACTTGCCACTCATCAGCCCAAACCTGGATATTGTCTAGTTCCTGCTGCATTTAGACATAGGCTGATTAAGTATCTGATGAGTTGTGGGTGGTGCTGACCATTACCCAATCATCAGCAAATATCTCCACGTCTGACCTCCTAATAAAGGGAAGGTTATTGCTGAAGCAGCAGAAGATGGTTCTGAGCTGACTGTCCTTCATCTTCAACAATGAAAACCATCTTTTTCTCTAGGCATGACTTGAACCCCTCGATTCTTACTCTCGTTTTACCAGAGGCCTTTGATACTATGTTGAGAAATATGGCTTTGATGTCAACAGCAGTCACTTTCATCTCCCCTGTGGAATTCAGTTTTTTTTGTCTATAATGAGGGCAGAAACTAAGTAGCCCAGTGGAACTCAAACTTAGAAGTTGACGACCACTTCCATTACTTGACTTAACAATGGGCACTAATTTACTAGCCTGGATTTTCCTGCTATCGTCCACTGACCCTCTTTGGTAATTTTTGACACTGTCAGGTGGATACCAGTATTGTAGCTGCACTAGAACAACTTAAATATACACTAAATAGCTTAATTGTAAGTTGAACTGCGTTGTCGATATCTTGAATTTGATCTTTGTCTCACTGAAACTGGGGTACAACAAATATTTATTAGCGGTTACCAAAATGGCGTATTGCCTAAAAAAGCACATTTTGTTGAAGTTTCAAGTGCTGCAGTCATCAGTGCAATTTGCAAGAAAAACAATTCAAAGGGGAAAACTGACATTTATATTGCATGAGTGGAGAGTGCTGATTGGTTGGCAAGTGAACTTTCATTGGCCAAGGTATTACCATGGTGAATGCACTCAATAATGCTGTTTTAACAGTTAATTGCCATACATTGTTTAAATTTGAGGTAAGGGGCCCTCCATGCAGTGCAGTAGTAGTGTCTTAATCCTGGACTGGGATGCTTGGGTTTAGTTCCCACATGCTTCAGAATTGTGTAATAACATCTCTGAGCAGGTTGAGGAAAAATAGGTTAGATTAAAAAAAAATTAAATCAGGCAGGTTGACTCTGAAATTAGTTGCCATGCTATCTTTGTGACAGTCCGAAATAGTCTCCAGGCATTTGTTCTTTCTGTAAATTATGTCCAGGAAATTTGATGTACCAAAGAATCTAATCACAATGGCAGCATACACAGGCATTGTACTCCAACTATTATGTTTAATGGTGCAAAATAATATTGTTTGAAAATGGTAGGTGTTTCAGAGTTGCAACCTGATGTTGATCAGCTTGTGTAATCTGCAATGTTGCTTGATCAAGCAGCAGTTAAATTCTGGGATCTTTGGCTATGTTGTCTAAATGACTAGATAAGCTAAAACAGCGTTTCAACTTAACAGCCTAGTCACAAAACATTTGTTACTGGAAACCATTGAAGTGTAGTATTCTTGTCTGGCCCATATTTATTCTGTTGTAGTGTAAGAATCTCCTTCAATGGCTTTACTCAATAGATCTTGAAGGATGATGTTTTTGCTATAACTTTTCTCAAACTCCTGCTCCTGGCATTGTAACAAATATGGAAACCGGAGCTAAGTGCTTGAAAGGCTGCTTTCTGCTGATGATGCCACTTCAATCAACCTTTCTTCCTCACAGAGCTGCAACTTTTCTAGAATGTACTTACTAGGTCCTTGGAATTGTCTCAGACTATATCAGCTGGGGAGAGATTGCTTTTCATGTGATGCTGGCAGTACTTTTTTCAGTGAGATTATCCTTAGGAAAGGAGAGGAAACATCACTGGATGGAAAAAATATCTCAACCATCTAAGCTAGGCCCTTTAGCAGTTAAGTTTCCCACTATTGATATCTGTTGGTCACTATAGAAAGCCATCAGTAACTGTGCAGACCTTACTTTTGATCATGGATGTTGTTTGAATTGTAAAAGAAAAGATGAGTGAACAACTTGAATATTCCATGTACTTCACTAGAGAATAGGCAAGTGGCAGCCTCGTTCTCATTGTAGCCAAATTGTTAGCCAAAGTGATAGATATAGAGCAGATGTCAGAGGTAGTTTCTGTACTCCATGGTAGTGGCATGGAACGCGTTGCCTGCAGCAGTTGTAGATTCGCCAACTTTACGGGCACTTAAATGGTCATCGGATAGACATATGGACGAGGATGGAATAGTGTAGGTTAGGTGGACTACACGTTATTTTTACAGGGTGGTGCAACATTGAGGACCGAAGGGCCTGTACTGCACTGTTATATTCCATGTTGCATATGTTACATAACATGGAATATGAAACTCATTAACCTCTGCCTCTAGATGGAAGTGCATTCTCCTTCCTTTTGTTCAAATAAAACTGCTAAAAAAAGAAACTTGGGTGAAGAAAGCAAAACGTGAGGCGCACATTAGCAAATGATAGTTTACTGCTGTGAAAATGTTAATCTGAAAGTACAATTAAGTGTGAGTGTGAAGTATACACTGTTTAATAGGGTTATTTTAAGTATAGCTCTGTAATGCTAAGCTCGTTTTTAAGGTAACCTATAAAATATAAGACTTTTCTCTTCCTCAGGTTCTGCACTTTTTTCAAAGTAAAATTTGAACATCAGAATGGTTCGATCTAACTCCCGATCTCATTCATCGAGATCAAGATCTCAATCTCGATCCAGCTCTCGATCAAGATCTCATTCTCGATCACGTTCCAGGAAAAAAAGATATAGGTAATCATTTTGGATGCTGGTTACATTTTGGTGCGAGATCAAAGTTTTTAATGTGTTTTTTACAAAATATTTTTGTAGACTTTCTAGTTTGTATCAATTAATGTTTTGTTGCAAACTTGAGTTACTTGTTTAAGAATAATCAAAACTGTAGGACGCAAAGACTTGTGAAATTTTCATAACAAAGTGTTTTTGCAGGGTGAGGGTATGTATACCGGGAATAGAATGGCTTTGAATGTTGAAGGCTCAGAATCCAGCTTTTAAATAAGACAAAGTACAAATAAGTGTGATTGAAAACTTCATGCCTCTTTGCAAAGTACATAAGCTACTTCAAAACATCACCAAAATGATGGAAGCATAATTAATAATTTCTTGAAAAACCCAAGTGCATAAGTATTTGACATAGTGAAGTGTTAACATGTGGTAGAGAAATCTAGCAATAAATAGAATATATTTTTCAGGGAGCAAGTATTGGCAAAGTGGAACAATTATCCAGTCTTTAAAAGATCTATGATTCTACCAAATTTCATTGCAAGTATAAGTGAATCTTTTAATTAGTTAGTAGTTAGTTTTGGGCTTGGGATTCAGATCAGTGAAGATTTGGGTTAAGTCTCGTAACTATAAAATGCTGCAATTTCACTTGATGAGCATTGATTCAAATCCAGAGCCCAAAGGTGGAAGTTTCTCTAAGCTTCATATCATGACTTTGAAGAATTTCCATTGATGCAAACTGTTAAGTTTTTACTGTTCCAATTTTTTTGTGATCCAGGCTTTTTTTTTGGATTTGGTGTCCATGGAGAGACATCCGTATATTAGCTTTTGTTAACCGTATGAATTGGATTAGCATAACATGCCTTGTTCTCTTTACATTTACTCCTAAACATTGAAATTAATTTTGACTTTTTTTTGTGAAGACCTTGTAATTTGAAATATCATGCCAACTCTCATTACTGATTAAATTTATTCTCTTGGGTTCAGAGGTGGAAGACAAAAGCTCCTTTAGAAATTACATTCTTCAGTCTAACTTCAAAGAATGTAATTCTACATGCAGTGTCTCATTTCAAGGTCAGAAGGATAAATAGTGCTGCAATTTATTAAACATTAAATGTTTAATGCTAAATGTTAAAACAAGTTAATATTTTGAAAAACATAATGGTGTTTGATCTTCACTTTAATCATCATCTGAAAGTGTTATGCATAGTTATATGAGAGGATAAGAATAATAACAGTCAAACAGAAGGCTGCATTTGATGGAATAAAAAAACCTTCATGTAAAATTTGTATTATTGGGTTTGCATTTCTTTGAGAATGTACAGAAATGTTTTGAGCGTATAGAAATTTTATTTGTAGAATTGCTCAGGATTAAAACTTGATTCAATTTCTTTGACAAATCCAATAACGTAGGTCTTAGTCAGCTGCCTTTCTTCTGTCTTTGTTTTTCTTTCAGAAGTTGGATTTTGAAGATTGAGTTGGTTGAGTAGAATTCATCATAAAGACAAAAAGCGACTTGCTTTTATATAGCACCTTAACACGTCTGTCAAACATCTCAAAGCACTTCTCTTGCAATGAGCCTCTTTTTGAAGTGCAATGACTTATGTAGGCAAATACGGCATCCTTTTTGTGCACAACAAGATCCAGAAACAGCAGTGAGATGAATGGCAATTAATCTGATAGGGAATATCGTATGTAGTCTGGAAGGAATGAGCTGGATGGGTTGAATACTATATGTTTTCAAATCAAATGCATTGTAGTTTGGATTAAAAACTTTGATGTAATTTTCCTAATGCAGGGGGTGTATTTATTTTCGAATTTTTAACAAAAATATTTTCAGCATGTTGAAAAGAGTGTCTTTAGAATATTTCAGTTGATATTGAGGCATGTATTAAAAGAATGTTTACTTGAATCTTTTCAATGGTTTAGTTGTGTGTAATCAAATTGCTCTGTAATAGAATTTAAGAGCTTTGTTTGTACTCTAACGCTATTTCTGTGATCTCTTAAGCTTCTGTAGTTTGAGAGTTAAAAGGGGCAATATTTTTATACACTTATCAACTTGAATATCTTTAAGTTGACCAACATGAAATGCAATGGAAAACTTATTGTATTATAATTCTGTGATCTGAACTACTTATGGAATAAACTATTTGTTGTGACACTTCTTTTATGGATTCTCTCAGTTCTAGATCTCGTTCCAGATCCTACTCACGATCTCGAAGTAGAGATCGTAACTATGCAAGAGACTATCGGGATTATCGTGGTAACAGAGGAATGAGACGCCCTTATGGCTATCGTGGAAGAGGGAGGGGATATTATCAAGGAGGGCCACGATATTATCGAGGTGGTTATAGATTGAATTGGCAGAATCGAAGGCAGTCTCGTAGTCCACGACGAGGCCGTTCTAGGTCAAGAACACCAAAACGTAGATCCATATCTCAACGATCCAGAAGTCGATCTCGACAATCACATCGATCTTCCTCTGCTAGGTCACATGGCTCGTCGTCTTCCCGTTCCTCATCACGCCACAGTCGATCTCCAGTGGCTTCAAAACGGCACAAGCCCCTGGACAAACGTGGAAAGAAAACTGAAGGGACGGTTTCTCAAGATGAATCAGGAAAGGTCAAGCAAACAGAAAAATCTGTAACAGATGTAAAATGTGAATCTGATTCTACTAAGATGCATAGTGAGTTTCGTAAAACTCCTCCAGTTCGAAGTGAGAGCTGGGCAGGACTTTCGACGTACAATGATAATAGTCCAAGGTCTCATCATAGTCTATCTTCACTTCCCAGCCCAACTAGTCTCAGCCCAACACGTTCTGTTCCTTCCCGTCATAGTTTGTTGCAAGCTGTGCCACCTAGGCTGAGCTCATCACAGACAAGTCCACCATCCTCCAGTTTGCAGCACAGTCCTGAACAGCATAGCTCCTCTGGACATAGTGCATCCCAGTACAGCCCTTCTCAGTGTAGCCCATTACGAAAAAGCCCTACGAAAATTGTTTCAGTTCAACACAGTGTTCCAAGGGAGGAAGTTCGACTGAAACTGTCTGCCTTTTCTGGTGATACTGTGGACCAAGAGCTCCTTAAAGCCAAGTACCTGAAGAGGTATGTGTTTTCCATACATGTTATTCTGCCATAACATGTGTTAATGTGAATTCGTTACAACGTGATTGACAAATTGAGGACACCTGCTAAACCATGAATGTTAAAGCGTGTATTGGTTGTAATGCAATTCCGGCCACATTAGTTTAAGTGGTGCTGCTATTTTGTGATTTTCTTATAACACAGGATTGCGTGAAAACGGTTTTGGTAGAACCAACTTTATTGTCTTAAGATGAGTTTTTACAAGATGATAGTAATGGTGAAATGGTGACAACAAAATGGGTCTGACAACAGCTAAACATGAATTAAGATTTAATTATTATTTATATTATTTTAAAATTAACCTAATGTTCTAAACAACTTGTTTAACATTAAGTTGTTGGAGCAGTTGGGACTTGAATTTTTGTTCTCAACCGTTAAATGTTGAAGTATACTTTTAGAAAATATATATATCCAAAAAATTGTTTGAAGAAACCAACTTTACAAAAGTTTCATCCCACTTCTCAGACCTGCACACTTTCCAATAAAAGTTGTTCCACACGCTCTTCCCCAACACAACCCCCATGTCCTTCCAGCTATGATAACTTTGTTGGACTTCCTTTCCCTTCAGCTGTCCACCAAAGTCCCTGTCCTCTAGTAACTCCATTTAATATAGTAAAACCACCTTGTTTATGTTTCCAGAGGTATTTTTCAGGATCATCATGGTGTTCTGCTTTTATTCCACATTTCTACATGTTGTGAGGATAAGATGAGTTTTAGTGGGACATCTTACATGACCGTACTGTCGAGAAAGCGAGTATACACCTTGCTTGGTCATGCCTGAAGAGAAGGAGTGCATGTATTGGTACTTCGCCCAACTGTTTTCTAGACAGAGAATGGTAGTGAATATTGCCAATATTCTCACTCTGACCATATGAGTGAGAATTGGCCCTGAAAGTAAGACTTATTAAAAAAAATTTGCCATGTATCTTATCGTACTTATATTTTCACCACTCACCACTAGTCGAAAATGGCACGGAAACTAAACCCAAGAACTGGCTATCAAATAAGTGTATGAGAAGACGGATGCTTTATTGTAAAACTTTATGGTAACATTCAGGTACTGGGGTCTTTTATCCTTTGATAGAAACCATGGGAAGGTCCTCAATCAACACAGAGATATCCCTTAAATTGACAAATCAAAACAGTCTTCATCTTTCCAGTCTGTGTTATAAATTTGATGGTTGTCTTGCCTTCATGTAAAGATTAGGCTATGACTATCTATTTTACCTGCAATGGACCAAATTTCTAATGCTTTTTATAGCTTCTTTCACTTACATTGCCCAAAATCAAAACAAAATTGGTCATTTAAATTATATATTTTTGCATGAAACAGTCTATACTCTCATGCAGCAAGGCCTGGATAATATTCAAGCTTGGACTAATAAGAGACCGAAAGCATTCATACCACGTAAGTGCTAAGCATTGACCATCTTAAACAAGAGCGAATCTATTCTTCCACAACTCCAAAACAAACAAACTACCTGAATGAGGCAGGTGGTAATGTTTTGGTTATATCACTGCCGTATAATTTGGAGACGCAGGCTAATGACCTGAGTTTGTCTTCAACTGCGGTAGCTGGGCTGGTGGAATTTTAATTGAAATGTAATGGTGCGGAGGTGGAGTCCCTATCCCTGGACTGGGAGCCCAGGTTCAAGTCCCATGTGCTCCAGAGGTGTGTAATAATATTGCTGAATAGGTTGATTAGAAAATTAGGTTAACTTAAAAAGAATGAGAATAATTAAATTTTAATTCAAGTTTAGTTGTTGTCACCATTACTATCCTATTGTAAGAATGTTATCAATATGTGTAAGAGGTCGGGGAAGTGAGTGGTGAGTTGAGGGGTCCGATTAATGTTTGCTCATGAGTTGTTAAAGGTTTAAAAACCTAGTCTTTTTCCTGGATAACTATAAGTTTAACTGAAGGGGAACCTTCCAAATTCTCTGATTTCAACAGATTACTTTGGAGAGTTCCAAATGCAGGATTTGCCCATTGGAATTTTCAATTTTCTGGGCAGTTCCCACAGAGTCCGCAGTGTCTGGGATTCTACAGGGTCACAATGCACAATCCAGTTTATACAAATACAGCAACTATCTGGCCACGGGAATTTCTGGTCTATTATCTCAAATTTTGGGCACCACACATAAGAATTGATGTAAAGACTTTTGAGCAGACATGGAAACAATTTATAAGAATGTTTCCAGGACTGAAGGATTTCCGTAATATAGAAAAATTGCTAAAGCCGTGGTTGCTCTCCTTGACAGAGAATGTTTAGAGGAATTTTTGTAATGGTGTTCAAAATCAGCTGAGCTTGAGACAGAGTAGATAAGAGAAGCTGTTCTTACTGATGGTTTGAGAAATAGTGGATGCAGACTCAAGACCATTGTTATGAATGAATGATTTTATTGCCACGTATTTTACAGTAAGGATACAATAAAATACAATGAATGGCATTCATTTGTCATAATCTGGCACCAATTTGTATAATTTAAGAATAAGGAAAAAAAATACAGAATATAGATTGATAATGTAAAGGGAAATTTTTTTATGCTGCACGTTGGTTAGATCCAGAATGCACTGCCTGAAAATGTGGTGGAGGCACATTTCGTAATTGTTCATAATTTTCAAAGGAGGATTTGGACAGATATCTGAAGAGAGAGAACATTGCAGATAGAGCTGGGACTGGTTAAATTGTTCTTGGTTCACCCTCTTTATTTATTTGTTTTGCTTTCCTTTTGCTATTGGCTTACTAAATTGATTTTAAACTTGATTTGCTAAGTGCCGATATCTGTGATCAAAATTCACTTAGTTACTTTTGATCATTTGATTTTGACATAATTTGAGAAATTGGAGCTGCTAGTAAATCACTGAGCACAGAAATTAGACTAAATGAATTAAAGAAATGAACTAAATTATAAACTGTAAATGGCATAAAATTATATTTTTAAAAAATGATTTTTTTAAACTTTCCTGATCTTTTCTTGGAGACTGAATACATGAGAAGCGATGATTAATGTTGATTTAAGAACATTTTGTTCTGTCACAGACACTGCCACTGAAACAGGAATTATTCAAGCTTTTAATAAGTAAAACTTTTAAAATGTGCAGAATCTTTTTGTTGCATTTCTTATGGTTTTTATTTTATAGGTACACCGAGGATGAGGAGAATAGGACCTTTATGTTGGACAGAGGAGATGGAAGAGAGAAAGATACTCAAAAAGAAAGAGGACTGGAGAAAGATAAGGCAAGGGGGAGGGAATGGGGGGATAAAGGAATAGATTATGGTAGTTCTAAAGGTGAGTACTTCAGAAAAGAAGCAGAAAAAATGCCATACTTAACTGAGTCCCCAGAAAGGCACAGACAGTGTGTTGTGGATGCATTATCTGATGAACTAGATCATTACAGACCTAAATATCAGTACAGTGTGACCAATCAAGTAGAGAAGGAAAAGGGTTATGGAACTGAATCACATTGGAATTTTGACAGTGAAGAAAGTAAATATAATACAAAAATTGTAGTCAAAGGAACAAAAGACCATGAAAGGTATGAAGATGAGAGGTCTTACAAATTTCATGTGGCTAGCTTTTCATCTAGTGCAGCAAAAGAGAAACTTAGGGAAGAAGACAAATATGCAGAGAAAAAATATGAGGAAAGAGCAGCACTAAAGAAAGAACCTGCTTCACCTGAGCCAGTGAAAGATGAAACATTCAAAGAACTGTATGATCCAAGCTCCTCACTCCCACAGCAGAAGAACACAGATGTCCGAGAAAGGGATAAAATGTCTTTCACAGAGGAAAGTCCACCCAGAATAAAACCTCTTGCCACTACATCCTGTCAGCCTGAAGTGAAATTGAAAATGACTTCACCCCATTTTGAAGACTCTGTACGGTAAGTTGCTGCTTGTTTGTGTGTTGTATTTCTTTGCTGAATTTGCCTTTCTTGTTGATTTGTCGCTTATTTATACATGCTGTTTTTCTCCCTCATTTTAAATCTTTTTTGCAATTCAGATGAGTAAAACTAATTAGTTGCAACTAGAAAATGTTTGAGTGATTTAGAAATGATCATTTGCAAAAGTTAATTTTCTACTTCTTAAAAATGTCACAGATTAGTACCACGTGCTCATAATAGAAATGTTTAATCTGTTGATTTAGATCTGAATTATTCAGTACTTTTTGTCTTTGCTGTTCAGTGCGGCCTCTTGTGACACAATGGTATAGTCTTTACCTCTGGGCCAGAAGGTCACGATTTAAGTCTCTCCTGCCATAGAGGTGTGTCATAACATGTCCAAACAGGTTGATTAAAAATACTAGGACAAAAATTGACAGTGTTCCCAAGTATAGATTTTCTGGCTTGCCATGTCAAAATTAACTCAATGTGTCTGTAATTTTTGAAATCTATTGGCTATGGAATTACTCCATGAAACCCATTATAGCACCACAATTCTAAGGCCTATCATGGCTGAACACTTGTCTTTTCCTCCCACCTTCCAGCTCTGAAACCACCTTAGAGATATGTCATCTAGGTGATGTATGAACAGCAGTAAACACCAAGAACCAGTATGGGGAAACAAAATTGGCTGATAAAATTCCTTTCTGACTGGCTTTGGTGAAGGGTATCTTTTCAGGAAATTGAGGGTTTATATAGTTTTTCCATAAAGAGAATAATCTTCTATATAGTGTGATCTTGGCTCCAGTTAGGTACTAGTTTACCTGTTTTTGAAGATACCAGTCAACAGTGTGTTTTGGAGGCTCTCTATTGTCTAGGAAATGGAGTACTGTCTAACATAAATACCAGCCTGTTTTTAATAGGCTAAGCCGATGTCTTCTGGTCCTTACCAATCTGTAAAATTGGACTTATCTATACATAGGAATGCTAGTCACTCATTCGACCTTTTGGAATAAAATGCAGTTTCCTTTCCTTTAGAAAATATGTCTTGGGTCAAACAAGACTTTGGAAGGCATTTTAATCAAAGGCAAATGAGCATTATTTCACATTTGAATTGATTTTGTGAAATTATCCAAAGAGTCCAGTTGTAGTGGCATAGCTGACTTTGCTCATTTAGTAGTGCAAAGACATCAATTCAAATTCTGCCATGGGTAAATGTGGCATTTAAATTCTGTGTATTAAATAAATTTGGAATTAAAATATAGTTTCAGAAATGGTGACCATGAAATAACTGGATTATTATAAAACTTTAATAGTTTGCTATATCATTTAAGAAAGGTGACTTCCTGCCTTTACCTAGTGTGGCTTATATGGCTAGGGGAGGCAGTGATAGTAGCTGAATGGTAATGTCACAGGACTGATAATCCAGGACCTCGGGCTAATGTTATGGGTTTGAAACCCACCACAGCGGATGGTGACATTTGACTTGACTTTAATAAAAGTCTGGAATAAAACAAAAAGCTGGTTTAATGGCAACCATGTAACTACTGTTGACTTATTGTTTTTAAAACATTCTGTTTCTCTAATGTCCTTTGTATCCACATTGATGTGGTTGACTCTTAACTGTCCTCCGAAATGGCCCAGATAATCATATAATTCAGGGACGATAAGGGATAGACAATAAATGCTGGCTCAAACATTCATGCTGATATCCCATGAATGAATTTTTAAAAATTATTCTGAACTCCCTTTGAAATGGTGCATCGAAACCACGAGACTGGACTGCAGCTGCTTGAGGATGGCTTATCCTCTGGTGCAATTGGGGATACCCAATGATGTATAATTATTAATGAATAATTCAAGGAGGGAGTAACTGGAGAATTGAGAAAGAAAAGTCCTTCACTGCTTCAGTAAATTCCCTTCAAAGATTTTCGTTTTCTTGTTGTACCAGTGGAAACTGACCTACTTTTCGGATTTTTAGATCCCCTTTGGCCAAATGCAAAGGGATGTTTGGAAATATTCTGTCGAGTCGCATGGCCTTCTCATAAATGCAGAGACGTGACTAGAATCCTACAGCACAGAGACAGGCCCTTTGGCCCAAACTGGTCCATATTGACCAGAATGTCCATCCATGCTAACCCCATTTCCTTGCACTTGGTTGTTATCCTTCTAATCATTTCCTATTCATGTATTTATTCAAATGCCTTCTAAATGTTGTTAATGTACCTGCCTCAACCCCTTCTACTGACAGCACATAACATATGCATGCTACCTTCTGTAAAAAAAAGTTGCCACTCTGGTTCCCTTTTATTCTTTCCCCTCCAACCTTAAACTGATGCCCTTGAGTCTTCAATTCTCCAATCCTGGGAAAAAGAGAGTACATTTACCCTATCCATGCCTCTCATCATTTTATACACCACTATAAAGGTCCCCCACCCCCCAGCCTCCAATGCTCTAAAGAAAAAAATCTGAGCTTGTTCAACCTCTCCCTATAACTCAGACCATTACGTCCAGACAACATCCTTGTGAACTTCTTCTGCACTCTTTTAAGCTGTTGTCCAAAGATTTGAACATTCTTGTTTGTTTTTGGTGTAGACAAGTTAGCATTCAATGTAATACCAGTCCTCTAAATATATATGCAGTTTGACTGAGGGATAGACTGGCAACTGTCGCTGTGTGGTTAACTTCAGAGTAAAATGTACCGTGTATGGTACCTTTTATTTTGCCCTCAATTGCGAAGCAGCAAAAAAGTAAATATAGTGTATTTCCATGTGCTGATGGAATAGGGAAGGTTTGGCTGCTGCATGTTTTGAGTTTTCCAATTCTTAAAAGTGTAATTCAATGTTGACAGATCTTTTCCAATTCCACCCTCCTCTTTTTGAAGTCTTGGTATATTCATATCAATGTCTTTCTGCTTCATTTTTGTTCTGGGATCTATTGACAGGTGACTTTTAAGACCAATTGATCAAAGTAGCTGTAGTGGTATTATATTATTCTTTCCTTGTATTGTTTTTCTCATGTTGACCTAGTTATCTGAGGGTGAAACATTATAGACAGCCAGTCAGTTCAATCCACTGTGATATAGTGTGGACCTTTTCTTTTCCTGTCCAATACCATTGGCAATTTTCAAATTTTGTTATCGACCTTGAAGTAAATGACTTTCAAAGAGATTAATTTCCAAGTGACCATCTTGTTGGATTGGACAGCGACTTATCTGAGCAAGATGCTTTCCAAACCATCTTGGCTTGGAAATATATTGGTATTCCTTCACTGTTGGCTGGCTTAAAATCTTGCAATTGCCTTCCTAGTTTAGCCAGCAATGCCCACATCCTGGGAATAAATAAAAATTCATGTCTTAAGACTTTTGACTGTAATAAACACATTCATCAATTTAGATTAGTAGATGACTACTTTGTTAACCTACTGAAAAAGTCTTCCATCTTAATTTGCAACCAAAACTCACCATTATGTTTATATATTTCTTCTGCTCCCTAAATATAAGACTACATTTCTACTGAAAATCACAAGCTGCAGCATGTTACGACACTGGGTAAACCCTCCTGCTTAATTTAAACCAACACAGAAAAGATTTATCCCATGCAGCAATGTGTAAAACTTTGAGTGGCCACGAACTAATTAAAGTAAAAATTAACAAATTTACTTCTTGAAGTGTAACAGAGAATAATTAACTAACACCTATTTACAACTCCTTCCTCTAACCGATCTTTTATCTTGCCTTCTATAATACTAGTCTGATAAAACTCCCAATTAAGATTTACAGAAAAATTGAAATTTTAAAACCAGCCAGCGGTTGAATCTTCTCTTCATCTTCGTTGGTAGATTTACTTTCCAGGTCAGTGTGGAGGTTTTTCTCTGGGCAAACTCCTTCTCTAGATAGGTACCTCTGAGAGTTCTGACTAGCAGTCTACGGCTGTTGGTGTGGTGGCAGTTCTCCTCCCAAATGTTAAATTTTCCTTGGTCTTATACCCCAAAGCATTGGATTGTGTCATTGGCTTTTAAGATTGTCAATATACTCCATTCAAACTTGATCAGAATTTGATAATTTTCGGGGTATAGTTTAAACTAATTGGCCTAATTTTGAATCTGTTTTGTCATTTCTAGGCAACCAGCTACCCCAGTAGCTGGAGCACATGTTACAATGTGTCTAACTGAGAACACCTGGTGCTGTCACTGCTAGCTTTTACTCTTAAAGGTATAGTGCACCCGCATCATCTAAACAAGCAAGATCTCTTCTTTCTGACCCTCCAGGGTGCATCTTGCAGAACCTTTTCATTTTAAAAAAATAATTCCTGTTCATTCAATCTCCTCTGTTTCCAAGGTATTCTGATATGACTTCCTAGTTTTTTAACTCCCCATAATCCTTGTTTCTTCTGTCATTCTCAACATTTCATTTGTTGATGAACTGAAAAGTAGTCCTGCTCCATTACGGAGACATGGATAGAGCAGGATAGGAATGACTGCAGGTTCCAGGATTCAAATGTTTCAGTAAGAACAGAGAAGATGGTAAAAGAGGGGGAGGTGTGGCATTGTTGATCAGGGACAATATTACAGTTGTAGAAAGGATGTTTGGGGACTCGTTAACAGAGGTAGTATGGGCTGAGGTTAGAAACAGGAAAGGAGAGATCACCATGCTGGGAGTTTTCTGTAGGCCTTCGAATAGTCTGAGATGTAGAGGAAAGGATAGTAAAGATGATTCCCAGAGAGAGGCAGGGTAGTTGTCATGGGGACTTCAACTATCCAAATATTGACTGGGAACACTACAGTATGAGTACTATAGATGGGTCAGTTTTTGTCCAGTGTGTGCAGGAGGGCTTCCTGACACAGTATGTAGAAGCCACTTTAGATTTAGTACTGGGTAATGAGCCTGGCCATGTGTTAGATTTGGAAGTAGGTGAGCACTTTGGAGACAGCAATCACAATTCTGTCAGGCTAGGGTGTTTGAGGGTTACAAGGATGTCAGGAAAGACCTAAAAAGAGAGCTCAGAAGAACCAGGAGGAGACATGAGAAGTTGGCGGATAGGATCAAGGTTAACCCTAAGGCTTTCCATAGGTATGTCAGGAATAAAAGAATGACGAGAGTTAACTGAGGGCCAATCAAGGATAATAGTGGGAAGTTGTGTGTGGAGTCAGAGGAGATAGGGGAAGCACTAAATAAATATTTTTCGACAGTGTTTCGAAAGTGAAAATGTTGGCGAGGAACATACAGAGATACTTGCACCTAGACTAGAAGAGATTGAGGTTCACAAGGAAGAGGTATTAGAAATAATGCAGAGTGTGAAAATAGACAAGACTCCTGGGCCAGATGGGATCTATCCTAGGATCCTGTGGGAAGCAAGGGAAGAGATTGCCGAGCCTTTGGCATTGATCTTCAAATCATCATTGTCTACAAGAATAGTGCCTGAGGACTGGAGGATAGCAAATGTGGTTCCCTTGTTCAAGGCAACCCAGGTAATTACAGACCAGTGAGTCTCACTTCAATTGTTGGTAAAGTGTTGGAAAAAGTTATAAGAGATAGAAAAGAATAATCTGATCAGGGACAGTTAGCACGGTTTTATGAAGGGTAGGTCGTGCCTAACTAATCTTATTGATTTTTTTGACATAGTGACCAAACAGGTAGGTGAGAGTAAACTGGTTGATATGTATATGGATTTCAGCAAGGCGTTCGATAAGGTTCCCCACAGTAGGCTATTATACAAAATGTGGAGGAATGGGATTGTGGGAGACATAGCAGTTTGGATCAGTAATTGGCTTGCTGAAAGAAAACAGAGGGTTGTAGTTGATGGAACATGTTCATCTTGGTGCCCAGTTACTAGCGGCGTACCGCAAATGTTGGTGTTGGGTCGACTGCTGTTCATCATTTTTATAAATGACCTGGATGAGGGCTTAGAAGGGTGGGTTAGTAAATTTGCGGCTGACACTAAGGTTGGTGGAGTTGTGGATATGATGAAGGGTGTAGTCGGTTGCAGAGAGACATAGATAGGATGCAGAGCTGGGCTGAGAGGTAGCAAATGGAGTTTAATGTGAACAAGTGTGAGGTGATGCACTTTGAATGGAGTAATTGGAATGCAAAGTACTGGGCTAATGGTAAGGTTCTTGGGAGTGCAGATGAGCAGAGATCTCGGTGTCCAGGTACACAGATCCCTGGAGATGCCACCCAGATTGACAGGGTTGTTAAGAAGGCATACAGTGTTTTGGCCTTAATTAATAGAGGGATTGAGTTCCGGAACCAGGAGGTTATGCTGCAGCTCTGGTACGGCCACACTTGGAGTATTGTGTACAGTTCTGGTCAACGCATTATAAGAAGAATGTGGAAGCTTTGGAAAGGGTTCAGAGGAGATTTACTAGGATGTTGCCTGGTATGGAAGGAATGTCTTATGAGGAAAGGCTGAGGGCCTTGAGGCTGTTCTCGTTAGAGAGAAGAAGGTTGAGAGGTGACTTAATAGAGACATACAAAATAATCAGAGGGTTATAGTGTAGGTGGGATGGGCTTCAGATTAGTATGACAGGGCGGCGCAACATCGAGGGCCGAAGGGCCTGTACTGCACTGTAATGTTCTATGTTCCTTTGCCTAGCGTAGCAGCACCTGCTTTTGGACTTCTTAAAATCCTTCATTCTGACTGCTTAAGAGTCTGAGTTCAGACAGCAATAAGGCAGTCACCACCTTCCTTCCCTGTGTCCAATTGTTAAAACTTGCTCCTTATTTTAAATACATTTGAGAACAAGTATCTATCTGCATAACAAGCAGGTCACATGAGTTTGTTTCCAGGTAGACTTGACATAGATGAAATGGGCATCCTCCTAAGACAACACAGTCCAAACCCACAACCACTACCATTTAGAAGAACAAGGGCGGCAGATACAAGGGAACAATACCACCTGCAAGGTTACCTTCAAATTCCCCTGCAAGCCACTTAGCATCCAGACTTGGAAATATATTGCTGTTTGTTTGTTGGGTCAAAGTCTTGGAGCTTCCTTTCTAATGGCATTGTGGGATGTACCAAATGGACTGTAGTCGTTCATGAAAGCAGCTCACCACCACCTATGGCAATTAGGAATGGGTAATAAATGGTGGGCCTACAGTGATGCCCACATGCCATGAAAGATTTAAAAAAAAATAAAATTCTCTGTCCAAAGTACACTCTTTTAGCTTGAATTAAAGAAAATACTCAAAGATTTGGAGCAGGAGTAAACCCTTTGAGTCTGCTCTGTTATTCAATAAGCTAGTGGCTGATTTTGATTACATCACATTCCTGCCTAGCACCTGTCATCTTTCACAGCCTTTCTTAACAAGTACCTATTTACCTCTGTCTTAAAATGATTCAAGGACTCTGCTTTCACTGCTTTTGAGAAAGAGTTTTAAAGACTCATGAACCTCTGAAAAACATTTCTCCTTATCTCAGTCTTAAATGAGTGATGTCTTATTTTAAAGTGGTGATCCCTAGGTTATAGATGCATCTACAAGTCCTTTCCGATGTGAACTCTAGTCAAGACTGCTCAGGATCATTAGCTCCAATCAAGTTGTCTTTTATTCTTTTAAACTCCAGCAGATGCTATCCTAACCTGTCCAACCTTTTTATCCATAAGACAACCTGTCCATTCCAGGTATTTATTGATGAATTATAGATTGTAGGATAAAGTCTATCAGGTCCTAGAGACCTTTCAGCTTATAGCATTAATAGTTTGGTTAGTCTCATTTTCCTGAGTTCCTCCCTACCTTCAATTTCTTGACTGAATCTGGGCATGTTGCTTGAATCCTCTATAGTGAATACTGTTGCAAAATTCCCGTTCAATTCATCTACCATTTTGTTGTTTTTGTTATTAATTCCGCAAACTTGCCTTCTGTCAAACTAGTCCTTACTTTGTTGGAAATTTCCTTTTTAGTTGGAATGTATTTCATTGTTATATTCTACCTTAAATGTCTACCATGGCATTTCCAATGACCTATTCTTTAACCTAATTTATCATAGAGTCACAGAGTCATGCAGAAGACAGACCCTTTAATAAAATCTCCAATATAATGTGGAATATAAGTAGAGAATTAGCTTTTATGGAGACATTTTGTATTGGTTTCTTGCTGTATCTTATGGAGCAATTACAGTTTAAGATCGGAGATGTTTTTCTCAAATATTTGTAGTGCTTATTTGCATGATTTCTCCAGGAACTTAATATCAAGTAGAAAACTAGTTCTCTAGATGTTCTCTTCCTCCCCCTTCTCCTGTACCCTGAAAACCTAGAAAGTGCAATGGTGCAATTTGTTGAAAAATGAAATGAAAGCAAAATATGTTTTTCATTCTTTTAAGTTTGGCCAACATCGAATTGGAGCAGAGTTAGCAGTCTTTGCTTAATTAGGAATATGGGAGCAGGAGTAGGTCAGTCACTCCCATGAGCATGCTCCACTATTCTAGGTCATGAGCCTCAACCGCATATTTTCACACTATACCTAAATCTGTTGCTGTCATGTAATAACTAGAAATCTATCAATCCTTGACTTGAACTTAATTCATGACTCAGCTTCCACAGCCAATTGGCGTTGAGAATTCCAAAGACTCCTCACACTCTCAGTGAAAATGTTCTTCCTCATTTTGGTCCCAAATGGATCGCGTTTTATTCTGAGAATGCCCCCTGGTTTTAGACCCTTGGCCAGAGAAAACAGCCTTTGTGTCCACCCTATCCACCGCTTTAAGAACTTTGCATATTTCTATGAGATTGCTTCTCATTCTTCTAAATACTATAGAATATAAACAGTCTGTTCAATCTCCTCATAGGAAAGCCTCAGCATCCTAGGAATCAGTCCGGTGAACATTTGCTGCACTTTTTCAATGGCAGTTATATCCTGCCTTAGGCAAGAGATCAGAACTGCACACAGCGCTCCATATGCATTCTCGTCAATATTACAGTTAAAGATTTTTTTTGGCTGTTGTCCTCAAACTAGGAGAATGTGAGGACTGCAGATGCTGGAGCTCAGAGTTGAGTGTGTGGTGCTGGAAAAGCGCAGCAGGTCAGGCAGCATCTGGGGAGTAGGGGAATCGACGTTTCGGGCATAAGCCCTTCACCGCACCCTTAACTCTTGTGAGCAATAAAGCTCACCGTTAACATTTTGAATTGCTTACTGCACCCATATACTTTTAGTGAGTTATGAACAAGGACTGCTGAGTCCAAAAGTGGCATCAAAACTTCCTAATCTTTCTCCATTTATGAAATATACTATCATGCTACTATTTTAAAAAGTGACTAACTTTATACTTATTTGCAATATATTTCATCAATTGTATTCTTGCCCATTCATTTAGCCTGTACAAATCTTCCTAAGGGTTTTTGTATCTTCCTTTCAACTCACATTCCCACCACGTTTTGTATCATCTGTAATCTTCGAAATATATTCCAAATCCAAATCATTGAAATGGATCATGAATAGCTGGGGCCCAAGCACTGACCTTTGTGGTACACTAGTAATCACAGCCTGGTAAAAACAAGGACTGCAGATTCTGGAAACCAGACTCTAGATCAGAGTGGTGCTGGAAAAGCACAGCAGGTCAGGCAGCATCCGAGGAGCAGGAAAATCGACGTTTTGGGCAAAAGCCCTTCATCAGGAATAATCACAACCTGCCATCCTGAAAAAATGATCTACTTATTCCTCCTCTGCTTTCTGCCAATTAACCAATCCTCACTCTATGCTAATATATTATCCCAGTGCCATTGACTTTAATAATATATAATCATTTCCTTTGTGGGACGATATCATATCTCCTGAATATCCAAGTACACCACATCAGTAGTTGCTCCTTATCAACTTTGGTATGAACATGCTTAAAACTCTATCAGATTTCTCAAATATGATGTCCCCTTCGAAAATCAGTGTAGTCTCTGTCCAACCAGGTAATTTAATGTCTTAATGTCCAGTAATCCCATTCTTTTTAATAGATTTTAACATTTTTCCTATTACCAGTGTCGGGCTAACATCTGTAGTGCCCTGGTTTCTCTATCTCCTCCTTTCTTAAACACTGGGTTACAATTTCAACCTTCCAATCCATTGCAGAATTAACACAATTTTGAAAGATGATTGCCAATGCTATCACTCTATCTCTAGCTATCTTTTCCAACATCCTTCTCTTCTAGGATGAAGGTCATTGGGTCCCAGGAACGTTTCAACTTTCAGTCCCATTAATTTCCCCATACCATTTTAATTTTTAGAACTAATATCTTTCAGTTCCACAATGTTCCTAGACATGATAGAATTTACCATTAATTTTGATGAAGATGGGATTCAGTCTAAAGCTTGACTAAATCTAAACAAGGGTGGTTTTAAAGGTGTGAGGAAGAAGTTGACCGTGGTGGATTTGACCAAAACATTATTTCTGGTTCTCACTCCAACAATGGTTCCAGACCTGTTGAGCTTTTCCAACATTCTCTAGTCCTCTGTCAGTATTCCCCTTGTTGCCCTGGGGCTGTTAGGAGTCATCTCTGTTGTAATGGAGTTGTACAAAACCACAGTTTCGATTTTTTTTTCTTAGGGGTTGCTCCATCCACAGTCGTTTTCACCTCTCAATCTAATTACTCTTATTATCTCCTCTGATCTGAATTTCAGCTTCCAATTTCTATCTATTGTTAAAGCTACTTTCAAAAAAAAACTTGATCCTTGCCTTTTTACATCATCAGATATTGAGAGGTTGGAAGATTCACTTCCTGAAGGACATTATAAATCCAGTTCCGTTTTCGTAACCATTAAGTTGCCCCCAAATTTTTGTATTAAGAGTTCAATTTTGCAAAAATAGATGGTAGAATTTGAATTTACGATCTCAGACTATACTGACATCACAAGGCTGTTGTATTTGAGTGAGGAGGAAAATATTAATTGGCATCTAAATAAGTACGGAATACACAGAAGTCTTTAAAATGTAGTTTATCCTTCTTTCCAGACCTGGGAGTTCTTTGACAACTGAGAGACTGCTTTCCTGTGCTCTTGTCCATTCCAGCAAGAAAGAGCAAGGATTCCGCTCTATCTTTGATCATCTTAAGTTGCCTCAGTTTTACAGAAGTTCTTCCGAGTCATTTATTCAGCATATCGTGGCCCTGGTTCATCATGTTAAAGGTATGTTGGTGCCTGGATAGATGTATCATTGTGAAAAGCATGCTAGAATCAATTTAGTGTTTCGTTGCATAATCTCTCAATTCTGAATTTTCCTAAGAGTAGTATAACTTGATATATGCTGCCACACTTAGCATTTTTGCTATCGCGGTTCAGTTTAAATGAAGATGTACAGGTAAGCAATTATTTCTTGAAAGGGGGAAACAAAGAATTTTTACATGGTTCTTTATTTTTGTTCAGAAAAAATATTTCCCAAGAAAGTACTGAGATGTAGAAATGAAATCATCCCAACCCTAAATAATTTTGAGTACAGCGACAGTGGTCGCTTCATATTACCATGGTAACATTTGCTCGTTTTATTCAGAGTTTGAGGGTTAACTATTAAAGTGGGAGTACATTGTATGCCTTTCCTCTTGTGTTGAATCTAAAAAGTATCCAGTTTGTGCATTAAATCTCTTATTTTATAAATGAAATTGTTGACACAATAGAACTTGTTTCCATGTACCTGAACGTTTTCATTTACTCCATCCAAGTGCTCACTTACTAATATGAGGATATAATATACATGTCGGAAGGTTATTCTCTATGTTGGGCAGGGGGTATCACAGCCAATCTTCATGCGTTTGAGCATGTGAACTTCTAATAGGAATTCTTAGCCAGTGATTTGAAGATCAAAGCTTGATTGCTGTGTTAGCACCAGCCTTTTAGTAAATGGGGATTTAAGGTTAGTTGCTAAATTATCAAAGGAGTGTAAATATTTACAATTTTGGATGCAAAGTTTGACTAAGTAGTACATCTGAATGTTTCTGTACTAAACTTGACAATACAGGCTAAGTTTTGGTAGTGTGCCTCTTTCCACATTTTAATTGGCCTGTGAAGATGGGCTTCCTTAGTTCGATACAACTATTTTGAGATAGTCGTTAATGCTTTTGTAGCTTTTCATCTGCAAATAATTGGTCGAACATTTAAAGTGCTTTATCATTTGTAGAGAGAGGCATAAATCAGATTTTCTTACAATGACGTCCAAAACTTGTGATAACAATATCGATGTTTTAAACTGGGGACCTTAGTAATTTGAAGTATTGTCTTTTGGCTATTGATGTGTAGACTTCAAAATGCATTGACTTTGAAGTATTCATTTATGTCTTCAATACTTGTCAGCTGGTCATCAATTAGCATCTTAATTGGGCCGTTACTCTTCCAAGACTATAGATAACTTTTCATTTCCTTGTAAATGTTCTCTCTCAATTTCTAAATGGAATTAGAAACGACAAAGTTTAACACTGAGGGAGGAACTTGATTTGAACCATATTCCCTTTGTTGGAGGAAAATAGGGCACATGGTCTACCTTCATGTGCAACATTTTCAGGCATTCTGAGGAACTAACCATCACCTTTAATACCTATTGTTTCAGTTCCATTGTTTAGAAATGGCATACTTTTTTAAACTTCAAGGAAATCAATGTTGTATAGCACAAATTCAGTATGAGGCTCAATATTTTAAGAGAGCATTGGTAACTATTAAGTGCAGCGATTTAAGTTTTCAAATCTATAAAATCTTTGCTGAAACCAATAACAGCAGATATTGTGCTTGCACATTAGCTATGATGGCAACAAAAATTAATTGTTTACCACAAGACGTTGCTGCTTTGAAAACTGAAAATGTCATTTTATGTGACTGATTGGTACACGAACTTGGTTTCTACCACATTAAGACTTGCAAGCTTAATCTAAGTGACAATTCAGTGCAGTAATGAGTGTGCTCCATCTACCCTTGCTGGTGGATCTAAAAGATCCCATGGAAATGAATGTAAAACTCCATGGCTCAACTAGTATGCTATCCAATATTTATCCCTCAAGTTATACTATCAGTTACAAATAATCTGTTTATCTATCTCCTATTTCTGGAAGTTTGTTTTATTTTGCTACAATATAACAGTGTCATTGTTCAGGTAGTTCATTAACTGTAAAGTTCTTTGGGACACCATGAGGCTATGAAACTACAATACAAATGCAAGTTATTTTCTCTTTGTCAGCATATACACACAATATACCTAGAATACTAGCACTAATGCCTGCAAAGTGATGCTTGTAAACTAGTATAGATAATTTATTCAAATAAGTATTCAAAGTTTGGGAGAAGATTTGTAGCTCGGGTGCTCGTTGTGGTTCTGTTCGCCGAGCTGGGAATTTGTCTTGCAAACGTTTCGTCCCCTGTCTAGGTGACATCCTCAGTGCTTGGGAGCCTCCTGTGAAGCGCTTCTGTGCTGTTTCCTCCGGCATTTATAGTGGCCTGTCTCTGCCGCTTCCGGTTGTCTGTTCGAGCTGTCCGCTGTAGTGGCCGGTATATTGGGTCCAGGTCGATGAGTTTGTTGATAAGAGTTTGTGGATGAGTGCCATGCCTCTAGGAATTCCCTGGCTGTTCTCTGTTTGGCTTGCCCTATAATAGTAGTGTTGTCCCAGTCGAATTCATGTTGCTTGTCATCTGTGTGTGGGGCTACTAAGGATAGCTGGTCATGTCGTTTCGTGGCTAGTTGGTGTTCGTGTATACGGATCGTTAACGGTCTTCCTGTTTGTCGGACTACATCGGACAAACAGGAAGACCGTTAACGATCCGTATACACGAACACCAACTAGCCATGAAACGACATGACCAGCTATCCTTAGTAGCCCCACACACAGATGACAAGCAACATGAATTCGACTGGGACAACACTACTATTATAGGGCAAGCCAAACAGAGAACAGCCAGGGAATTCCTAGAGGCATGGCACTCATCCACAAACTCTTATCAACAAACACATCGACCTGGACCCAATATACCGGCCACTACAGCGGACAGCTCGAACAGACAACCGGAAGCGGCAGAGACAGGCCACTATAAATGCCGGAGGAAACAGCACAGAAGCGCTTCACAGGAGGCTCCCAAGCACTGAGGATGTCACCTAGACAGGGGACGAAACGTTTGCAAGACAAATTCCCAGCTCGGCGAACAGACCACATCAAAATAAGTATATAAATATATGTATATGCATAAACATTCTAACATACACGTCATTGGAAATAGACTTTTTCAACAACTTTATAGCATACGCTCGATACGATGCAGTGGTTTTTTTTACAAACTTATTATTATTATTATTATTTTTATTATTATTATTATTATTATTATTATCATCATCTATTGACTTCAAATTTAGTGAATTTCTTAGCTGAAATATTCAGCTCTTCGTTCTTCCTAAGAAAATGACTTGCAATGGAAGTGTATGCTTCAGATAAAATTGAAACTTTTGATTTGAAGTATCCTGAGCTGTATGCTGTCACAATTTGGAAAGAGCATGGTATTTCAAAACGTTGTGTTCATGTAATTGCTAAATATAATTTCAAATACACTGTGAGAATCTGTATACTCTAGATACTTTTGCTTTTATTCATAATAATTCAGTGATGTTTGTACTTCTTAAATTAACGCTATTTGTAATATGAATAACTAAAGGAAATGAATAGCTGGGGGTAACCTCATTAAATAAGACTCATTAAAATCCAGAGGATAGATATACTCTAGTATGGTAGGTTAGCTGATCAATAATTCCAACATCCTAAGGCTGGGATACATTGTTAGGACAGAATATGGTTTACACTAAGTTGGAATGCTTATTGCTGATACAGGTTGCTCAGTATCCTCCTCTCTCTACAAGAATCTCAGGGAGTCCCTCTCCCACTGCAACTCCCAGGTCATTTCCTCTGCCCTGAAGCTCTTCAACCATGTCATGAAACAAAAGATTTCGAAGCTACTTGGATGCTGCCTGAACTGCTGTGCTCTTCCAGCACCACTAATTCAGAATCTGGTTTCTAGCATCTGCAGTCATTGTTTTTACCCTGCTCAGTAGTCATGTCATTCTGATGTTAAGAAATTGTAAGGATTTTTAAAAAAAGTTTGAAGTCAATAAGCTCAAAAATATGTTGTATTTACCATTAAATTTGAGATTGCAGTTTTAGATCTTTTCTATTTGGCCATTATTTTTATAGTTTTTTATAGTTTTTATATTTTGACTAGTTTATGGGCTGGGGTCATCGAGGGCACGGGAATGACTTGGTGGCTAATGAGTTCAGTGTAGCTGACATCCAATGATGTCTGCGTTGAGCACTTGGCATTTGTTACAGTTTTTGCTAAGTTTTTGAATGCAAATTCACACTTCATTAGTCGGAAATAATTTTATATATGTATAATTTGGAGCACTGTTTCTGTTTGTTTGCTTTGTGGATCAGGGGAATGTTAGTTATTTATAACTTTAAATGTCATAGTGAACTGTGTCTCTTTCACTTGGGTAAACGTGAATTTATTTCAGGGGGTTATCTGTATACAGGATTCATTGATTTCAGGTGTGGTGATGTTTGTAAATACCCCCTTATCTTTAATTGGCAAGAAATGTAATGAAAGGTTTTTCATAGATTTAGCCATTATCTTGATTAAAACTGATGATTGCTTAGTTGGATGACCCTTAATTCTCAACCATTGTTGAAGGGGTGAGTATTTGTATGGAAGGGTCTGGCTGCTATACTTGGTATACCCTTAGATTATTATGCTTACATTTTTCACACAATTCTAGAAATACTTTTTTTTTCTTGGCCCAATGATAAATTAAGTTTGTGTTGTTTCATCTACTAGGTAAATCTTCATTCACAATGTTCTAGAAGCTATTGTATAGCAGGTTATAAGAACTGAAAATTTAACTTGATACATCTCATGCTTTTTGCAAAAAAACGGTAAGTTCCTGTGAGGTACTTTGTATGCAATATGCACTGTGTGGGCACCTCTTTTATAGAAATATATTTATTGCAGTCCTACAATATATGAGCATAAGTTCTAGTGATTTCTTTAAAAATGTTACATTGATGTTTAACTGAGCACATTATTAAATATCACTTTAGTTAGTCTCTGGGATTTATCTGTAACATTGCTCAACACTTACCTAAGATTTATGCCTAACGTTATAAATGGCCTATAGAGCTAATCCATAAAATACTTAACTGCATACACCATAGATTGAACATTGTTCTTTATAGGGTATTGAAAATATTAGAATAAGAATGTTTTTGTGCTCACTTTAAAGCAATATGTTTACAGATTTCTGAGCATTTTCTTTTATGCATGGTGACAGATCTGAACAGTGTGCACCTATTTCCAGCATTTTGTGATTCAGCAATGTTTTGGACATGATTAAGTATTGGCAGTACATGCTAAATTCAAACTTCCAATTTTAATGATATTAATATGAAAAAATTACATTGAGCAATTTGCATACTCGCATGCTAGTTTTTAATTGTGCATAACAATGTTTTGTATAGTCGATCCCCATCACTTTTCAGCTTAAAATGACAAGTTCGACTTTATGCTACAGTAATAGTTTTTAGTTAATAAATTGCTTTTGTACTTTACATATTTAACTGGTGCTGTAAGCACATGTAGCTGGAATGTCAAGGCACAGATGACATACACATATAATTCAATTTCTAAATACAAAAAAATCATTGATTCCACTATAATTGTAATTGATTCTTGTAAGAAATTGTTTTTATCTTAAACCTATCTACTATCTTTTCAAAATTCACAGCTACCAAGTAGATTTTTGTAAACACTAAATTTGTAGATAATTTATTTTAAGGAAATGAAATGTGAATGAGTGAAGTTCAAAGTACTGTACTTACATTTTTCACATGTTTTCTTTATCAAAGGTGCTTCTATTTTAAATTAAAAGATTTGAAGGTAGTAGCTTAGTAGTTAACATGCTATAGCTTTGGCCCATATTGTAATTTTGATGAGGATTGTGCATCTGTTGGAGAGAACTGTTGTGAACCCTGATCACATGAATGAGCATGTGCTTCACGGTGGATTAAGCAAAAACTGACTTTAACTTAATCTGTGTGTCCAGGGCAAAGCCTTTTTAACTTGGATATGGGAGTCTAACTTTCCCAGGGTTGAGATGGTGATGGAAGAGAAAAAAAATGCATATGTTTTGAAATAGCCAGCAGGTAGCATTTTTCTTTTGGAATATACTTCGTATATAGATTTACAAAAAATTACACTGTTTGACTTTTGAGTGCTTAAAGAGATTATCCATTAAAAACTGTTAAACATTGACACTACTAACTCATGAGCAAGAGGAAAAGGAGCAAAAACCTCCCATCTTCCTCTCCCTAGCCAAAGCTTTTAAAATTCAGTTAATTATTTTTGTAGTAATACTTAGTTGACTATTGGATATTTAAATTTTTTTTTGTGTAAACATAGTTCAGGTTCTCAGAATTCCATAACTTGACACAGTTTTGTATGAAATACAATGTGATTTAGCCACTTTGTATGTACATAAATGTAATTGTGTTATCTTATGCTTTTTATAACTTTTCTGTTTTTGAACATCATGTTTGACAAACTGTAAACCTACAGAAATGCAGAGAAAACTTGCACCTAAGAGTTTCCCCGTCATTATCAATATTAAGTCAGATGAATATATGTACATTAAATTGATTAATTAGAATTTTTTGAATCCACCAATGTTTAGTCACCATGATCATTTTCTAGTGAAATAGTTATGAAAATAAAATACATTTATTATGTTAGTGCACCAGTACACTGTTACAGGTACAGTTCTTGTGCTGAGCTAAAAGCCCAGTGATGTTTTCTTTTTCATTGCAAATAGGTCATGGCAATCCTGGGATGTGTTCATGTATTGAAATTCCAAGTCCCATGTTAAAAAATATAATAACGGTTGAAAGATACAGATGCAAAAAGCACAGGCAAAGTTGAAGCTTCTGTCTTCCTGGAAAAAAGGCTTATAACTGAATTGCTAACAACAAAATTCCTCTGCACTCCTTGTTGGGTTTCATGGAATTATGATCGAGGCACTACTGTTGTAGTGACCCATTGAAGTGTTTATGGTTGGTTGTGAGGCAGTTTCTGGATTTCGGGCGGTAAGTTTTCCCATAGATATTGTACTTGTGATTTTGTTAACCAGTTTTTTTTCCATAGCCAAGTTTGAGACAGTTGAATATTTTTTCTTGAGATTGAAAAAGGGATATATTGTTGATCAACTTGAAAAGGTCTTCATTGCATTGCTAACTTTATAAGTCATCTAGGAGTGGGGAAAATTGTTTTATTTTTTAAAAAGATACTGCAACAAATAGTTCATCCAACTCCAGGATATGCTTTGAACTGTGTTTGGTGATAAATCTCTATCCATTTCTTCAAACTAATATGCAGTGTGGATAAGGAAAAAAAAACTTGCAAAGTAAATAACTTCTGTTCACTTGAAAATTCGAAATGCTTGAGTGTCACATCTCATGCAATGCAGCAGTTGTAACTTTTATTTGCTGTTGCACTTCAGAGTTTGAAAATTGTATGACCTTAGGTATATGAATATGGTTGGAATGACTACATTGAGTCAACATCTGTAGCTAAGAATGTAATCTTGCAGCCACTACATTTTACTGCATGATTCCATCTATCTCCTACTTCTGCCAGATTTCTTGAATATGTACTAACATTTATCTTCACAAGAAAGGAGTATCTGACGCAAAAATAAACTAACTTCTGTATTTCTCCTCTAAAACCAACAGAACATTATTTCAAGTCAACAGGAATGACCCTAAATGAGCGCTTCACTATGTATCAGAAGACAACAGAAGACCATGGAGCTAGGCAGAAAAGTCCTGAAATCCACAGGTATACAGTTCATGGTACTAAAATTTATTGATATTTTTAATGGCATGTGCTAATTGTTCTTTTTTTCCAAGGAAAAATTAATGAGCTTTTAAAATATGCAATACTGCAATTTAAGTTGTTTGGAGAATTCACCTTGAAAAAGTGTGCTAATTTCCTTATCTGGAATAAGGGAGAAAGTTGGATGGATGTGGTGATATGAAAGGATGATGTAACTTGATTTTCACCGCAACACTAAAGTCTCCAAATTTGTCATTGTTGATTTTTAGGAGAATTGATATTTCACCTAACTCTCTACGAAAACATACTCGAATCACAGAGGAAGATGCAAGTTCTAATGAAGATAACCGAAAGGTGAACAACTTTATTATAGATTTCGAGTTTAATCAGAACTACTTAAGATGCCCTGTTTTAATTTTATGTACCTTTATTTGAAAAAAAATGTTTTTAGTGTATTGTGGAAAGCATGGTTGGAACTAAAACTCAAAGATATGTTTCAAAGGTTAAGCCCAATTTCCCAACCCTATCACATCACTTATCTCTTCAACCTATATGCTTTATGGTGTACTGCTCATTTGGATTGATTTGATTTATAATTACTGACATTTTGACAGTAGTAAGTAGTCTAATGGTGAGCATGTAACCACTATTGATTGTTGTAAAAACCTATTTCCTTCACTATTGTCATTTTTAGGGAATGAAATCTGTAGTGCTTAGCTTGCCTGGCTGACAGAATTCCAGACTGATGGCAATGTGGTTGAATCTTAACTGTTACCCAGCCTATAAAGTCTAAAGGAAAGAATAAAATTGGACAGCGCATTTAGCATCGACGTAGGCACCAGAAACCAGAACAGGAAGCACAGACCTGTTGACCCTGCGAAGTTCTCCTTACCAGCGTCTGGTGCTTATGCCTACATTGGAAGAGCTGCTCCACAGATTGTCAAGCAATAGCTTGAGATTGTCACTCTCATACTCATGGAATCATACCTTACAGTCAAAATATAAGACAACAGCATCATAATGTTCTTTCCCGCTGCCAGGGTGCACCCGGAAGAACTGGTGGCAGAAAGGTATACAGTATGGAAGAAGTTGCTCAGGAAGTCCTCATCCTTGATTCTGGACCTCATGAAATCAAATGGTATCAAGTCAGACAAGGGCAAGGAAACCTCCTAATTACGACCTCTGTTCTGGTCAATGGTAAACCCTAGGGTGTTGATAGTGGGGGATTCAGTAATGGTAACACCATTGAATGTCATGTTGCAGTGGTTAGGTTGTCTCTTATTTGGAGATTATCATTGCCAGGCATTTATGTGGCAAGAATATTACTTGTCAACTCAAGCCTGAATATTGTTCAGATCTTGATGTACTTGAACATGGACTGCTTCAGTATCTAGGGAGTTATGAATGGTGTGGGACGTTACGCAATCATTGGCGAACAATCCTGCTTCTGATCTTATGATAAAGGAAAGGTCATTGATGAATTAGCTGAAGCTGATTGAACCTAGGACATAGCCCAAGGAATGCCTGCAGAGATGATCTGGAGCTGAGATGACTGACCTTCAACAATCACAACCATCTTCTTCTGTGCCTGGTAATGATTCTGACTGGACAAGACTTTCCCCCTTATTTCCCATTAATTCCAGTTTTGCTAGGGGTCCTTGATGCTACATCCTGTCAAGCGTAGCCTTCACGTCAAAGGCTATCATTCTCATCTCTCCTCTGGAATTCAGTCTGTTTTTTCGTTGTTGAACCAAGGCTGTAATGAGGTAAGGAGCTGATGGACCCTGTTGGAACCCAAACTGTGCATCGGCGATCAGGTTATTGCTGAGCAAGAGCTATTTAATAGCTCTTGATGACACCTTTCATCACTGTACTGATGACTGATAGTAGACACGTAGAGCAGTAAGTGAGTGAGTTGGATTTGTCCTGCTTATTGTGTGCAAGACATACCTGGGCAATTTGTACATTGTCAGGTAGGTGCCAGTGTTATAATTGAACTGGGACTGCTTGCATTAGGGGAGCTACAGGTTCTGGAGTACAAGCCTTCAGTACTATTGCCAGGATGTTTTCAGGGCCCATAGCCTTTGCAGTATCCAGTGCTCCCGACAATTTCTGTATATCGTGTAGATTGCATTGAATTGGTTGAAGACGGATTTCAATTTATGCTGGGGTGCACTAGAAGAGGCCAAGATAGATCATCCATTTGGCCCTTCTGGCTGAAGATTGTTGCTGTGAATGCTTCAGCTTTATCTTCTGAACTGATGTGTTGGTCTCTTCCATCATTGATTTTGGGGGTACAGAGGAACTTTGATTATCTGAAGGACACAGGTGGGCAGTACTTTGTTCGGTTAATCGAATACCGGATAACATAGTTTAGCCGAGCATCAGGACCTTGTGGTCTTGCCAGATAGTTCGAATGCTGGATAATTGAGGTTCCTCTGCATTTGTGCAGCTTGGTCTTCAAATGAGTTGTTTAATTGACCACCACCGTTGATGATTGGATGTGGCAGGACTATAGAGCTTAGATCTGATCCACTGGTTGTGGGATCACTTAGCTCTGTCTGTCACTTGCTGTTTGGCATGCAAGTAGTCCTAATCTGTAGCTTCACCAAGTTAGCACCTCACTTTTAGTTATGCATGGTGCTGCTCCTGGCAATTCCTGCTGCACACCCATTGAACTAGGTTGATTCCCCTGACTTGATAGTAATGGTTGAGTAGGGGATATGCTTAGCCATGAGGTTGCAGATTGTGCTGAAGCACAATTGTTGCTATTAGCCCAAAGCACTCATGAGTACCTGATATTGAGTTGCTAGATCTATTTGTAATCTATTCTATTTGTGAAGGCAGGACTTTGTCTCATCAAGGATTATGCATTAGTCACTTATGCAAATATTGCCATAGACAGACAGGTTCATCTGCAGCTAGCAAGTTGGTGAGCATGTCGAGTATATTTTCCACTTTTGTTGGTTCTCTCACTGTGCTGCAGGGCTAGCCTCGCGCCAATGTCCTTTAGGATTCAACCAGTAATGCTTACTGTTGAGCCATTCTCGGTGGTGGACATTGAACTCCTCTACCCGGAGCACATTTTGTATCCTTGCCACCCTCTGTGATTTTCAAAGTGTTGGTCAACATGGAGGAGTACTGATTTATCAGCCAAGAGAGGTTGGTACGTGGTAATCAGAAGGTTTCCTGCCCATGTTTAACCTGAAGCTATGAGATTTCGTGAAATCAGTGTTGAGGACTCCTGGGGCAATGTCCACCTGATTGTATACCACTGTGCCACCACCACTGCTGGGTCAGCCTTGCTTGTAGGACAGGACATATCCAAGGATGGTGATGGTGGTATCTGGGGTATTCGTGTCAGGAGTGATTCTGTCAATATGACTTCTTCATTCACTTGATTAGTCTGTGAGACAGCTTTCCCAATTTTATCAATAGCCCCAGATGTAAGTAAGGCGCCCTTTTCACGGTCTTACAGGGTTGTTTCTGCCATTGTCTTTTCCAGGGCATGGTGAAGGCAGGTCGTCTATCAGGTTGATTTCTTTATTGAGATCTCGTAGTGACTGACAACTGAATGGCTTGTTAGGCCATTTTAGAGGGCAGTTGACACTCAACTACATTGCTGTGGCTCTGGAGTCACATGTAGACCAGACCAGATGAGGATGGCAGATTTCCTTCTGTGAAGAACGTTAATGCACCAGATGGGTTTTTTTGACAATTGACTGTGCAATGTTTCATGTTCATCAGTAGATTCTTAACTCCTGACTTTTGTTTTGTATTGCTTTTCAGATTTCACCATCTGCCATGGTGGAATTTGAACCCAGTCCCCAGAACATTAGCTGAGTTTCTGGATTAATACCATTAGGCCACCCCCACCCCTCTAAATTCAGGACAACTGGATGCATGCAGTAAAATCATGCTTTACCTGTGTTATCAGAATTATCCATCACAAGATCCAGTAATGAAAGGATACTGTGTTATCTGTATGCAATGTAACATTGTTCCACTTAACTTTAATCTTTGGTTTTTTTTTGCTGCTATTTACATTTTGTTTGTTTTTAAGATGTGGCAGTGCTGACAAGATAGCATTTATTGCCCAACCACACTTTTGTCTGAAGTACTCGTCAACTGTGTAGTATTGGGTTGGAATTGTATGTCGGCAAGATCAAGTAGAGTAGCAGGTTCCCTTCCTCCTCCTCATTATTTTAAACATTGTTCTTTCACAGAATGTGTGCATTGCTGGCTGGAGCAGCATAAATGGCCCATCCTAAGTTGCCATTGGGTGGCTGTTCCGCTGCTTTTTTGAACAGTTGTAGTCCATGTGTTATATTTAAGAAAGGAAGCTGAAAGAAAATGGGCACTGCAGACCTATTAGCCTTACACCAGTACAGGAAAAATACTAGAATCTCTTATAAATTATGTGATTATGGAAGGTTTAGAAACCTGATTGCACAGATTTGCCATGGAATTGTCATGACCATGAAGAGTATTTGACAAACCTGAGTTTTTTGAGGATGTACCTAGCAGAGTCGCTAAGAGGAAATCGATGGCTATGGTATACATCAACTTTGCCAATTGGCAAAGGCAGCTGATCGCCACCCACTTGAAGGTATTTGGGAATGGACAGCAATTGCTGCACTTAGCAGTGATGACTACATCCTGTAAATGAATAAGTTGTTTATTTTTCATCTGGTTTCTGTTTCTTTGTCATTTCTGGAAATCTGATAACTATCTTTAGTAATTGTTCCTCTTGACAGTAAAATTGAGTAGATGTGAAGTAATCAATATCTTTTTTTCTTTGTCCTAAGTTCCAGCTTTTCTGTAATATTGAGGTGATCTAAGCACCTTTTTTTTAGACTATAATTTGCCGTTTGGAATTCTTTATTGCTTCTGATTTCCTTTGGACATCACATGCAATTTGAACAACTTGCTATTGATTTATGTCAGTAGCAATCATCGGCTAACATTGCTACTTCTGACATTTTTAATGTCCATCATAAATCACGGTGATTTGAGTAACCACAAAAGATTCTTCAGTAGTTTTGTTGATACCACATTAAACCTTGTGATTTGTTTGTACCATATATTTATGGAATCATTATTTCAAACAAGGCAAGTGTTAAGCATTAAACTAATTTCAGCCATGTGAAAGTTTTCCATTGTTTATTGCTTACAATCTCAGTTTTTGTCTGTAAAATAATTAGGCAGAGAAAAAAGTGAGGTGTGATTCAGTTGATTTGCGCCATGACATTGATCAGCGTAGAAAGGAGAAAAGTAAAGAACGTGAAGGTTCACGAGAATCTACTGCATCAAAGAAGATTTCCTTGGAAAAATCAGGGAAAGAACCTAAAGAGTACAAAGATTACAAACCCTTCAAGGAAGGAAGGTGAGATTGTCTTTTAAAGTTTAGTTTTGTTAATTCACACTTTATTTGATTAAATGCTAATGTTACTTTTAACCATAATGGGGACATTTAACTTCCAGCAGTAACATGAATGTTTCTTTCTCAGTACCAACATTTCCCGGATTAAAAAATCGTGAAATAGCATATCAATATTGAAATAAACATTAACAGGCATCATAAGAAAGGATGATTACCTTCATTTTTTAATTACCTGTTAGTGGCTTTTGCAGTACAATGTTTCATATTTGAGGCCAGCATTTTAAATATTTCCGTGTCAGCTTGTGTTTATTTATAGAAAAGTAAGGTAGGTGACTTTTTAAAAAAAAAATACACTTGTCTATCTTTTTTATTTTTATTGGAATGTTCTCTGGAGTTATATTAGTGATAGCAATGAATGGATTTCTGGCAATCCAATTTTTTTTGCTTTATGAAGTACAGTCATTTTTATTAATATATTTCTTCTAGCAAGTATAGAAATAAAGATCGGGATCATTCCAGCTGCTCTTCATCTTCTTCGCCTGAACCCCATGAGGACAGAGAAGTCAGAAAAGAAAGGGATGATGGATCTAGTGGTTTTAAGTCGTTCCAAGGTCATACAGAAAGTGCAGTTTTTCAAGGGCGAGGAAGACCGAGGGGAAACTTTGTAAGTGCATCGTGATGCTAATGTTTTGTTTTTGATAAACATTTATCAACTAGAAAAGCATTTTTTTTAAAGAACTGTGTAAAATACCAGGAGTAATATTAAATCATTATTTCAATATCAGTTGACCAGCGAGGAAGATTGCTGTTCTTGTTTTCCTAATTGGAAGGTCACACTGCTAAATCTGCTGAGCACTTTAGGTTCTGCAGCTGTACACTTACGTTTGTTGATCCTTGACTATATTATACAGGTGATGAGATAATGTTGAATCATTAATCTGGGATAAAATAACAGTCATTTGGACAAGTAGCACCACAAGTTTGTTAAAGACAAATAGTCTTTACTCAGTGAGCTTTTTGAGGTAAAAGCAGCTCAATGTTAATGCTGTTGATGTTATGGATGTGAAATTGTAAAAGGTATTTCTGAATGTGCAGGCAAAATTAAAGCCTATGGAATAGAAGTGACAGTGTAACACTGATACAAATTTGACTGAGTGACAGAAGTAAGGGGAGAGGTGAATAGTTGTTTTTCTGGCTGTAATGGTGTTCCCTGGGGTCAGTATTAGAATCATTGTTTTTATATTAATGGCTTCAACATACATGCACAAGGCACAATTTCAGAATTTTGAATGATTGTAATTATTGGATGTTTGATCTTAGACTCTGTGGAGTTTGCACATTCTCCCGGTGTCTGTGGATTTCCACTGGATGCTCTGGTTTCTTCCCAGAATCCAAAGATATGCTGGTCAGGTGGATTGGCCATGCTAAATTGCCCATAGTCTCCAGGGAAGTGTAGGCTAGGTATGCAGTGTTATGGAGATAGGGTGGTGGTGTATGTCTGGGTGGTATGCTGTTAGGAAGGTTGATGCAAATCCGATGGGCCAAATGGCCCCTTTCAGCACTAGGGATTCTGTGCTTTTATGATTGTGAACTGAGAGAGGATGGCAATGAGATGCAGAGAATATAGGTTGATGTAATTGACAGAGGTATAGATTACATTTTAGTGCAGAAGCATGTGAAGTGGTAGATTTTGTTAGGACAAACAAGGGGAGGGGCCATAAACCTAAAGGACAGAGACGTAAATGCATAAATCATTTAAAGGTGCAGGTTGACAATGTGTTTTTTAAAATGCAGAGCAGATCCTAGGACATTCTAATAAACCTCTCATACAGTGGTTCGAACCCAACAGAAATGTTCTGTTTAGTTTTGGGTAACTTGCTTTCGGAAGGAGGTGAAGGCTATGGAGGAGATATTGAAAAGAGTTTTTCAATAATATGAATCGTTTTGAGTTATTGAGGTTACACTCCTTGGAGAAGGGAATATTGACAGAAGATTTAACAAATATTCAAACTCTGGAGGGGTCAAAACAGAATAGATATTTCAGAACCTACAGCATATATTACAAAGAGAAAATAATTCCAACGTTACGACTCACCTTTGGGGTTGACTAAAGAATATAAAAATGATTGTGTAAAGATGGGTGGCAAATCAGAACATTGGGCAGAATAAAACGGCAAAGAATAACTGAAAAATTAATATGGAGGGCAAAATTACAGTAGTAGCGAAAGACAGAAATAAATACGTTTCTAGGGATATTTAAAAAGGAAAAGATTAGATTAGATTAGATTAGATTAGATTACTTAGTGTGGAAACAGGCCCTTCTGCCCAACAATTCCACACCGCCCCGCCGAAGCGTAACCCACCCATACCCCTACATCTACATCTACCCCTTACCTATCACTACGGGGCAATTTAGCATGGCCAATTCACCTGACCTGCACATCTTTGGACTGTGGGAGGAAACCGGAGCACCCGGAGGAAACCCACGCAGACACGGGGAGAACGTGCAAACTCCACACAGTCAGTCGCCTGAGGCGGGAATTGAACCCGGGTCTCTGGCGCTGTGAGGCAGCAGTGCTAACCACAGAGTTAACCCAAAGTGAATAATGGTCCTACAGAAAATGAATGGGTATTTTGTATCTAACTGTAGAGAATACAAATAACACTCCAGATACTGCTACAATTTAGGAGATGGGAGGGATGAGCTGAAGAAAATTTAAAATAATCAGGGAAGTTGTACTCAGCTTTTGTTGGGAGCTACGTGCTGACAAGTCTCTGAGCCCTGAATGATGTCATCCTGGGGCCTTAAAAGAAGTCGCTAGTGAGATAGCCAAAGTGTTGGTTCACTTGTTTTCAAAATGCCTTTGAGAGAATTTGCAATTAGATTTGAAGATAAAAATGTAACTTTTGTTTATTCAAATAGGAGGGTAACAGAAAGCAGGGAGCTGTAGGCCACTTGGCCTAAAATCTGGAGTAGGGAAAATGTTGAAATTTGCAATTAAAGAAATTTATAACAGGACACTTAAAGTTCAAGGTAGTCCAGCAGAATCAACATGGCATTATGAAAGGGAAGTAATGTTTAACTAATTTACTGAAAGGCCTGATGTGGAGGAGCTGGTGTTGGACTGGGATGGAAAAGGTTAATAATCACACAACACCAGTCCAACATGTTTATATGCAAGGACTACTTTTTGGAGCACTGCTTCCTTCATCAGGTAGCTGTGGAGCAGGACCGTAAACACAGCATTTATAGCAAAAGATTACAGTATCCAACAACTGAAATGATATATTGAGCAAACCTAGACTGCTGTTAAGTCTCTCATCTTTTAGAATGGGTTGCAGGCAACGCTTTGAAAGCTAGTGCTTCCAAATGAACCTGCTGGACAATAGTCTCATGTTGTGATCTTTAATTTGAATGGACTTATTTGAAGAAGTAACATGCTGTGCATAAAGGAGAACTGGTGGATGTACTCTAATTGGATTTCCAGATAGCATTTAATAAAATGCTACATCAGGTAGGTATTTTGTTTTTGGTTGGTAAGGAATAATAAGTAGTGAGACACAGGGATCAGTGCAAGGTTTTCAATTTCGTACAATTTATTTGAATTGCTTGAATGATGAGACTGAAGGTACAAATGTTGAATTTGTTGGTGGAAGATGGAAAAGTAATTTAAAAAAATACATAAAAGAAGCAGCATATTGTCTCAATGGTGAGAGATTGTTGAGTTCTGTGATACAAAGGAACCTGGATGATGCAATAAATGAATTGCAATAGAATAGTACCAACATAGTAAGCAAGGGGAGTGGAATACAAAGGTATTAAACAGTATTAAACTTCAGTTATACATGATACTGGTGAAAACCCATCTGGAATACTGTATACAGTGTTAGTCTGCTTATTTAAGGAAGGATGTAAATTCATTGGAAGCAGTTCTCAAAGTGCTGAAAGCTTGGACAGTTTAGGCTTGAATCCATGAGATTTGCAAGTGTAAGAAGTGACTTGATTGAAATATGTCAGGTGACTGTGTGGGCACTCCTTGTATCTGTATGGGTCTCCTCTGAGTGCTCTGGTTTCCACCCACAGTCCAAATATGTGGAGGTTAGATGGATTGGCCATGCTAGATTGTCCGTAGTCTCCAGGCTTGTGCAAGCCAGGTAGATTAACGATGGGAAATGCAGGATTATGGGAATAGGATAGGGGCTGGGTCTGAGTGGGATGCTGTATGGAGTGTTGATAGGCCAAATAGCCAGTATCCACACTGTAGGATTTCTATGATTCTGTATGATCTTGAGGAATCTTGACAGGGCAGATGTAGAAACATTTTTTTCGTCTTGTGGGAGAATCTAGAATTAGTGGTCAACCTTTAAAAGTAGGCATTGCCCATTTAAAGCAGATTAGACAAAGGAAGTAAAAGGGAAACTGTTGCATCTTTCAAGCCTTCTCGACTCTATGTTGAGTTCCACAGTTACATATCATGATCTCTGCTCATTTTGTTACCCTTTATATATTTTGGTCATAATATTGTTACATTTAGTTGGGTATGGAATGAGCTGCCAGAGGAAGTGGTGGAGGCTGGTGCAACTGCAACATTTAAGAGGCATTTGGATGGGTATATGAATAGGAAAGGTTTGGAGGGATACGGGCTGGGTGCTGGCAGGCGGGACTAGATTGGGTTGGGATATCTGGTCAGGTTGGACTGAAGGGTCTGTTTCCCTGCTGTACATCTCTATGACTCTGAGATGTTTGTTATTTTGCCATTTGTGCTTTTAAAATTTTTTATTTCTTTTACTACTGTCTTTTGGCTTAGCTTCACCAGCTCTTTTTATCTGTTAATGGGTCCCATCACCTGTCCAATTGCGATCCTACAGTTTTGTTATTTTTTCACTCCTTCATTTGACCTATTAAACATCTAGCATTTCTAACTTTTCCCAGTTCTTATGAAAGGTCAAATTGATCTGAAACGTTAACTCTTTCTCTTGCCACAGATGTTGTCAGACCTGTTGATTATTTCCAGGTTTAGTTGGAAGCAGTAGCTTTCGAAACACTGCTTCTTCAGGTGGTTGAGCTTTGAAAGCTCGTACTTCCAAATAAACCTGTTGGATTATAACCTGGTATTGTGTGATTTTTAACTTTTGTACATCGCAGTCCAACACCGGCTCCTCTGAATCATGACCATTTCCAGTATTTTCTGGTTTTTAGTATAACCATGCCCCATGTTGATCACATCAAATGTACTTTTATGAATCTAAATAAACAGTCTTTCTTAAGTGCAATTGAGCAAACATGCTATCATCATAATTTAGAATATATTTTTATTTTGGCTTTTTACAGCAAAAAAATAAATGTTTGTGATTGGCTTGCAACGATGGACATTGTCTTTCCAAGTGAACATTGAAATATCTTAAAGAATGTATTTACAATTTAAAAATGCATACATATAAGTTATCAGTTCAGATCAAAAGGAAAAATGAAAACATTGAACAAATACAGTGGTTATAGAAATTTAGTGTAAGTTTCAATTGGGAAGCAGAATTGATAAAGTTTGAAGGTGATCAGAAAACTGGAGAGATAATACCTTTTTCATCTCAAACTGTTGGCATCAGTAGGAAATGGAAGCGGAAAGCAGCAGAAACTGTGATTTAGTTTAAAAAAAACTTTTTTGTGTGTTTTTTATGACATCAAGACACCCAAAGTATTTTACTCAATTATTTGCTTTATCTTTGAAGGTGTTTTTCTTTCTTCTTTCGGAATCAGAGCATTTATAAAAAAAATTATTGTTGTCAACCTTAATTACCCTTTGAACCAACTGGCTAGTTTGACCATTTGAGAGGGCATTTAAGAGTCAAATACATTCCTATGGGTCTGGAGTTGTATGTAGGCCAGATCAGCTAAACACAACAGTGAAACAATTGGGTTTTTACAATAGTTGACATTGGTTTGATGTCCAGAAAATTTGCCCTGACCATTCCCTCTTGTAGTGTAGGACAATAATATTTATTATAAAGTTTATATTTAGCATGATAGTGTACACTTTCCCAGTGGGTAGGTGCTGAAATAGCTGACTTTGGCAATTATTTATCATTATCATCCGAGAAGAAGTACTAGGTAAATAAATAGGACTAAGGCTGACAAGTCCACATGCCTGTGTCATAGGATCTTAAAGTGGCAGATGGACTACAGCGTGGAAAAGTGTGAGATCATGCACTTTGGTAAGAAGAACAGAAGCATGGACTACTTTCTAAATGGGGAGAAAATTCAGAAGTCTGAAGTGTGAAGAGACTTGGGAGTTCTAGTCCAGGATTCTGTCAAGATAAACTTGCAGGTTGAGTCAGTAGTTAGGAAGGCAAATGCAATGTAGGCATTTATTTTGAGCGAACTTGAATATAAAAGCAGGATGTACGTCTGAGGCTCTGCCCAGACAACATTTGGAGTATTGTGCGCAGTTTTGGGCCTCCTATCTCGAGCAGGATATACTGGCCCTGGAGCAGGTTCAGAGGAGGTTATCAAGAATGGTCCCAGGAATGAAAAGCTTAACATACAAGGAATGTTTGAGGACTTTGGGACTATACTTGCTAGAGTTTAGGAGGTTGAGGGGGATCTAATTGAAACTTGGAGAATACTGAATGGTCTGGACAGAGTGGATGTTAGGAAGATATTTCCCCTGATAGGAGACACTAGGGCCCGAGGGTATAGCCTTAGAGTAAACGGAAGACCTTTTAGAACGGAGATAAGGAGAAGCGTCTTCAGCCAGAGAGTGGTGAATCAATGGAATTTACTGTTAGAAGGCTGTGTAGGCCAGGTCATTGACTATATTTAAGACTGATATAGGTTCTTGCTTGTCAAAGGGATCAAGGTTTACGGAGAGAAACAGGAAAACGGGGTTGAGAAACTTATCAGCTGTGATTAAATGGCAGAGCAGACGTGATAGGCTGAAGGGCCTAATTTCTGCTTCCATGTCTTACAGTCTAAAAAAGGAAGTGGCTGCATAGTAAGTGGATGCATTGATTTATAATCTTCCAAAATTTCTGGATGCAAGAAAGATCTCAACAGATTGGAAAAGGGCAAAGGTAGCATCTGTGTTCAAGAAGGAAGGAAGGCAAAAAGGCAGAAAATCATTGGCCAGTTATTTGAATATTTGTCATTGGGAAAATGTTAGAATCTCTTAAAAGTAGTAGTAGTCAGTCACTTAGAGATTCATAAGACTATCAAGCAAGTGTCAACATGCTTTTGTGAAAGGTAAACTGTGTTCATTAAATTTATTGAACTTATTTTGAAGAGGGGAGAGGAGTGGATGGAGGGCAGTCACTGTAGTTAAATTGATAAAAGTGCTGGCAAGGTAAGAGTTCATGGTGTTGGGGTGATTATATTAGCATGTAGAGAGGCGCAATTAACTAACTGGAAATGAGGATGAGATAAATGGATTACTTTTGAAATGACAAAGCGGAACTAGTTGAATGTCACAGGAATCTGGAATGAGGCTTCACCAGTTTAAGATCACATGAATGGTCTGCAAGAAAGAATTGGCCATTGTCACCAAAGTTGATCCTGATGCAGGCAGTCATTTGAAAGAAAAACAGCTGTAGTACGGGAGTCCCTTGAGTCTAACTTGCTTGATAATCAGTGTTCCATTTCAGAAAATAGTGAGGGTGATGGTCCCTCCGGGGATTTCAACCAGGGCAGAGTCAATTGCACCATGGGTAACTCATCTGGGCAGCAGAGGAGGAAGAAGAATGGAAGAACAATAGTTATGAGATTGCATAGTCAGATAGGCATTTCTCTGGCATTGAATTTGACTCCAGGATGCCAAGATCAAGAATGTCATTAGAGTCATAGAGATGTACAGAATGGAAGCAGACCCTTTGGCCCAAATTGTCCATGCTGACCAGATATCCCAACCCAATCTAGTCCCACCTGCCAGCACCTGGCCCATATCCCTCCAAACCCTTCCTATTCATATATCCATCCAGATGCATTTTAAATGTTGCAATTATACCAGCCTCCACTACATCCTCTGGCAGCTCATTGCATTCACGCACTACCCTCTGCGTGAAAACGTTGCCCCTTAGGTCTCTTTTTAGATCTTTCCCCTCTCACCCTAAACGTATGCCATCTAGTTCTGGACTCCCCACCCCAGGGTAAAGACTTTACCTATTTATCCTATCCATAATTTTATAAACCTCTATAAGGTCACCTCTCAGCCTCCGACACTCCAGGGAAAACCGCCGTAGCCTATTCAATCTCTCCCTGTAGCTCAAATCCTCCAACCCTGACAACATCCTTGTAAATCTTTTCGGAATCCTTTCAAGTTTCACAATATCTTTCTGATAGGAAGGAGACCAGAATTGCACGCAATAGTACAACAGTGGCCTAACCAATGTCCTGTACAGTTGCAACATAACCTCCCAACTCCTGTAACCAATACTCTAACCAATGAAAGAAAGCATACCGCCTCCACTGTCCTATCTACCTGCGACTTCACTTTCAAGGAGCTATGAGCCTGCACTCCAAGGTCTCTTTGTTCAGCAACACTCCCGAGGACCTTACCATTAAGTGTATAAGTCCTGCTAAGATTTGCTTTCTCAAAATGCTGCACCTCACATTTATCTGCCACTTCTTAGCCCATTGGCCCATCTGATCAAGATCCCATTGTAATCTGAGATAACTTTCTTCGCTGTCCACTACACTTCCAATTTTGGTGTTATCAGCAAACTTACTAACTGTACCTCTTATGCTCCCATGTCAAGGAGTGGCAGTAGACCATCCTCCTGACGGAAGAGAATTGGCCAGAAGTTGCAATCCAATGTGGTACCAATGCCATAAGTAGAAAGAAGGATGAGACCCTGCAGACAGATTTCAGGAAGTTAGAAGGGAATTTAAAAAGTATGACCTTAAGCAATAATCTCTGGATTACTCCTAGTGCCATGAGCTAGTGACCAGGAGAACAAGAGTCATAGAGATGCACAGCATGGAAACCCTTCAGTACAACCCATCCATGCTGACCAGATATCCCAACCCAATCTAGTCCCACCTGCCAGCACCTGGCCCATATCCCTCTAAACCCTTCCTATTCATATACCCATCCATATGTCTCTTAAATGTTGCAATTGTGCCATACGTGGCTGAGGAACTAGTGTAGAAGGGAGAGAATCAGATTTCTGAGAAACTGAAATCAATTCTGGGGCAGGTGCAACCTGGACAAGCTGGATGGGTTACACCTTAATTGAACTGGGACTTATATCCTGGCAGGGAGTCTTACTGGTGGTGTTCGGTTAAATTTAAACTCGTTTCAGTAGGATGACAACCTGAGGGGCAAATTGGAAAGAAGTAAAGTTGGTAACAGGAAGTGGGAAAGATTAGAAGACAAGAAACAAAATGATCATCGAATGTTTTTAAAGCAGAATGATGTCAAAAAGACAGTGGTTAGGGCACTCGACCAGAATGCATGCAGCTTGCACACTAAAACAGATGATCTATCGGCACAAATACAGATATGATCTAATTGTCATTACAGAAACATGGCTGTATGGTGATCAGGACTAGGAACTGAATATTCTAGAATATTTGATGTTTAGGAAGCGTACACAAGAAAAAGGAGGTGGAGTTGCATTGAAAGTAAAAGATTGAATCAGTATATTGGAAAAATAATCAGATATCCTACCTTACGAATGTACACTGTTTGGTTGGCGTTACAAAACAGCAAGGGGCAGCAGACATTGATTGGATGTATTTACGAACTACCAAATAATCATGGTTGGGTGGGGCATGTAATTAATCAGGAGATGAGTGTAGCATGGGCAACACGGTTATCATCATTGACTTCAATCTACATATAGTTTGGGTAAACCAACAGAACACTCAAGCTGTGAAGGACAACTTTCTGGGCACTTTAGGGATGGTTTTCTAGAGTACTGTGTTAAGGATCCAACTGAAGGATATTCTATTTTAAAACCAATATCATGTAACACAGAAGGACTAATTAACAACCTTGTAAAAGAACCTTTTCAGGTTATGATTTTTAATACATTAGAAACTTATGTTAGTTTGAAAGTGAGGAAGTTCACTTTGAAGCAAGGGTGTTAAATTTGAATAAGGGAAATTATGAAGACATGAGGCACAAGTTGGATGACATGCTGTAAGATGCTGATGTGAATATTGAGTCACAAGTGATTAGAATGGATGGCTTTGAGGTATGTAGGGAAGAGGTCCGGGGATTACTGGAAAGGGTAAAAATAGATAAGTCCCTGATGGCATTTATCCTAGGATCCTCTGGGAAGCTAGGGAGGAGATAGCGGAGCCATTGGCCTTGATTTTTATGTCGTCGTTGTCTACAGGAATAGTGCCAGAAGACTGGAGGATAGCGAATGTGGTCCCCTTGTTCAAGAAGGGCAGTAGGGACAGCCCTAGTAACTATAGGCCAGCGAGTCTCACTTCTGTTGTGGGCAAAGTCTCAGAGACAATTGTAAGGGATAGGATTTATGAACATCTGGATAGGAATAATGTGATCAAGGATAGTCAGCATGGTTTTGTGAAGGGCAGGTCGTGCCTCACAAACCTTATTGAATTCTTTGAGAAGGTGACCAAGGAAGTGGACGAGGGTAAAGCAGTAGATGTGGTGTATTTGGATTTTAGCAAGGCGTTCGATAAGGTACCCAATGGTAGGCTACTGCAAAAATTACGGAGGTATGGCATTGAGGGTGCACTGGAGGTTTGGATTAGGAATTGGCTGGCTGGAAGAAGACAGAGGGTAGTAGTTGATGGCAAAGGTTCATCTTGGAGTGCAGTTACTAGCGGTGTTCCACAAGGATCTGTTTTGGGACCATTGCTGTTTGTCATTTTTATAAATGACCTGGAGGAGGGGCTTGAATGCTGGGTGAGCAAGTTTGCGGATGATCTGAAAGTCGGTGGAGTGGTGGACAGTGAAGAAGGATGTGGCAGGTTACAGCGGGATATAGATAAGTTGCAGAGCTGGGCAGAAAGGTGGCAAATGGAGTTCAATGTAGCTAAGTGTGAAGTCATTCACTTTGGTAGGAGCAACAAGAAGATGGATTACTGGGCTAATGGTAGGCTACTTGGTAGTGTGGATGAGCAGAGGGATCTTGGTGTCCATGTACACAGATCTCTGAAGGTTGCCACCCAGGTAAATAGTGCTGTGAAGAAGTGTAGGTTAGGTAGGCTTCGGTCGGCGCAACATCGAGGGCCGAAGGGCCTGTACTGCGCTGTATTTTTCTATGTTCTATGGCAATGGATGGTCTTTAAAGGACTATAACATAGTTTACAATTATACATTCTTTAAGGTGCAAGAACTCAAAGGCCAGTCAACCATAACAGTAACAGAGGAAGGTCAAGATTGTATAATATTAAAAGTGTATGAAGTTGCCAGACATAACAATAAATTTGGAGGTTTTTAGAAAAGCTAACAAAGAGCAAGAAACTGATAAGGAAAAGGCAAATGGAATATGAATGCCATCTTGCAAAGAAAAACCCGATGGACTTTTAAAGCTTCTATAGGAATGTAAAGAGGAAATGTTTGGATGAAACAAATAGGGGTCCATTACATGCTGAGTCAGGTGAATTTATATTGGGGAATAGATAAATATCAGAGAAACTAAAAGGTCACTTTGCAATGATTTTCACTGAGAAAGTACAAGAAATCTCCCAGAACTGGAGCATGAGGTGCTGAAGGGAATTTGTATTAACAAAAATATTATACAGATGTAATTAATGGGGCAAAATGTTCGCAATTAACTAAGTGTACATGATATACTACAACCCAGAGTGTTGAAGGTGGTGGTGATAGAGCTAGTCAATGCATTTGTGATTATCTTCTAAAATTCACTAGATTCTGGAAAATGCTGCTGGCTGTGCTGTCTTTTTCCTGCAGTTTCTGTTTCTTATGGAACAGAAAGGAAAGTCTGTAATAGGGTGGAACTAATCAGCAACATCACCTGATCTCCGACTTCTCGGTTCAACTGTTTCTGTATTTCTTGTCCTTTCCTCTGTTATCTCTACGCTCTTCCCATCCAGTCTTCCACATTCTACTTCTATGAACAGGGGATCATACAAAATTCTGCTGCTTGCGTCCTGACTTTTAGAATACTGCATTCACTTCTGACCTCCCTTCTATAGGAAGGATGTTGTGAAACTTGAAAGGGTTCAGAAAAGATTTAGAAGGGTGCTGCTAAGACTGGAGGGTTTGAGCTACAGGGAGAGGCTGATGAATGAGCTGGGACTTGTTTCCTGGAGTGTCAGAGGTAGAGGGGTGATCTTGTAGAGGTTTCTAAAATCATGGGCATGGATAGGGTGAATAGCCAAGGTCTTTTTCTCATGGTAAGGGAGTCTAAAACTAAAGGGTGTAGGTTTAAAGTGAGAGGGGAAAGATTTAAATGGGACCTGAGCAACAATGTTTTCATGCACAGAATGGTGCAACAATGGAACTGCCAGAGGAAGTGGTTGAGGTGGGTACAATTACAGCTGTTAAAAAGCTTCTGCATGAGTACATGAAAAGGAAGGTTTTAGAGGGATATGGGCCAAGTGCTGGCAAATGGGACCAGGTCAGTTTTGGACATCTGATCGGCATGGATGAGTTGGACAGAGAGTCTGTTTCTGTGCTGTATGACCGAGGTGTCACCAGATGTGATTTCCGCCAGGGAGCAAGAGACAAAACATGGAACTATAGAACTGTTAGGGTTCATCAGGAGTAGAGAAAATGCTAGAACCTGTCCCTGCAGGACTGTGTTCTTGGACCTCTACTCTTTGTAGTTTGTATAAATGACTTGGATGAGGAGGTTGAGGGGTGGGTTAGTAAATTTGCAGATAACACAAAGGTTGGAGGTGTCGTCGATAGTATAGAGGGCTACTGTAGGCTGCAGTGCGACATAGACAGGATGCAGAGCTCGGCTGAGAAATGGCACATGGAGTTCAACCTGGATAATTGCGAAGTGATGCATTTTGGAAGGTCAAACTCAAATGCTGAATATAGGGTTAAAGACAGGATTCTTGGCAGTGTGGAGGAACAGAGGGATCTGGTTGTGCAAGTGCATAGATCCCTCAAAGTTGCCACCCAAGTGGATAGGGTTGTGAAGAAAGCATATGGTGTTTTGGCTTTCATTAACAGGGGGATCGAGTTTAAGAGCCGCGAGGTTTTGCTGCAGCTCGACAAGTCCCTGGTGAGACTACACTTGGAATATTGTGTCCAGTTCTGGTCGCCCTACTATAGGAAAGATACAGAGGCTTTGGAGAGGGTGCAAAGAAGGTTTACCAGGACTGGAGGGCTTGGCTTCTGAAGAAAGGTTGAATAAGCTTGGACTTACTCTCTGGAGAGAAGGAGGAAGAGAGGAGACCTGATTGAGGTATGCAAAGTAATGAGAGGAATAGATAGTCAATAGCCAGAGACTTTTCTCCAGGCAGGATTGACTGGTACGAGAAGTCATAATTTGAAGATATTAGGAGGAAGGTATAAAGGAGATGACAGAGGTAGGTTTTTTACTCAGAGTTGTGAATGCATGGAATGCGTTACCAACGGTGGTGGTGGAAGTATAGCCATTAGGGACATTTAAGCGACTGCTGGACATGCACATTGATAGCAGTGAGTTGAGGGTTGCGTAGGTTAAGTTACTAAAATTTACATTAGGATTAAATCTCGGCACAACATCGTGGGCATAAGGGCCTGTCCTGTGCTGTACTTTTCTATGTTCTAAAAGGCATCTGGCTGGTATATGAATAAGACTGGGTTAAAGGGATATGGCCCAAATGCTTGCAAATGGGACTGGATTAATTTAGGATATCTCGTCAGCATGAACAATTTGGACCGAAGAGTCTGTTTCTGTGCTGTACATCTCTATAATTATGTGATAAATAATTTTGGATAATAATGATTTGACTGGGCATAGTTACCATGGATTTGTGAATGTGAAGTGTCTCGACTAGCTTGGAGTTTTTTTTTTAAGATGTTGTGAACAGTATTTGCGACCCAGCTGTTCACGATATATATTAGTGACTTTGGAGGTGGGGACCAAATTAATAGTTTCAAATTTACAGTTGATGAGCTAAGTGTTGTGTACTTTGAAGTAGATGTAAAGTAGCCTTGAGGATTTGGAAATGCTTTGTAAATGGGCAAGAACATGGTAAATGGAAGAGAATGTGGAAAAATGTAAGATTATTCAATTTGGTAGGAAGAACAGATATGTAAAGTATTTCCTAAATGGGAAGTGGTTAGAAAGTTTAGGTCTGCAAAGTGACTTGGGTGTCTGACAATATGTTACTGAAGGCTAATATGCAGGTGCTGCAAACTATTAGGAAGGCTCATGAGAAATCAGCCTTTATTGCAAGAGGGTTTGAGTACAAGAGTCGTGAAGATGTGGAGATGCCAGTATTGGACTGAGGTTGACAAAGTTGGAAGTCACATGACACCAGGTTATAGTCCAACAGCTTTATTTAAAATCACAAGCTTTGGACCACTGTTTTGTGCGAGTCTAGAACCAGTGGACACAATTTTAAAAATAAGGGGGATGTCATTTAGGTGCAAGATGAGATGAAATCCGTTTACTTTGAGTTGTGAACGTTAGGAATTCTCTACCCAAGATGGCTGTGGTTGCTCAGTTTTTCAGAATGTTTGAGGTAGAGACTGACCGATTTCTGATTAGCATCATACAGGATTTTGGGGATGGGATAGATAAAAGGCATTGAAGTTATTGATCAGTCATGATTGTGTTAAATGGCAGGGCAGGCTCAATAAACTTAGTGGTCTACTTCTGGTCCTGTGTTTTTGTCTCATGAGAGGTTGAAAAAATTTGAGGATACCATAAGTCTGCAGTGGATAATTTTAAAGGGCACAAATTTGGCAAATGGGAAAATATGTCATTCCACTTTGGCAAGGAGAATAATAAAAGCAGAATATTACATAAATGGGAAGAGATTAAGATGCTACAGTACACAAGGATCTGGGTGTCCTTTTTCATGAAGCACAAAGTCAAAATGCTAGTAGTACGAGTTATTTAAGAAGGCAGATTGAACGTTGACCTGCATTGCAAAGGTGGGGTGACTGGTAGGGGGAACAGGGTATACGGAGGTTTTCCTGTAGCTGAAAGGGGCTTTGATAAAACGGCATCTGGAATACTGTGTACAGTTTTAGCTCCTTACTTTAAAGAGGGATACATCTTTAGAGGAGAATGAGTCAGCTAATTCCTGGGATTTAAAAAAAAAGTTGACCTGTGAGGAAAGGTTTAACAGGTTGGCATATGTATGTTGGAGTTAAGATCATCTTGCATGCTTCTAATTGAAAAAAAATGATTCTGACATGGCTTGACAAGATAGATTAAAAATGTTTCTTCTATGGGAGAATCTAGAAATTTGTGAATGCTGTTTCAAAATAAGGGGTCTCCCATTTAATATTGGGATGTGGAATTAATTTTCTCTGAAGAATGTTAGTGTTTGTAATTCTCTTTCCCAGCGAGTGGTGGAAGCTGGGTCATTGAAGTTAGACAGGTTTTTGATTTGACAGGAGAGTTGAAGGTTATAGAGGAGATGTAGAAAAGTGTAATTAAGGCCACATTTGGATCAGTCATGAACAGCTTTGAGGAGCCGCATGATCTACTCATGCCTTTGAACATAGAACAATACAGCACAGTACAGGCCCTTCAGCCCTCGATATTGTGCCGACCTATGAAATCATTCTGAAGCAAACTGAACCTATATTATTCCATTATCATCCATATATTTATTCAATGACCATTTAAATGCCCTTAAAGTCGGCGAGTCTACTACGTTGCAGGCAGGGCATTCCACGCCTTTACTATTCCCTGAGTAAAGAACCTACCTCTGACATCTGTCCTATATCTATCACCCCCAGATTAAAGCTATGTCCCCTCATGCTTGCCATCACCATCTGAGGAAAAAGGCTCTCATTGTCCACCCTATCTAATCCTCTGATCATCTTGTGTGCCTTTATTAAGTCACCTCTTATCTCTCATGAAAACAGCCTCAAGTCCCTTAGCCTTTCTTCATAAGACCTTCCTCTATACCAGGCAACATCATGGTAAATCTCCTCTGCACCCTTTCCAGTGCTTCTACATTCTTCCTGTAATGTGCGACAGAACTGTAGGCAATACTCCAACTGCAGCCGCATTAGAGTTATGTACAGCTGCAGTGTGACCTCGTGGTTCCGAAACTCAATCCCTCTACCAATAAAAGCTAACACGTTGAACCCCGTCAATCTGGGTGGCAACTTTCAGGGATCTATGCACATCGACACTGAGATCTCTCTGCTCATCCACACTACCAAGATTCTTCCCTTTAGCCCAGTACTCTGAATTCCTGTTATTCCTTCCAAAGTGAATCACCTCACACTTTTTCACATTAAACTCCATTTGCTAATTTGCAGCCCAGGTCTGCAGCTTATCTATGTTCCTCTGTAACCTGCAACATCCTTCCACGTGGCCCACAACTCCACCAACTTTAATGTCATCTGCACATTTACTGATCCACACTTCTACGCCCTTATCCAAGTAATTTATAAAAATGACAAACAGCAGTGGCCCCAAAACAGATCCTTGCGGTATAACACTAGTAACTGAACTCAAGGATGAACATTTCCCATCAACCACCACCCATGTTTCCATATTTTCTCAATAGCCTAGCCTACCACGGGGGACCTTACAAAATGCTTTACTGAAATCCATATACACCACCTCAACCGCTTCACCCTCATTCACCTGTTTGGTCACCTTCTCAAAGAACTCAATAAGGTTTGTGAGACACAACCTACCCTTCGCGAAACCGTGTTGACTATCCCCAATCAAATTATTCCTTTCTAAGTGATAATCCTATCTCTTATAATCTTTTCCAACACTTTGCCCATAACCAAAGTAAAGCTCACAGGTCTATAATTACCAGGTTTGTCTCTACTCCCTTTCTTGAATAAGAGGACAACATTTGCTATCCTCCAGTCTTCTGGCACTATTCCTGTAGACAATGACATAATAAAGATCAAAACCAAAGGTACTGAAATCTCCTCCCTAGCTTCCCAGAGAATCCCAGGATAAATCCCAACTGGTCCAGGGGACTTACCTATTGTCACACTTTCCAGAATTGCTAACACCTCCTCCTTGTGATCGTCAGTTCCATCTAGTCTAATAGCCTGTATCTCAGTATTCTCCTCGACAACATTGTCTCTTTCCTGTGTGAATACTGACAAAAAATATTCATTTAGCACCTTTCCTATCTCTTTGGACTCCACACACAACTTCCCACAACTGTCCTTGACTAGCCTTAATCTTACTCTAGTCATTCTTTTATTCCTGATATACCTATTGAAAGCTTTTGGGTTTTCCTTGATTCTGCCTGCCAAGGACTTCTCAGGTCCCCTGCTGGCTCCTCTTAGCTCTCTCTTGAGGTCTTTCCTAGCTAACTTGTAACACTCAAACACCTTAACTGAACTTTCATGTCTCATCTTTACACAAGCCTCTTTCTTCCTGTTGACTAGATTCAATTTCTTTAGTAAACCATGGTTCCCTCCCTCGACCACTTCCTCCCTGCCTGACTGTTACATGCTTATCAAGGACTCACAGTAGCTGTTCCTTGAACAAGCTCCACATTTCAGTTGTGCCCTGCAATTTCCTTTCCCTTCCTGTGCATTCTAAATCTTTTCTAATCACACCATAATTGCCTTTCTCACAACCATAACTTTTGCTCTGTCCCTTTTCATCGCTAAATTAAACCTAACCGAATTGTGGTCATTATTACCAAAGTGCTCACTTACCTCCAAATCTAACACCTGGCCTGGTTCATTACCCAGTACCAAATTCAATGCAGCTTAGCCTCTTGTTGGCCTGTCTACATACTGTGTCAAGAAACCCTCCTGCACACATTGGACAAAAACTGACCCATCTAAGCATTTCCAGTCAATATTAAGAAAGTTAAAGGCCCCCATAATAATTATTCTGTTACTTTCAGTCCTATCCAGAATCATCTTTGCAATCCTTTCCTCTATATCTCTGGAACTTTTTGGAACAGGATGACCTCTCCTTTCCTGTTTTTAACCTCAGCCCATACTACCTCAGTAGATGAGTCCTCTTCAAATGTTCTTGCTTTGTTTATTATTGCCTTGCAAAATGCCTTGTTTATTATTAACGCTGCAAGTATGAACTCTAATCCTTTGTGACTTTGTGCCTCAGTTAATAGATCAAATATTTTAACTGCTGTATTGGAATGTTAAATTTAATTTAACCATCTTTTATCATATCTAATTGTTTACAATCTACCTAGTCAACATATCACAGTACTGCTATGGTCTGTACTCTTGACCTTAGAGTATTATGTCATCAGTAACAGTTGGTTGTTGAGAAAAAGAGACATGCAGTTGAAGTTTTTTTGTCTTACACTCATCAGGACAATTGTAAGAATAGCAAGTTGCATTTAAACAAAAACCTGGGGAAACACTGTTGCCTGGTGCATTCTACAGGGAATGTTTCCACCGATCACAGCGTAATTGCAAGCCAGTTAGCTCCTGTATTTCTCATGCTGTATAAATTATAGTTTCCTTTGAAATTTGTAATCCTCTAATGTGTCCTAATGAGTGCAAGGTGAAAAGTGTATACAGCCTGCTTCTCAGCAATCATCAACCATGTTGGAGAATTTAATCCATCCCACTTTGGTCTATTTGAGTGGAATAATGATTGCACATTCAAGTTTCCATAGTTGTTTTCTTACTGATGAGTTGGAAATTTGACGTAGAATTAATTATGAATATGAGTGGTATTCATCGTTCTATGACACTAAGGACCATCTTAACGATATACAAAGTCTTGCCTGCTGAATATCATCCTTATCTATGTTGTAAGACTGAAAAACAACTATCATTTCAGCTTATTAATATTCACATTGTTTTTAACTTTTTTTTGGGAGATGCTGAGCTTTGTCACAGTCATACACTACAGTATTATTTCTGTTCATTTTGTTTTTGAGAAAAAAATATTTTTCACTACTGGGAAGATGACCAGGAACGTGAGCAAAGCCACAGTATTTCAGCACCATACGCATTTAAGATTTGTCATTACTTTGTTTGCTCCAAATGATTCATACGAACGTATGTAGAAGAAATGATTTTTTGGCGTAATAATATGTAGCAGAAATGAAAACATACTACCTATCTGTAAGTGAGTCAAATTGAAATATCTTTATAGACACTTACAGTTGTAGCCTTGTATAAACTGCAATGATATTGAGACTTTATATAACTTATAAGATAATGAACGCTGTTTAAAGCACAAAATCAGTAAGAAGAGGTTGCCAAGCTAAATACTGGTAAACAAATATTAATAAATCATTAAGCCTTCAAAGACAATGTTCTTCAAAACAAGGATCATCTACTACATGTTTCTGCTGTGACACCTACCACTGGAAATGCAAAGAAATAAAAGTGCACCCAGCCTCCAAAATTTAATTTGTAAATTCATCTTGTTTATAATTGTTATGACACTGGGTAAACCCCTTTGCTAATTTCAGCCTGACACACACAAGCTCACCTCATGCTGTAATCTTAAATTTTAAGAGGCAAAGAACTATCCCAGAGGTCAATATTTAAAGTAAAAATGAACAGTTTTAGCCTTTAAGTACAACAGCGAAAATTAACACAAGTTATTTACAACTCCTTTCTCTTAAACCTATCTTTTACCTCCTACTCTACAATACTGTTCCAATAAATTCCCTCTTAAATTTATGACAAATCACTTTCAAATCCAATTGTCATCTCCCGATGTTGAATTTTCTCTGTAGATTTCTCTACGTCGATGTGTTCTGTTGCACAAATTTCTAATGGACAGGTACCTTTCAAAGAGTTACTGTGCTGGTAGTTGTTGCTTGGCAGCTCTTTGCTGTTCTCCCCCTAACTGTTCAAAATGTCCGGTTTTATACCCCAAAACATCAGATCATTTCATTAGTTTGACGTCACCCCAAACAGCGAAATTCAAATTCGATTGGATTTTGTATCTGTAGCATAAGTTAAACTGGCTGAATTTGAATTTGTTTTTGTTCCATGGCAGTGCAACTCCAGCTATTTATTTCAACCAAATGTTGCATTTTTAAATTGTTCAGTGCAACCTGTGCTTTCAGTCAGTTCTTGCTAACTTCCTCTCTCTTATGATGGTTTCTGAAATTTTAAAATGACTACCTTGCAATCTTCTTGGTATACATTCTTATAAACCTAGGTTCAGGATTCATTCTTGCAAATTTATATTATACAAGTTCAATTTCAAATAAAACATTTTTAAATAATTCTTGCGAATGCAGGATAAGTTATAACCACGGCGCAAAGTTCTGAGGCTTTCATTGAAATGATCTGGTAATGTAATAGAAAATAAGTAGAATACAATGAAGGTCAAAGAAGAGAAAAGAGTATAAAGTTTTAAAAGCAGAAAATATTAAGTTTTGTTTCACTGAATCAGGATTGTTAATTATAGCAGTGACTGATCTGTTTTCTCATTGCCATCAAGTCTCTTTGACTAGCTTTGATCTCCCCCCCACCTTTGATTTACTTCCAGAAAAATGTTAGAAAGTAAATGCAGCTGAAAAAGCATCTAATAGATTCTGTGTTTTGACCATTTAGCAGTTTCGAATAAGAGGCGGCAGAGGGAGAGCCAGAGGAACTTTCTCTGGTTCGAGTACTGTTTCCACCAGTACTGCAAACCCAAATTTTCAAAAGCGATCCAAGGAGGAAGAGTGGGATCCTGAATATACTCCAAAGAGCAAGAAATACTTCCTGGTGGGTATTGGCAATCTGTTCTAAGAATCTGTTGCTTTTTATTTTGCCCACAGATTTGGCGACATTGGTTTGCTTAGGAGTAAGTAGGGATTTTGTTGTCTTTTATGCTAAATGAATATTGTAAATCTGTTGCTCCTGTTTTAATATTTCTTCAGTCATGGGGACTGTGCACATTGCTATCAATACTGAACTTGATTTACAAATATTAGTTTAGAATAATTGCTATATTTTGAAAATATTCAGTCATTTAATGAAAACATTGTAAAAAATGGTTTCCCAACTTCACTGTTGCAGCTATTATGCATGGATTGTCAAATAAGGCATGTCTTAAGGGTGGATAGAATGTTGCCAATTGTTAACTCTAGGTCTTTCTCATGAGACCATTTCTGGGCTTTGGCTACAGTTATTATGAAATATTCTAATCAAGAAATGAAGTAGTAGGTAGCTTCCACTCTAATAATTGACATCTTTGCTGATACTTCTTGAATGTTTAATATTTAGTTTATGCCAGCTCCAAGTGTGTTTAAATATTTATATTTGTTCAGATTTTATGCTCAGCTTCTTATGAGCTAAGATTGCTTACCCTGTAGCATTTTGCCCAGTATTTCTGATGGCTACTCGTGTATATTTAATGAAGTTAGCTTGGACCTAATGCATATTTAAAGTAGTAGTAGTAGTTCAGATTGTTACAGTAGTCAGTATACTTTTCAATGACAGGTTTGCATGTAGCTGTTCTTACCTGTATGAGTAAATGACAATCTGGTGGGGGAATTCCAGAACAAAAAAAGAAATAACCTGATTAAAATGGTGAAGTATTTCCTGTTCTTTTCTCTCTTCATGGTAGCATGATGACAGAGATGATGGGGTGGATTACTGGGCCAAAAGGGGAAGGGGGCGAGGTACTTTTCCAAGAGGACGTGGGCGATTTATTTTCAAAAAATCGAGCAGCAGTCCAAAGTGGACACATGACAAATATCAGGGAAGCGATGAAAAGGAGGAGGAAGAAAATGGAGGAATAGAAGATGAAGAGGAGAGAAAGGACAGACACAAAGAGGAAAAGGTATATTTTTTTGGTGAGAGCTGGATTAACACTTGGATTTTCTAAAAAAAAAATTGTATTTAAACATGTTTCAACAAGATCTCTGTTTTTGTTAACTTCCCTTCACATTTTCTTCTGCAGCTGGGAGGAGAGGTGGTCCAGGCCACAACCCTACCCAGATAGCCATATTGGTAGCTGCTTTCATCAGTGCATCAGGGGGTCTATCCTGCTTAGGTGGAACAGTCTGTTTCCTGCTTCAGCTGGTAGCTAGATCAAGAATTGAATATAGATTGCTATAGCCATTCAGACCTGTGCTATATGTGGAGGTGACAGTAAACTATCCGTTTCTGATTCACTTTTTGAAATGTGCTGTGTAACTAGTAGTCACAGATCCAGTTTTAATTAAATGTCTGTGCAGGCAGTATTCTTTTTAAGGTATGAGCAATATTGAAATTTCTACAGATTTTGTCTACAAAAGCATAATTTTATTTACACCCTTTTGTGCAAATGCTAAAATGAAATATTTTCCAATTCTGAAAATTAAAAGATGCCAAACTGATTGCTACGAATAATCGTGTAACTCAAAACTATAGGTAAATTTCTTGTCTGTTAATATTTTGCTCTAGGAGCTTAAATGTTCTGTGCCTACATTGAAGTATTTGTTACAGAAAGGTCTGAAACTTGTGGAATATCAAATGCAACTTGTGCAGTGTATCATGATGATCTGATGACTCTATCTTAGTTTACAGCTGATTCTAAATCCTTGGATAATTATCTGCTCCAATACAAACTGCTGGTGTCAAATATCATGATTACCATGCAAAATTATTTGAAGGACAGGGATCCTAAATATACATAGGACTAACAATTTCTGGAAAGCAATTACTAAGTGGTCTACCAACATTACCAAACTAACTTGTCTGTATGATTAGATAATGGAGAGACTAATTATATCAATAACACTGAAAATTTCAATCAAAAATATTTTATCTGTAGTCTTTTAAATTGGGCTTCTCAAACTGTTTATGTTTCGAGCCTGATCGGATTTCCTGCCTCTTTGCATAGGCACCATTTAGCAAAATCTCTTTGGATTCCAGTAGGGTAAAAATTGATATACATTTCACTTTTTTGAGCAAAAGCGATATGGAGCAAGAATAGGTTAGTCAGCCTTTCCATCTTCTCTGCTCTTGAGGATGATGGTTGATATGACTATGGCTTTACTTCCACTTTCTTGTCAGTCCCACATAACCTTGGACTCTGTTGACAATCAAATATGTAACTTGGCCTTGAGTATATATAATGACTTGGTTTCCATTGCGCTCTATGGAAGAGAACTTTACTGACTAAAGACCTCTGAAGGAAATAATTCTGTTCCATCTCGAATGGGAGACCCCTAATTTTCAAACTCTGTCCCCTGGTCCTAGACTCCCTACAAGGGAAAACATCCTTTCAGCATCCTGCCTGCCTGTCAAGGTCTCTCTGGATCCTGTTAGATCATTTCAGCCTTTTGATAATTAAGAGTCATGGAAATGTATAGCATGGAAACAGACTTTTCAGTCCAACTCGTCTATGCTGACCAGATAGCATAAATTAATCTAGTCCGTTTGCCAGCACTTGGCTCGTACCACTCTAAACCTTTCCTATTCATATACCCATCCAATTGCTTTTTAAACGCTGTAATTGTACCAGCCTCACAATTTCCACTGGCAGCTCATTCCATACATCAGCAATCTTTGCGAGGAAAAAGTTGCCCCTTGGCTCCCTTTTCAAATTTTTCCCCTCGCCCTGCCCCACCTCAGAGAAAATACTTTGTCTATTTACCCTATCCCTGTCCTTCATAGAGTTTTATAAAATCAAAAGGTCACTGCTCAGCCTCTGATGCTCCAGGGGAAACAGTCCCAACCTATTCAACTTCTCCTTATAGCTCAAACCCTCCAACCCTGGCAACATGCTTATAAATCTTTTCTGAATCCTTTGAAGTTTCACAACATTCTTTCGATAGGAGGAAGATCAGAATGCACTCAATATTCCAAAAGTGGCCTAATCTATGTCCTGTGCAGCCTCAACATGACCTCCCAACTCCTGTACTCAATACTCTAACCAATAAAGGAAAGCATACCAAATGCCTCCTTCACTATCCTATCTATCTGCAACTCCACTTTCAAGGAACTATGAACCTAAACTCCAAGGTTTCTTTGTTCAGCAACACTCCCCAAGACCTTACCATTAAGTGTATAATGGACCATTTGGATGCAGACTTTCACTGTTTAACCACAATTATAAACACTCGCACCACCAACAGCTTCTCTTCCAACATAATTCCTGCCCACTGCATTGCTGCTACTACTCACAACTCTGCATGTAATCCTGGGTCACATGCAACTCCCATCCTAATACATTCATCATCTCAATCTCCTGCACTACCTCCTTTCCATAGCAGCAAGATGGAATGAGTTTTGGGAAGTCACTGTTTGTGTTAAATTTTCAAGGCAGTTTTCCTGACTTAAGAAAATTCTAATCCACCAGGACATACAGCAACTGGCAACACAGCACATGCTTTATCTATGCTTTGCGGTATACAATATCAATATGTGCTCCATAATTTTAAACTTACCACAGATTACTCCTTTCTGCTCGCTGAAGGTCTCTGTACTTTGGACCTAAGATTTAGACTTGCGGTTGCAACTGCATTGATTGCAGCTAATTTAGCTTTTGTATTTTTGTTTATCTGTAGAAATTTGTTTACTAAAACACAATTTAAGACAGCAAATGGATTGGTGAGGCTAAAATGAAGTTCTTCCTTCTGTCCTAATTAATTACACATAATAATACTTAGGATAAATGCACTGATTGTGAAACTACTTTAAACAGTACAGGAGCAAAAAAGCAAATAAAATTGAAATGGAATGTGAAAGGATTAAGTGTATTTAAGTTTCATGTTAATTTCAAATTGAACCAGGAACAGTTCTCTGAACAGTAGTAGTTTAACATGTCTAATTTTAATTGTTTATTTTATCTGCTTGATGCATTAAGACAGTAAGTTTTTGGTTAAATAATGTTCCTGCATTGATTTACAAAAGTAGTGTTGAAGTGAACCGTCTCTTTAATTAACTGTGCCCTGTTTCATTATTGTGGAAAATGAATGGAGATGGGACAAGTTATAATGCATTTTCCCTCGAGTCTCTCCATTCTCCCTTTTTTTTTCTCTCATTTCCTTCCTCTTCTCCTAAGAATTCACTGGGGTAAGTTTCTATGGGCACTCAGGTCCTTGCAGTACCCAGCCCTAGAGCAAGTTGTCATTTTTGCAGCTAGACAAGGTTGTTTGTCCACTTAAGGAATGATACATTACAATAGAGCCTGATCATGTCCTGACATTCATACTTCAGATAACGAGAAGTATGAATCCTGACTTAATTTCCCTTGAACCTGGTTGCTCGGACCAGGAATTTTGCTGCCCTGGCTTAGATCTGCTAACTGACTCCTCCTAGTTTGAATAGTTCTGATTTCTGGAAATGTTATGTTTGTTTGTTAATAGAGTAGGATAATGATTACAGTATTCATTGTACAAAATTATCTCCTTTGTACCAAGGATCTGGTGGATATTTAAGAACCTGTAAAAGGCTTTAATGTAAACTGTTGTAGTATTTTGGAAACCCGGTGAAGGTTTTTTTGGATTAAAAGAACCCTAATTAAATGACAGTTTTGTGGTATAAATATATTACTATATTTTAAATTTTATTCCATTGCTATGATGGTATTATGGGTCAATTACCCTTGCTAAACTCATTATCAACCTAATTTGAATTTATTTTCTATAATTTACAAGTATAGTAAAATTGCCTGGTGAAACAGGCAAATTAAGAGCTTTTATTTTGATCATTCCTAAAGTTAGTTATTTGAATTTCAAACTGCAGATTTTGTTTGCATCATTTTAAGATCATCCTTTAATTGGAAGTTTTACATTAACACAATTATTACAAAACTTGTGACAGCAAGTTTAATTTGTTTGATTTACATATGTGATAACATTTGGTAACAAACTTTAAATGTTTATTTTGGGAACTAACATTGCCTAAAAAAGTTTACTATAAATAGCACTTTTTACACCATTTAAATTGTTCATTTTAATAATATATTTTACACTGTCAATATCTCATATCTACAGTGAGGAGTCTTTGACACTGCGATAATCTGGTTTGCCAGATAGTTCTAAGAACTGAGCAATATGGGTTTATTTTGAAGTAATTAGAAATAGTTTGAAAATGACAGGAATAAGAAGGGAGAGCATATGATCATTACGTTATAAAATTGAATGCTTGCTTTTAAATGAACAGCAATAGATTTTAAGAAAAATAAAATATAGTAGGTCATACTAAAATGTAGAGGGAAGATTATTTAAAACATTAGGCATGATTTGTGGATTTCAAAATGAATTGTAAAAGACGACAATGACAAGACACTTTTAATGCTATTGGTGATATTGTATTGTATTAATCTGTAAGAATACCACTTTGTCCATCATGGTAATGGCTTAATTGTGGATATTTATGAATGAAAAGCATTGAGTTTTTGAAAAATGATAATGTAAAAAATTACAATGGGCTAGCCTCTGAAAATTTAACAGAAACTTTGAGCACCTCATGATCTATGTTTATAAGTTGACAGATTCCAATTTTTGTTTTCTGTATGTGTTTTATAGTTAATTTTTCTGTTTAATTCATAGGAACATCACATTTAAAACTGTTTCCAACAGCAGAAATAAGATGAACATCTCCCTCTGAATCGTACAAGTGGATTTTCGTCAACCACTTACCTTTATTGATCGTTGATTTATTACCTAACATTAGCTTTTAATTAAATATTAATGTTAATTGGGGAAAACATCTTGGTAAATCTGAATTAAAATCTTCTAGTTTTTGAAGGTACTAAGTGTCTAATGTCTAATTTAATTGTTGGCTGTGAACTATCTGTATTGAGTATATAGGCAGTATTTTTTAGATATTGATAACTGCATGGCTTTAATGAAGTGGATGATCAATATATACTATAAAAAGCACAGTTTCAGAAAATAAACATCTTGTATTGTATTTGAAGGAGTAAAAGTTTGGGCCTTTTTATTGTAATTGTCTGTATTTTGTCATTTTGTTCTTGGCTTTCTCAAATAATACTTACTGAAACATTTGCCTTGTCTCCTCTTTTCTTTAAATAATGGGTTGTAGCCTACTGTTTCAGGTGGCATCCACTCTGTTCTTGCGTTAACTTCTGACCAACTTGTTTTGTTAAGAACATATTAGTTATAGGGTTAGGACATGTGGCTCCCTGAACCTGCTCCACCGTACAGTATGACTGTGGGCGATCTGATTGTGGACTTTCCTGCTGTTTGCTGCTCCATAAGCATCACCATCCTTAGTCGTCCAAACTCTGATGGAAACATTATTGAATTGATAATTCATCCATTCAAATATTGTTTGGGAGTATGCAATCTATGCAGGTTATCAACTTCACCACTGAAGAAGAATGTAGAGTGAAGGGAAGAAAATTGAATTCTGTTACATTATTCAAGTTTTAGTAGGTACTCAGTTTCAACTTGGTTCATTTGAAAGCACTTCTGACGTCCGAATATTACACATTAAAACATTATTTAGGCTGATAATCCAGTGCACCACTGTGGCAAATACTGTGCATTCACTGACACACCTAGTTGAAGCTCAATCCATTCAAAGGAAGGAAGGAGTTTTGTATGGCTAACATTTATCAATAACGACATAGTTATTCATTCATTTGTAAAATTCTGCTGTGTATAAACTGATGGCCAGATTTTTTTTTTAAAAAGTGCCTTTGTACCTTCTGGGTTAGATATTATACGAATGTAAGTCATTGTTTGAAATAAAAAATGCTCATCAGAAATCAGCTATAAAATGTCAATAAATGCACTATCTAATTGTATAGAAGGCTGTACTTTATTTTTGATGAGCAAATGAGTCAAGTTCATTTCTCTCCAGCTGGTTGGTTTATGCTGCTCGCAAAAGAAAATTTGTTTCCCATTGGTTTGCAAACCTTTATGCTTTTTCAATTATAATTTACTTAACTAAAAGTTAAGGTAAATGAATTGTTCAGCCACATTCTAATTTAAATTGGACTTTAATGGCTTAGTAAGCCATCCCATTCAAGTGCAACTAGGGATGAACAACAATGTGCACATCCCATGAAAGAATACAGATACAAAAGGATAGCATTTAGGCAATCGAATGCAGGTTTTCTGCAAGAGCAACTCAGCTAGTCCGATCTGCCTGTTTTAAAACTTGTGCTCCCTTGCAGCTCTGGAAACCTTTTCAGATAATTAGCTATTTGCTTCTGAAAGTAGTGACAGAATTTGTCTCCAGCACACATGTGGGGGCAGTGCTTTCCCGATCTGAACCAATCATTGTTGCATTACCACAAGTTTCCATATCGTCTCTGGTCCTTTTACCAATTACCTTGGTGTTTTCTGGTTTTTAACTTTTCTGTGAATGATTTCACCAAACTCATGATCTTAAGCACCTCCTCTCCTGTGGGGTTGACAGTCAAATTTTCAGCTACAGGTATATTGCATTTGTGTAGAGTGAATAATTCTGCAGAAGGAACTCTACAAGGGAATCCTTGTTAGAGCCTTGCTTTTCAACTTTATCAATAATTTGTGTGATACCATTAGGGTGTATCCTTAAAATTGTTGCTGGCACAAGTTAGTATTGCAGATAAATCACCCAAGTTTGTACCACATTCAGGCCATTCCTCCAAAAATAATGTATTATTCCTGCATTCTGTAAATGCATTTAAACAGCATGCAGTTATCATTGGGGTTCTTGAGGTGCATTGGTAGTGGCCCTACGTCACGACCAGAGGCATAGGTTCAAGTTTTACCTGCTCTAGAAGTGTGTCATAACATGTCTACTCAGAGGTGCTGTTGGGGAGCAGTTGTTGTGTCCCTACCTCTGAGCCAAGAGTCCCAGGTTTGAGTCCCCCCAGTTCCCAGAGGTGTGTGATGACATGATTATACATTACCATCATACAGTTACCTATTTATAGATCTAGAACAGCAAGAGCTGGGGAATTATTGGTTTCACAACACCAGTTTTTCACTTTCAATTAGTTGTAAATTTCTAGCTAGGGCAGTTAGAAATATTATTCATGCTGTATAGAATGCCTTGACCTAGCCCCGTTTAGAAAACTGCCTGTTATTTACTTAATTTGGTGAGAGATGTTGTGACTGTGGCCTTTTATACAACTCCCACTCTACAAAGGGTTTAAATGATAATTGGACAATGTGTAATTTTGGAAATTAATACCTTGTTTGCCTTTTTAAATAAAATTCACAGTTCCCTTGTTCTGCTGGCATTGTTATTTACATTGTTGGGATGTTACTGGGAACAAGGGTCACAATGAGAGAGGGGTTCAGAATAACATTTGGAGAAGGGATCTTCTTGGAGGATGGAATCTGTAAAACCTCTGTGAGACAGCGTACTTGAGCATCTTTAAGGTGGAGGAGGTAGATTGTTGACGAGTATTAGCTGTACCTAATTATAGCCTTGATTCAAACATGGGCTAAAAAGCTGAATTCCAGAAGTGAGGGAACACCACCCCCTGCAAGTCTCCCTCCAAGGCACTCACCATCCTGACTTGGAAATATATCACCACTCCTTCACTACCACTAAGTCAAAATCCTGGAATTCCCTCCCTAAGGGCATGGAGAGTCAACTGTCGGAGGTGGATTACAACAGTTCAAGGCAGCTCACAAACATGACCTCAAGAGCAACTAGAGATGGGAATAAATGCTGGCTGGTCAGCCAGCCAGCGATACTCACATCCCATGAATGAATAAAATAAATCTCCAATAAGAGACAATTTAACAACTGCGCTATCATCATTGAATTCCCCATGATCAATATCCTTGGGGTTACCATTGACTAGAAGCTCAACTGGACTTTCCATATAAATGCAGTGGCCATAAGAGCTGGTCGGAGGCTTAAGAATACTCAACATCTGACTACAAGACAAGTCAGGAATGTGAGACAATACTTCCTATCTGCTTGGATGGGTGCAATTCCAACAACGCTCAAGCTTCACATCATCCAGGATCGATCGATTGGCACCACATCCACAAATATTCAGTCCTTCCACCACTTTCACTCAATAACAACAGTAATCCTGAAAACCAATTATGATTGATGAAAGTTCCTATGATTTTTAAAGTATGATAATCATTTGAAGATACAGTCAATGAAGTCTACAAATGGTTGATCATTACTTTCATTGGCCATTGTGAAGCATACATGTTTTAAGTATCAAAACATTGATATTAACATCATTGAGACTTAATGTAGAGTAGTAGGATTATGGGAAAACCATTTTTTCAATTAAGAGTTTAGACTTTTTTAAGATGCATTATAGTCAAAGAATTAATTCATACCAGAGTCAAGAACGTAAATAGAAGTAAACATTGTTCCGTGAAACCTGCTCTTTCATTTAGTAAGAATGGAATGCAATATTTAAATATATATTTTAATTCCATTTTGGAATTAAAGTTTTAATTCTGAACCATACTGATTATTTTATAACAATTTGTAATCAATAGTAACAATGTAAACAATTCAACAGTACTGTTCCTGTAACATTAATCAAAATACAAACATTTTTAGATAACCAATACAATAGAAGTGACTACAATAGAAATTCAGAAAATAAATTCAGTAGAGATGTCCAAACCCATGTTAATTCAAATGAAAAGGTACAAAGACAAGTATTGTTTAATTAAGTTACACATGAAACCTAACCAAATGTTTATGACCATGTGCCACCAGTAGTGTCTATTGAACACAAATGATGAAAAACACTTGCCATCCACAAAAGTTTTATAATTTGTTTATTACCAGTAGAAAGTTTTGGTTAGAAAGTTTGCTGCTGCATTTAACCAAGTTCCATTTGTGTTTTCCTTTGCACCAGTTTGTGAAATAGCTTTATTATGCTGTATTTCTGGGCTTTCATCCTCAGGAAGATAATCAGGCAAATTCAGACTTTCTACTATTTTTGCATTACTGGTGCAAAAAGGAATGATATCCTGTAAAACAAGATACACAGTATAAATATTTATATGATCATTGAACCTGGTTATTTACATTTTGGTTTTAGTTTTCAAATGAATTTATGTATAACAAACAAATGATTCGTGATGCAATTTTCATTGAGCACTTCGCTGACTTGCCCTTCTTGCATGGTCTTCCATACTCAGTTAATTTTAGATAAAATTTAAAGAGGTTAGTAACATAAAACTCAAGTGTAGAAGTTCATATTTGGCATTGATGACTTCACAAGCTCAGGCAGCACTTTGTAATGTGGCTTACAAATATATGAAAGGATAGCTCAAAACAACATTATATGTAATATACATTCATTTTACCTCTTTTCCATCCTTGTTTTTCACAACTTGATAAGCTTGTAATATTTTTGTTGCTGCAATTGCTGAAGCAAGACGCTGTTGTAAAATAAAAACATTACAAACGATTCAGTTTAGTTGTGAAAAATAACTTGTTTTGTATGAAATTGATTTGCTTGAAATGTAACAAAAATAAGCTGTTCACAAGGTCATTTCATCAAAAACAATACTTTCATGGCAAACAGGATGCCATTATTACAATTCTATGTCAGTTCATGGGCATTAATGTTTATAAGAATCTCAGAATTATTACTGCACAGAAGGAGGCCAGTTAGCCCATCATGAATGCATTGGCTCTCTTAATGAGCATTATGACTCAGTGCCACTTTTTTTTCCCCACCCTCTATAATCCTGAATATGGTGTCAATTTAAATAATCATCTAATGCCCTTTTAGATGCTTCAATTGAACCTGTCTCCACCACACTTGCAGCACTACTACTTGCTATATGTTTTCCACAAATAACTTGCATCTTTTACCTTTCATCCTTGATCTTGTTATGAGGGGGGGACAGTTTCTCTTTATCTATTTTATCCAGCACCTCTAACTTTTGAAAACTTCATGGTCTGGTAAGTCATAGTGACTTAACCTTTATAAATAAAACAAAGTAGCTGTATGCTTTATTAATTTCTCACTGTAATTTTTCATCTCGTGCACTGTCACCTTCAGTGACTTATGCATATTTTTACCCAGGTTTCTCAGCTCCCACATACCCTTTCAGATAGTGCCCTTTGTACTATATCTCCCATGTTATTTCAATAAAAATCCATTATCTCACCTCTATGCACTGAACATCAGCTGTCACTTAGCCACCCATTCCAACAACTTGTCAATATCCCTTTCTGGTTTTCCACTGCTCTCCTCACAGTTTACAATGCTTCCAAGTTTTTCATCTCTTGCAAACCTGGAAACTGAGCACTGCACACCAAGATCTAGATCATTAATATTAATCAGGGAAAACAGGAGTCCCAGTACTGACCCCAAGGAAGTCCACTACAAACCTTCCAGACTGAAAAACATCCATTAATATTATTCATTGTTTCCATGTAGTTACTGTCCCATTTATTCCAATAACTATAACCTGCCTCATAAATCTGATGTGTGGTACTGTATCGAACACCTTTTGGAAATCCACATACACCTATTATCAACACCATTACCCTCCTTCATTAACACACAGTTACTTCTTGAAAAATATCTGGCAAGTTTATTAAACACAATTTTTCCTTAAGAAAGCCATTCTAGCTCTTCCTAATCAACTCATATTTTTTCCAAATGGCTATTAGTTTCCCAAATAATTGTTTTAAGAATAAAACCAAAATTTGCAAGAGCTGGAAATCCAAAACAGAAATTTCTGGAGAAACTCAGCATCTGGACAGAAAGCAGAGTCGAATTTTTCGGGCCTAGTGACCCTTCATCAGAACTGTGGTGTGACCACCTCTAAATGTGTTATTTAAAAAAAGTGGTTTCCTACTTCATGGATGCACAACAGTGAGGTTACCTTCTTGGAACAGATATTCAGTGTATTTCATAAATGGGAAGAGATTAGAAAGTGTAGATATACAAAGGAACCTCGGTGTCCATATTAATTAGTCACTGAAGACTAACATGAAGGTGCAGAAGGCAATTAAGAGGACTAATGGTATGAGAGCCTTTATCATAAGAGGATTTGAATTCAGGAGTAGCAAAGTCTTGCTTCAGTTATATTGATTAGACTGACTTAGAGTCATCACTGTAGTTAGGGTCCCCTTGCATTAGAATGTTTATTGTCATTGAGATAGTTTCAACAGACCTGTTCCCAGGAAAGTGGACTAACCAAGTGATGAGAGATTGGGGAAATTGGTCATGTATTCATAAAAGTTTTGAAGATGGAGAAATAATTTTGAACTTTGAACACCTACGGGCGAGAGACGCTAAGACAAGCCAGGAAATGGGAATCCTGTGCCAACCGCCTAAGCACCACATACAAACAGCTCCGGTTCCTGCATGAATGCCGAAAGAATCGAATCCTTCCACCATGTGTCAGATACAGACCACCAGTCAACAATCCACAAGCCAGGGACACAGCCAGATCCCAAACTTTGAATGGAGAAATAATCTCATTGAAACCTCCAAAATATTTAAATACGGGGTAGATGAAGGTTAAGATGGCGAATCTGATCAGGGATACAATTTCAAAGTAAGGGGCAAGTCATGAGTAAAGGATTTGTTTTATATACAGAGCTTGTTGTGGTTCTGTTCGCCGAGCTGGGAATTTGTCTTGCAAACGTTTCGTCCCCTGTCTAGGTGACACCCTCAGTGCTTGGGACCCTCCTGTGAAGCGCTTCTGTGCTGTTTCCTCCGGCATTTATAGTGGCCTGTCTCTGCCGCTTCCGGTTGTCAGTTCGAGCTGTCCACTGTAGTGGCCGGTATATTGGGTCCAGGTCGATGTGTTTGTTGATAGAGTCTGTGGATGAGTGCCATGCCTCTAGGAATTCCCTGGCTGTTCTCTGTTGGGCTTGCCCTACAATAAACAAGTTTGCAGATGATATGAAAATGGGTGGGAAGCCAATTGGTGAGGATGACTACAGCGGGATATGGACAGGTTAAGGTGAGTGAGCCAAATTTGGCAGCTGGAACATAATGTGGGGAAATATGACAACCAACTCCCATTCCTAGATGTGATGGTACAGAGAACACCGAACGGAGAATTCACCACAAAGGTTTACAGGAAAGCCACACACACAGACCAAGTCCTAAACTATGAAAGCAACCACCCCAACACACACAAACGAAGTTGCATCAGGACACTATTCAAAAGGGCCACAACACACTGCAGCACACCAGAACTACAAAAAGAGGAAGAGGAACACCTATACAAAGTATTCGCCAAAAACGGATACCCTCGCAATTTCATCAACAGATGCCTAAGGGAGAGACAACGGAACGAGGACATGCCGCAACCCAAAGGACTAGCCACACTACAATACATCAGGAGCATTTCTGAACTGACAGCCAGACTCCTGCGACCACTAGGACTCATAACAGCACACAAACCAACAGCCACGCTCAGACAACAACTCACCTGAACAAAGGACCCGATACCCAACATGAGCAAAACTAATGTAGTGTACAAAATCCCATGCAAGGACTGCACAAAACACTACATCGGGCAAACAGGAAGACAGTTAACGATCCGTATACACGAACACCAACTAGCCACGAAACGACACGACCAGCTATCCTTAGTAGCCACACACACAGACGACAAGCAACATGAATTCGACTGGGACAACACTACCATTATAGGGCAAGCCCAACTTTTATTTAGTGAGGAAAGAGACAAAAGAAAAGTAATTATAGGCCAGTTAGCTTAACATTTGTTATTAGGAAAATGTGACAATCTATTGTAAAGGATGTTTATAAACAGCATTTAGAAATGCATAATACAATCAAGCAGTCAGCATGGCTTCATGAAGGGGGATATCATGTCTGACAAATTTACTAAATTATTTGAGAAAGTAAAAGCAGTATTGATAAATAAGATGCAGTGAATATCACATTTGGATTTTCAGAAATGTTTGGGATAAGGTACCACACGTTAGGCCACTTAAGAGAATAGCTCACGGTGTTGGAGATAGTGTATTAGCATGGACAGAGGATTGGTTAACTAATAGGAGACAGAGTTGAGATAAGAGGGGCATTTTCAAGGTCAAACCTGTAATTAGTGGTGTGCCACAGGGATCAGTGCTGGAGTCACAATTATTTACAATATATAAATGACTTGGATAAGGAACATGAACGAACAATAAACAAGTTTGCAGATGATATGAAAATGGGTGGGAAGCCAATTGGTGAGGATGACTACAGCGGGATATGGACAGGTTAAGGTGAGTGAGCCAAATTTGGCAGCTGGAACATAATGTGGGGAAATATGAGGCTTTATACTTCGGCAGGAATAGAAAGCTAAATATTATTTAAAGGGAGAAAGATTTCAGAAAACTACAGAAAAGATGGACGAGGACTCTGAAATCTATGAATCAGAGAAAGCTAACATCCCACTATACTGGGTAATAGGTAAGGAATATTGACCCTTATTTCAAACAAAATGCAGAATAAAAATAGGAAGTTTTACTAAAACTGTACAAGGTGCTAGTCAGCCCATAGGTAAAATGCTCTGAATACTTTTGGGCCCTTTATCTAAGGAAGGATAGACTGTCAATAGAGGCAGTCCAGCGAAGGTTCATCAGGTTGATACCAGAATGGAAGGACTATCTTATGCAGAGATTTGAGTAAACAGGGTTTGTACTGTTGGAAAATAGAAGAATGGGAGGCAACTTTATTTAAACATACAAGATTCTTAGGAGACTTGACAGGGTAGATGCGGAAAAGTTGTTGCCTTTTATGGGAGAGTCTAGGACCAAAAGGCATATCTAGAATAAGGGGTTACACATAACGACAGAAACAAGGAGGAATTTTTCTCTCAGAGGATTGTGAATCTATGGAATTCTTTACTGGAGGGGGCTGTTGAGGCTGGATCATTGAGTATACATTCAAGGCTGAGACAAAATTTTAATCAGTAAGGGAATCAAAAGTTATGGGGAAAAGGCAGGAAAGTGGAGTTGAGGATTATCAGATCAACCATGATCTCATTGAATGGTGGAGCAGACGTGGGTTGAATGGCCTCCTTCTGTGTATTTTAGTCTTATACAATTGCAAGTCTTTTTTTTAAAACAATCTGGATAATGAAATAAAAAGGGATGTTTTAAAAACATCCACATAAAAATACATACATAATGTGGTATTGCACGATAGTGAAGTAAAACACATTACAATTATACACAAAACAAAGATCCTTGTTATTCAGAAGTCTGGTATTCACTGTGGGAAGGGTAGGGAACATGATGAAATTTGACTTTGGCACATGCACAAGATGCACAGTAGCAGATCAACCATCCGTTTATAACCCTATCTTTTTTTAATTTCCATGAGCTTCAATTATAAATTGCATCAGACATTGCAACTGTCTGATCAGCTAACAGAAAAATGCTACCAGACTTCCTCTGATTGATAAGTGCAGCACAACAAATTTTGTAAAAACACAAAATGATCAAAGCCTACTTGGCACAACCAGCCCACGTCATTTATGCTTCACTTCATCCATTCTTCCTCATCTAAATTATTAGCATTAATCCTCTATTCTTTTCTCATGTATTCGACTATCTTTTAATTGCACTCAAAGCTAAAGTTTGTTCTTCTCATCAATGCCTGAGTAAAGGAATGTCCTTTGAAGTCATTATTTGATTTCTAATTGGCTACTTCATCAAACCTTTTTCTACTTTCTTCAGTGAGATTCCATTACCTTTCCTACAGCTGAAGGTAAGCTGACCGATGCATGGTTCTCTGAGCATCTTAAATCTCTATTTAAGAAATGAGGTAGACATTAGCTGATCACAGTCCTCTGCCATTACAACCTTATCAAATTAATTATTAAATATGTGCAATAGCACTGCAACTATCGCTGTCCCAGATTATTTTAAAATGTATGATTGCAATCTATCTGGATCAGGGATATTATCTGAATTTGATAAATTTAATATTTCTTACTAATTTAATTAGTTCTAATCTGTTCTGATTTCATGCCCACCTGATGTATCTATCTGACAACTTTGACTAATTGATTATTTAATATGTCTATCATTTCGTTATTGCTGCTGGGACTTTATCCTGTCTATCCATTAGTAGCTAGTGGTTCTATTCCTATCCTCATCTCCTCCTTGATTTCTATAATGGTAAAACATGTTAATACTTTTCATTACATTCCATGATAATTTAACTTTGTTATTCCTCTTTACCTTCCTAATTGTTTATTATTTCTCTCCTACATCAGTACACACGCCATGTACTAATGCAACTTTTCACCCAGCACAGACACAATGGAATGATTGGCCTCTCTCTCTGTGCCACGTCTTTTCTACGATTGTATGGAACTTGAGCAATCTATCAAATTGAATTACTGCTTTAATTTCCTGTAAATACATACCAAGAACATCTTCAGGACCAAATATTCAAGGTATGTTCACATAAATAAAGAAACCTTCCACATTACTTTCATAATAGCACATTCACAGCAGCAAAGGAACCCATTCAGCCCATCTTCTTCATACTAAGAAAGTGCTGTATGGCATAATCCCACTGTTAACTCTAAGTTGCAGCACTTCTAGTGCATATGAAATTCGGTTTTAAATGTGGCAAGGGTTTTGGTCTCAACTACAGTTGCTGGGAATGAATTGCAGACCTTCACCAGCCTCTGGGTATGAGCTTAGCTGTTTCTGATCAGAGAAGTATATGTGTTTACTGCTTGTGTGTGTGCATGGGACTTCATGCAGATATTAGAATCAGTAATAAACATGCCAAATCAGAGATTAAAGCCCAATATCAGCCAGAAATATTAAAATTCTCACCTCAACTTTAAGATCAGAATAGATTCTAATAACACAACGCTGAAGAGCCATTTGGAATGTAAAGCTAATGACACCATTAACTTTTAATAAAGCTTCTTCACAGATATTTTGGCTATCCTGCATAATATTAGAAAAAAAGGTTTATGATCAGTATATTTTAATTTCACTACTACAAAATACAATTGGACATGAAACACAATAAAATATTGATGAGAGGTATCACTTGTAGGAATCTCAGCCCCTGCATTTAATAACTAACAGATTCCAAATTCCACTTTTACTCAATCATCAGAGTATCTCTGTTCATGCTAACTACGTATAGTAATTTTCAATGAGTGAAATACATTTTTATAAGTTTAAGATCTAAAGTTTGGAGATAATTTGAGGTCAGGAATATTGACCCTCTATTACTGGTAGCTCATGTTAAGCATGCAATTGGGTTAACAGTTTCCAGTGATTTTATACATTGCAAGTTACCTCTCATAGGAAAACTACTCCTAAAGTATTATCTTTTATTAATTTAGAGTAATTTAGCACGGAATCAGACCCTTTGGTCCAACTTGTCCAGGCCGACCATGTTTCCTAAACTAAACTAATCACATTTGCCTGCGTTTGGCCCATATTGCCCTAAACCTTTCCTATTCATGTATCAATCCAAATGTTGTAATTGTACTCGCCTCTACCACTTGTTCTGGAAGTTTGTTCCATATATGCACCATACCTCCCATTAGTTTTTGAACTCCCCTACCTGGGGAACAGACCTTGGCTATTCACCTTATCTATGGCACTCATGACTTTATAAACCTATTTAAGGTCCTCCCTCAGACTTCTACGCTCCAGTGAAATAAATTCCAGCCTATCTAACCTCTTGTTATAACTCAAACCCTTCAGTCTCAGTAGCATCTTTGTAAATTTTTTCTGCCCCCTTTCCAGTTTACTAACATCCTTCCTATAGCAGGGCAATCAGAATTGTATGCAGTACAAACGTGGCCACACCAATGCCTTGTACAGGCACAACTTGACGACAAGACTGCACATGTAGCCAGTATGCTGAAAACAATTATTCTTGCAAACTCTATTCATTTCACTTTAACATTGGGAGAGGGAACAATTCTAAGAATTGTTGATTGCTGTTTTGATGCAATTATAGATTTATATAGTGACATGAACCATTTATGTACATTTGTTTTTACAATAGGTAATTTTTCTCATCACTAATTTTGATGGTCAGAAAATCATGCACACACAAATTTATGGTTTGCACTGCTGGTTGGAAAGGCTCTCTGCTTGGACCAGATAGTTGGAAAATTACATATAACATTTACTTATTTTAAAAAAATCTGATAAACTCTTATAGAAAGATTCTAAGTCAAAGCATTGCATTGATCTACAATTTCTATAACTTCTTTCAAAGAAGGTAATACTAAAACACATAATACAGTTCTTTTAAAAATAGTAATTACCAGAATAGTAAATAGCAAGAGCCCAAAATAAATACTGGCTAGGTTGTCAAAAAAACTGACCCTTTGAGTAATACTATGAGATCTTCAAGTTTACCTGAAAAGGAAAACAGGGTACCTCAAATAGTACAGATCCATGGTTCTGCACAGGTGTCTGTCTACATTTTTCTGAGTCTTTGGAGTGGATTTATAATCTTTTGACTTGATAGCGAGCATGCTACTACTGAGTTATAAATGATATTCTCTTCCAAAGCTCTGGAATACCTTCACACAATTCTCTGAATAATCTACAATATCTGACTATTTTTTAAAAACTGTATTTGCACAAAGAAACAAGGTTTTACAAACCATTTAATACTGCCTTTTCATCTATTAAATACTGCTCTTGAAGTCCCAATTATTAACTGCAAAGAATTTCAAAGCTCAAAACTCATTAGACCATATTTCACATAATAAACCTAAAAATTGAGAGAGAGAATATAACTATTTTAATGGGATTTGCACATTTTTCCCAAACTAATCATTTAAATTTTTGTGTTGTTGAAAGCAGAGATAATTCAGTCAATTCTCACCATGTTATGTAGTCCATCTATTTGTAGTGTGATTGTTTTTGCTTTCTTAATTGTGCTGTTAACGAAAAACTGGGCTGGCACACGTTTTGTACTGCTAGAATTATGAATTCTTGCTTTGACAGTCTGTACAGGCTTCTTCAACAGTTCATAAATTTCTGTTGCCAAAACGCTGATGCCTTTTGATGTGTCGTCCCTATCACAAAAATGGGCAATTATACAAGTTAAGCATCAACATTTCACAATTTTATAAATGAGTAAATAAAGAGTAGCTTGAACTACACTTCAGAGAACAAAACTATGATGAATACAATGCAGGTTAAACAGACACATTGATGCCAACAACACTTTCACAGAGCTTGACCAAATGCTAAATTTTCTTTCAGAGGGAAAAATTAAAACTAGAGGCCACTGAGAAAGAAGAATAGATGAAAATAAGTCTGACTTCTCCAACTCCTTTTAGCTAATTTGCGAATGACAATGACAGACATTTGTTAATTTTCTCAGTTCTGGATGGAATGTGAAATGAGTGAAAAGTCAAATTTTGTGAGAAGATTTGTAGCTTGGGTGCTCGTTGTTGTGTTTCTGTTCGCCGAGCTGGGAATTTGTGTTGCAGACGTTTCGTCCCCTGTCTAGGTGACATCCTCAGTGCTTGGGACCCTCCTGTGAAGTGCTTTTGTGATCTTTCCTCCGGCATTTGTAGTGGTTTGAATCTGCCGCTTCCGGTTGTCAGTTCCAGCTGTCCGCTGCGACGGTCGGTATATTGAGTCCAGGTCGATGTGCTTATTGATTGAATCTGTGGATGAGTGCCATGCCTCTAGGAATTCCCTGGCTGTTCTCTGTTTGGCTTGTCCTATAATAGTAGTGTTGTCCCAGTCGAATTCATGTTGCTTGTCATCACGAACACCAACTAGCCACGAAACGACACGACCAGCTATCCTTAGTAGCCACACACGCAGGTGACAAGCAACATGAATCCGACTGGGACAACACTACTATTATAGGACAAGCCAAACAGAGAACAGCCAGGGAATTCCTACAGGCATGGCACTCATCCACAGATTCAATCAATAAGCACATCGACCTGGACCCAATATACCGACCACTGCAGTGGACAGCTGGAACTGACAACCGGAATCGACAGATTCAAACCACTACAAATGCCGGAGGAAAGATCACAGAGGCGCTTCACAGGAGGCTCCCAAGCACTGAGGATGTCACCTAGATAGGTGACGAAACGTCTGCAACACAAATTCCCAGCTCGGCGAACAGAACCACAACAACGAGTGAAAAGTCAGTCGGTCAAGAGAGAAAAAAAAACTCAAATGCAGACACAGAGCAGTATTGCAAAGATCACTCAATAAATTCAGCCATTCTTTCACAGAGTCAAGGCTAAGGATTTACGTTTCTGAATATTAATCTGGCCAATTTTCAGTGTTTTTCCATTATCTAACATACTGGTATTACCTTAACTAGTAATCCAGAGACTTGGATAATGTTTCTGGGACCTGGATGTGAATCTCATCATGGCAGACGGTGAATTTGAATTCAATAAAAGTCTTTAAAACGTTTAATGATGACTATGAAACATCGTGGATTGTCGTTAAAAACCCCCCCAGTTCACTAATGTCCCTTAGGGAAGGAAGCTGCCATCCTTACTTGGTCTGACCCACATGTAACCTCAGACTCTCAACAATGTGGTTGATGCTTAACTGCCCTCTGAAATAGCCTTGTAAGTCATTTAATTGTTTCAACTGCTAGAAAGGAAAAGGGAATGAAACCAGAAAGACAACCTGCCATCGCAGTCCTGATACATGTTAACTAAGCAAAGTCTTTCTTTCTAATATCTGGGAGTGAATGACAAAATTGGGAGAACTGTTTCACAGACTAGTCAAACACCAGCCTTGACACAGTGATACAACAGGTATATCCTGTAACACCGTCAGGGCAGATCCGGTAGAGGTGGCAGAAGTGGTATACTGTGGGAGTGAGCTTCTCTAGGAGTGCTCAACATTGGTTCCAGAGTCCATGACCTCTTATGGCATCACATCTCGTTTCCTTATATCGGGCAACTCCCTTGGCACTCCAAAACCTACATTCAATGAATATCAGAGGCAAAATTGCCACTCTTTAGATTCATATCTAGCACAAACTAAGATAGTTGTGGTTTTTGGAGGGAACCCATCTCAGTCCAGAGCATCATGAGTTCCACAGGAAGGGTGATGTTCTAGGCCCTACTATCTTTAGTTGCTTCATCAATGGACTTACCTCCATACAAGGTCAGAAGTAGAGATGTTTACTGATAATCATATAATGTTCAACACCATTTGTGACTCAGATACTGAAGCAGTACCATCAATATGCAGAAGGTTCTGGAAAATATTTAGACTTGGGCTCATTAGTGACAAGTAACATTGAGCCATACAATATCAGGTAATGACCATCACCAACAAGGGACAATGACCATTTTCCCTTGATGTTTAATGACATTAACATTGCTGAATCTCTTACTATTGACATCTTGGGGGATTACCACTGAACTGGATTAGCTACAAGAGCAGGTCAGAAACTGGAAATCCTGCAGCAAGTAACTCATGTCCTAACTTTTAATGTTCACCACCTACAAGGCATAAGAGAGGCATACTCTTGCCTGGATGAGTGCAGCTCCAGCATTTCAGAAGCTTGATATCACCCAGAACAAAGTAGCTTGTTTCCAATCCAACACATTCAACAGTCAGTCCCTTCACCAGTTATGGACAGTGGCAGCAGCTGCATATACCATCTGCAAGACGTATGGCAGTAACTCATCAAAGTTCATTCAGCAGAACCTTCTCTCTCCCACCAAGATAGACAATGGCAGCATGTGCAAACGAACATCACCACCTGCGAGTACGTTTCAAAGTGAGAGAGGAAAGGTTTAAGGGAGATATGCTTGGAAAGTTCTTTACGCAGAGAGTTGTGGGTTCCTGGAACACGTTGCCAGCGGAAGTAGTAGAAGCGGGCACGATAGTGTCATTTAAGATGTATCAGGACAGATACATGATTGAACAGGCTTGGAAGGCCGAAGGGCATGTTCTTGTGCTGTAGTTTTCTTTATTCTTTGTTCTACCTACCTAATACAAACAGCATCCTGAGTTCAAACTATATCACAGTTCCTTCACTGACGTTGGGGCGAAATCTTAAGAATGCCCTTCTAACAGCATGTAATTACATCATATGGATTCACGTTGGCAGCTAACTATCACCTTCTCAAAGGAAATTAAAAAGGGGCAATAAAGCTGGCCTACCTTGTGATGCTCATATCCTGTCATAGAGTAAAACAATTGACATCAGGACATAGCAGGAACTTGCAATAAAGCATATCTGTGGTGGCACCGCATCCAACAAATCAAGAATATAGGTGGAAAGAGACCACATGACTCTACTGCAGAAAAACAACAAATGCAGAAAGCAGTGCAGCATTCTGGCTCATGAGCATCCCATCTTCCAAGTGAATCATATCTCTACACTAAGACATGTGTCTGCAGGATCTTCCTGCTGAGTCACTTGAAGGCATACAAAATTTGACGCTAACCTCATCTGCTCAAATTATTTGAAAATCTGCAAACACTGGAAACAGAAAAAAGGATAAATATTCAGATGCAAATGAGCTGCAGACAAAGGTTTCCCAGACAGTATCTGTGAGCTACCTGTTTAATAAATATGGGGTGGTGGAGTGACACTCTATGCTGGAACAGTTAAAGAGATGCTGATTGCATTACTGAACAATTAGCATTTCATGTTTGCAGTTACATGCAACAGTGAGTGTTCAATCTGAACTAGAACTTGAAAGAGGAAAATTTCCTATTCAGAATTTTGGTCTAGTTTTGACTTGAACTGAGTTAACTGCACCAATAATTGTGAATACAGGATCTCCAGATATTAAAGGCATATTCAAAAAACTGACTTCAGTTGAAAATAAAGTAGTTGTAATTAGACTAGCTGAAAGAAAGTGTTCTCCTCAACCTAACTGTATCTCAGACAGACAGCGAGCATCATCATAATAAACACAAAAATTATTTGGTGGGTTTCCAATTCCTTGTTGTCGAGCACAGCAAACAATTAATTGAGGCTGCATTTGAGCTGTTTGTGAAGTACCATATTCTCTAAGAATCCAAAACATTTAGTTGAGATAGAAGGGTGCAATATGAGGAAGAGATTTTGTCTACATCATTCCAACCCCATGTAGCTTAATCTGCTCTAAGTTTTGACATTGGCTCACTGTTATCAAAATGGGAAAGAGAATCTGTGTTCAAAGGAAGAAGAAATAAAACAAACATCAAAGCTGTTAACCTTTATGAGGATCAAGGTGAAAGTTCACAATGGTTGCTTTGTCATTTATACATTGTCCATCCAAGTTGAATATTAATGCCTGAGCAATGCGAAGGTGGAAAAGCCTCAGAATAATCCAGCACAAGTCTACATTATGCTATGAGAAGAAAAAGGCCACCATAACTATTCCTTAAAAACAGCCTAATCATAATTGTATGTAATAGCAACAACAAACACAAGGAGCAAAGACTGTCCAAAACAGTCAGCAAGCCTATATACTGCACATGAAGATGGCAGTCAAAATTTTCACTTCGCCTAAATAAGAACTATATAATTTCTGCCTTTACACTTGAACTAATGACTAGATTCAATGTAGCCAATAGGTAAAGAAATCGAAATTTAGTGACGTTTTTAAAAGTTTAGAAGCTTTAAATATGGTAATTCCAAAAATCATACTAAAAGCATGTTAAGAATAGCTATCACTAAAAACTAGAACTTACATTGAATGATACAATTCTCTCAAATGCACAGAATTTTCCACAACTGGTAGAAGTCACTTACCTTTTCTGTAGTCTCTCAAGATTGCTCACCAATCCTAACTCATTTTTCATTATCTCTCTATTAGAGGGACATTCTGCCAGATTATGCAGTGCCTAACAGGATTATACAACATCAGTCAAAATGATCCAAAAGAAATATAACAAATAACAGTGTGATTCATATTTAATTATATAATATGAAAACAAAACTACTAGCAAGATAATTCATTATGCAGTCTGAGTGATCTTAAAATGAAAAGGCATTAATTCTCAAAGTTTGCTTGGGCGGGGTATATTTGCAGTTCTATTTCACCCACATAAGAAAATTAAATACAACAATTATCAAAAAATTGGAGGTTGAGAAGGAGTATAAGAAATCTTCTGATTTCATCCAATATTGGAAACATACACCTATATTTCACAAGAATTCTCTATGGGTAGACTGGTAGATGCTTAGTGATGAGAATACAATTGCTGTCAAAAAAGTGTGGCACTGGAGAAACATAGCTAGTCAGGCAGCATCCGAGGAGCAGGAAAGTTGACTTTTTGGGCATAAACCCTTCATTAGGAATGTGGTGAAGGGTTTACGCCAGAAACGTCAACTCTCCAGCTTCTCGGATGCTGCCTGACCGGCCGTGTTTTTCCAGTCCTACACTTTTTGACTCTGATCTCAAGCATCTGCAGTGCTCACCTTCTCCTAGAATACAGTTGCAGCTTGGTAAATACCTTATGGTGTTGTTCTGCAAACAGTGGAGTAAACATGCACAGTTTTCAGTCTGAGAAAGTTAAGGTTGGTTAACTTTCTGGATGTTGTAATCGCTTCTTACACATTTGACTCACCAGAAGTAAATTCAATGGCATTACAGAAAATCAAGCAATTTTTAAAATTGAGATAGTAATTAGAATATAATTATTTAATCACCAGAGAGTACTAAGTAATAATCTAATTTGTACTGAAGGAAAATATTTAAAACATGAGATGTAAGCAGAAGATTAAAATAGAAAATTGCATACCTGAAGGGCACAATGAAGTACTTGCAGATTGCAGTGTTCCAGGAACAGCACGAGGCCTGGAAGACATCCCTTGTCTTTGACAATAGCTTCTCTATTCTGCGGTTCTGAAGCCAAGTCCCTCAGTTGACTAACTACAGCCAAAGCATCCATCATCTTGCATATCATTCACTGCAATTTTGCACAAACAATTGAATCACAATTGTTGACTGATTATAATTTATAGATTTTAGTCATTTGTAGAAAATGCATTTTAAATTATTTTTAATGTTCTGTAATACCATAAGACATAGGAGCAAAAGTAGGCTGTTTGACCCATCAAGTTTGCTCTGCCATTCAATGAGATCATGGCTGATCTGATAATCCTCAACTCCATTTTCCTACATTATCCCCATAATTCTTGATTCCTTAAATGATTAAAGATCTGTCTCAGCCTTCATGATGCTAAACAACCAAAATTCCACAGATTCACAAACCTGTCAGAAGAAATTTATCCTCATTTAAATGGCTGACCTCTTACCATGAGATTAGACTTTCTGATCCCTCTGTGTGTTCAGCTTTCTGCAGTGTTTCTCCACTTAAATAATATTCAGCTTTCTCTTCTTTCTAAAAGTGCATATCTGACACTTTCCCATACTATATACAATTTTATAAGTTTTGTGCAATCATTTGGCTTGTCCATATGCTTTTGCAGACTCTGTGTTGTCCACATGACTTTTTTTTGGCCATCTGCAGACTTGGTGATAGTACATTCACTTCTATCATCCAAGTCATTAATATAAATAACTGTGGTCCCAGCACTGACCCTATGATATTTAAAAATTAAAGGTATATAATTATATAAATGTCATACTCAAATGCTGTAACAGCTTCAAACTAAACAGTAAGTAATTAAGCTGATTATGCAAGAACAAAGATATTTACATTTCATTATTCAATATATGTAAATTTAAAATTGACAATTTTTTAAAAAACCAACAACAAAGTAGCAATTGGTTAATGAAATATTTACCTGTATGCTGATGATGGATATTAGCTGGGAATTCAGTTATGCACCGATAAATAGGAAGACTTGGAAAGCTATTTGTTAAAAGATGTAGGCTTTTAATGTGTTTTTTGTATCAGTAACTAAAACTTGTAAAAGTTTGTAAAATTGACAGGTTAACAGAAGACGATTGTCCAATGGTGAAGGATGGAAACTAAGAAACAATGTTCAGGCAGAAAGTAGTGGAACAAAGTAGTGGAAACTATGTGTAAATTGTCAGATATGATTACCTTCTGATAGTCTGAGTGTGAACAGCAGAAGAATGAAGTGGAAGTTTAAATGTGTTACATCCCTACCATAGAGAAAATAAGGTATGGCCTTTGATATTGTTGCTTCCAAAAAAAAACTTACATATATATATAGCATTTTTTTCAGTCCCATTGGACATCCTGAAGCACTTTACAGATTAAGAAACATTTCCGAAGTATGGTTACTGTTGTAATGCAAGAAACGTGGCAACCAGTTTGCATCCAACTCACATAAACAGCAATATAATAATGACTACAGAATGCTTTTTGACATGCATCAAGAAAGATAAAAATAGACAAGGCATTTTGGGATAATTTCATTGCTTTTTTTTGAATGAGGTGCAATGAAATCTTTTACATTCCTCCAAGCAGGCAGATAGGCCTTGATTTAGCAATACAACTGAAAGATGGCACTTCCAACAATCTCTGAGTAGTGCACTGGTAAATTAGCTATAATGGAGAGCTTGAATCCTGCAAAACCTCAGAGGCAAAAGTGCGACCAACTAAGTTATGGCTAATGTTGAGACCATTTGTTTTTTCTAAATTTTGTTTTGGAACTGAGAGTTGAAGTTAAGAATTTAAATTTGAACAGCAACGTGTTTTTCTTTTTAAAAAAGTGAGAATGGAATCCAAGATGGCGGTGACTCAGCAAGTCTGAGTCTATAGTGCTCCTCCCAAGACTTGGGCAAAGTGGGCTACCTGCCTCTACCACACTTACCAAATCATTTAAAATAGTTTTTACTTAATGTAATTAGTTGCTCAGTACTAAATTTAAACAGTCTAGTCTCCTGTAAAAATGACTAGGGGGAAAGGAGCCCGCAGTTCTCAGCAGGCAGGAACCCCTCCCCCACCCTCCCCAGCTGCAGCAGAGGCGTCTGCAGCTGCCCTGGGGGACTTACCTATGGTGGCGAGCCTTGCAGAAATAATCTCCAAACTTGACGCGAAGATTGACGCCTTCATCGAAGACTCCCGGAGCCGATGGAATTCAGTCTCGGCCGCGCTACAAAGCCACAGCCGAGACATTAAGGAATTCGAGCGCCGAGTCGGAGAGGTGGAACTAAAGGCTGTGACCTCCAAGACCATAGCAGAATCGGCCGTGGATCGGGTCCAGACTCTCGAAAAGCAAGTCTGGACCTTAGAGAATCACATTGACAACCTTGAGAATCGAGGTCGTCGAAAAAATATTTGTTTGCTGGGCCTTCCCAAACGGGAAGAAGGCCAGCTTACAGTGTTCCTCGAAAAGTGGCTTCCACTGCTGTTAAATCTGGAGACTGGATCAGGCCAGGTAAGGGTGGAATGGGCCTACCAGGTTGCAGTGCACGGGCCCGGCTTGGACCAGCGCCCCGCCCAGTCCTGTTCCGGCTGCAGAGCTACAAGGAGAGGAAGTTTTCTTGGAAGCTTTCAGAAATCTTGGGAAAGATCCCCAAGCCATGATTTACAAAGGATCCAAGATTATGTTACTTCAGGACTTTTCCCCAGCTTTGGTCTGAAAGAGGAAGGCATTTGACGAAGCAAAGAAGCGTTTAAGGGACTTAAACATTCAGTACTCCTTGCGCTACCCAGCTACGCTATGCTTCAGCCATGAAGGGTCCATGTATAACTTCGGATCACCGGAGAAGGCCAAGGAATTTTTAGACTCTCTTAGATAAATTGTAAGAGTTAATTGATGTTGTTTTGCCCTCCCCCCAACCCGGTTTACCCCCTTTTTTTTCCTTTCATTACCTTACTGTTTAATATTATCTCCGGGGGGGTGGGGAGAAGGGTTTATTTATTTATTCTTCACTTGGCAATTTTATCCCTTTTTTAATATATATAGGCCAGGGGGTCTAATTAATGTAGGTGTTGGGGAGGTGGTTACCTTATCCTATTTTATCTCTGTCCTTAGGAGCAGGGTTGTTTTCCCCTGTTATTTTGTATTACTATATTTAATTATTATTTGCTGAGACTATAATTTTATAGTCATATATGTTCATACATGGTATTAACATTACCAAATATATCCAGGCGTTGGTGTGTGGGGGGGGCGGGGCTTGGGTACTCATTGTTAATTCTAGCTCAGTAGTATATTTGAATTTTCTTTATCCTATCGTGGGGTGCCTGGGTCAAGGGTGGGGCACTGGTTGGGAGAAGTTATGATGGGCTTTTGGAAAGGAAGTGATGCCCCCTGGGAACAAGGGGGAAGATCTCCGTTTAAATACGTTTTATATTTTTTTATTTAGAAATAGTTTTTTATTATATTGATCTGAGTGTATTAAAGAGCCTTTATTTTTGTGAATTTTATATGCTCTATGTTTTGGATAGGGTTTCTTCTCCCAGGGGGTCTCGGCCCTGCCCGGTGATTATGGTTGATCAGTCGATTAAATGGTGCACCTGGAATGTCACGGGGAGTAATTCACCAATCAAAAGGAAGAAAATATTATCAAACCTCAAGAAAGAAAGGGTCGATGCAGCTCTCCTATAGGAGACACATTTATTGGATAAAGAACACCTGAAATTATGACAGGGAAGAGATTATTTTCCATTCTCTCTTTCTGTGCAAGGAAAAACATTTTGGTAAACTGGGTGGCTGAGGGCCCTCATGGACTTTCGAGTTGTCACAGAATAATTATGGAATATACTCCCCCGGACTTCCTTACAAATATGGTGCACCAAAAAAAACCGAATTATTCCATAAAATATGGCAGCCCTTCTTGAATTACACAAATATCTTGGTCATCCTAACAAGGGCCTTTATTTAATTGAGAGGGTGAACCTGGCTGGTCCGGGGCCCCTTGGGAGAGGAATCCTGCACGAATACAGGTTTTATTATGATCTGATGTTAACACATTCTGAGCATGTATCTCACTACTCAATTTCTGTGTTATTTGTGGGGTTTTTTTCTCTTGAATAATGTAAGAGATTTAATCATACACTCTGGTTAGTTGTAGGTTAGATGAGTAGTTAGTTGAGTTTTGTTTATTTCTCTCAGTATTTTTTTTCTGTTTGATAGATTTTGGTTATTATTTAAGATTTAATTGTATATCAATGTTTATACTTGGGGTTTTTTTTAGTTTTCTTTTGTAAACGTGTAAAAACATGTTAAATTTTCAATAAAAATATCTATTAAAATAAAAATGAGAACAAAAGACTGATATTTGCTATTGGGATCTGGCCAGAGAGGATAGTGTGGCTTTAGGGGGAAGTTATGGTCTTGTGGGATTACCATGAGACAATTAATCCAAAAACTCAGTTAATGTTCTGGGGACCTGGATATGAATCATGCAGATGGTAGAATCTGAATTTAATAAAAATATCTGACTATGAAACCATTGTTGACTGTTGGAAAAACCCATCTGTCTCACTAATGTCTTTCACAAAAGGAAATCTGCCATCCTCACCTGGTCTGGCCTGTATTTGAATCCAGAGCCACAGCAATGCAGTTGACTCTCATTTGCCTTCTAAAATGCCCTAGCAAGCCAGTCAGTTGTATCAATTGCTACAGTCTCAACAAGAACTGAAACCAGACAGACCATGCAGTATTGATGTAGGCACCAGAAAAGACAATGTCAGAAACAGTCCTGTTGACCCTGCAAAATTCTCCTTACTAACATCTGGAGGCTACTGCCAAGATCAGGAGAACTGCCTACTCAAGCAACAGCCTGACTTAGTCATACTTACAGAATCATACCTGAGAGACAATGATCCAGCTATCACAACTGCACCCCTGGATATGTCCTGCCCCACCAGCACAACAGAGCCAGCAGAGATGGCGACATAATGGTATACTGTTGGGAGGGAGTTGCCCTAGGAGTCCTCAACATTGACTCTAGACCCCATGAGGTCTCGTGGATTCAGGTAAAACATGGGCAAGGACACTTCCTGCTAATTACCATGTACCGTCCTCCCTCAGCTGAATCAGTACTCCATGTTGAACCACACGTGGAGGAAGCATTGAGGGTGGCAACAGTACACAGTATAGTCTGGATAGGAAATTTGAATGTTCACCATCAAGATTTGCTCAGCAGCAGCACTACTGATCAAGCTGGTTGGCTCCTAAAGGACATAGCTACTAGATGGGTCTGCATCACGTGGTGAGGGCACCGATAAGAGGAGAAAAGCATACTTGACCTCATCCTGGCCAATCTGCCAGCTGCAGATGCATCATTTCATGTTAAGAGTGGCCACCGCACAGTCCTTGTGGAGATGAAGTCATGTCTTCACATTGAGAATACTCTCCCACCTTGCTATGTGGAACTATCAGCTTGCTGAATGTGACAGACTTCAAACAGATCTAACAACTCAAGAATAAGCATCCATGAGGCACTGTGGGCCATCAACAGCAGAAAAATTGTATTCAAGCAAAATCTGCAACTCGTTGCCCAGCATATCCCCCATTCAACCATTACTATCAAGCCAGGGGATCAATGGAAAGTGTAGGAGAGCATGCCATGAGCAAAAACGAGTGTACCAAAACTGAAGTGTCAACCTGATGAAGCTACCTAGCAGGACTACTTGCATGCCAAACAGCAAAAGCAGCAAGTCATAGGCAGGCTAAGTGATCCCCTGGATCAAATCAGCAGATCAGATCTGAACTCTGAGTCTTGCCACATCCAGTTGTATGTGGTGGTGGTGGACAATTAAAGAACTCACTGGAGAAGGAGGCTCCACAAATATCCCCATCCACAGTAATGGAAGAGCCAACACATAACTGCAAAAGAGAAGGCTAAAGCATCCATAGCAATCTTCAGCCAGAAATGCCAACTGACCTCTTTCAGTGATCCCTAACATTACAGATATCAGTCTTCAGCCAACTCAATTCACTCTACGTGAGATCAAGAAACGTTTGGACGCACTGGATATTGGAGAGGCTATGGGTCCTGACAACATTCCGGAAATAGTACTGAAGACTTGTGCTCCAGAACTTGTCGCTCCCCTAGCCAAACTGTTCCAGTACAATTACAACACTGGCATCTACCCCACAGTGTGAAAAATTGCCCAAGTACGGAGGATGTCACCAACAATGCTATTAAGCAGCACCTGCTCAGTTTGGGTTTTGCCAGAGCCATTCAGCACCTGATCTCATGGAAATAGTGAGGATTGCAGATCTCCTGACCTCATTATAGCCTTGGTTCAAACATGAACAGAAGAACTGCATTCCAGAGATGAGGTGAGAGTGATATCCCTTGACATGAAGGCTGCATTCAACCAAGTGTGGCATCAAGGAATCCTAGCAAAACTGGAATCAATGGGTATCAGGGAACAAACTCTCTGTTGCCTAGAGTCATACCTTGCAAATAGGAAGATAGTTGTGGTCGTTGGAGGTTAGTCATCTCAGCTGCAGGACATCTCTTCACAAGTTCTTCGGGTTAGTGCTTCTAGGCCCAACCATCTTCAACTCCTTCATCAATGATCTTCCCTTCATCATCAGGTCAGAAATGGGGATGTTCACTGACAATAATATGATGTTCAGCATTATTCGTGACTCCTCAGATAATGAAGCCGTCCATGCTCAAATGCAACAAGATCTGGACAATATCCAGGTTTGAGCTAACAAGTTTCATTCATGCTACACAAATGCCAGGCAATGACCATCTCCAATAAAAGACAATCCAATCACCACCCCATGACATTCAATGGTTTTCATATCACTGAATTTCCCACTATCAACTTCCGTGAGGTTACCATTGATCAGAAACTTAACTGGACTTGCCACGTAAACACAGTGGCTACAAGAGCAGGTCAGAGGCTAGGAATAGTGGGGTGAGTAACTCACCTCCTGACTCCATTCCATCATGTACACAAGTCAGGACTGTGATGGAGTACTCCCCACTTTGCTGGATAGATGCAGCGCCATCAACACTCAAGAAGCTTAACACAATCCAGGACAATGCAGCCTGTTTGATTCGCACAAGCATCCACTCCTTCCACTACCGATGCTCAGTAGCAGCACAGTGTACTATCAAAAAAATGGCACTGCAGAAATTCACACAAATCCTCAGACAGTACCTTCCCAACCCACAACCACTTCCATCCAAAAGGACAAGGGCAGCCGATACTTGGCAATGTGATCAACTGCAAGTTTCCATCCAGGCCACTCACCATTCTTATATGGAAATATATCATTATACCTTCATTGTTTCTGGGTAAAATCCTGGAATTCCTTCCCTAAGGGCATTGTGGTCAATCTACAGTTTGTGGACGGCAGTATTTCAAGAAAGCAGTTCACCATCAGCTTCACAAGAGCAACTAGGGACAGGCAATAAATGTTGGTCAGGCAGCGATGCCAGTACTATGAATGAATTAGAGTCATAGAGATGTACATCAAGAAGACGATGCCTCACAGTCCAAGTTGTCCATGCCAACCAGCTATCCTAAATTAATCTAGTCCTTTCAAAAACAACTGCAAGATCTACTACTTTTGGCATCGAGATGTGGTTATGCTCAGAGAGGACAAAAGGGTAACCAAGTAGAAAATAGGGCCCCTCAAAGATCAGCAAGGCAGCCTTTGTGTGGAGCTGTAGAAAATGGGGGAGATACTAAATGAGTATTTTGCACCAGTATTACTGTGGAAAAGGATATGGAAGATATAGACTGTGGGGAAATAGATGGTGACACCTTGCAAAATATCCATAATATAGAGGAAGAAGTGCTGGATGTCTTGAAACGCATAAAGGTGGATAAATCCCCAGGACCTGATCAGGTGTACCTAGAACTCTGTGGGAAGCTAGAGAAGTGACAGCTGGGCCTCTTGCTGAGATATTTGTATCATCGATAGTCACAGGTGAGGTGCTGAAAGACTGGAAGTTTGCTAACATGGTGCCACTGTTTAAGAAGGGTGGTAAGGACAAGCCAGGGAACTACAGACCAGTGAGCCTGACCTCAGTGGTGGGTAAGTTTTTGGAGGGAATCCTGAGGGACAGGATGTACATGTATTTGGAAAGGCAAGGACTGATTAGGGATAGTCAACATGGCAATCATGTCTCACAAATTTGATAGAGTTATTTGAGGAAGTAACAAAGAGAATAGATGAGGGCAGAGCGGTAGATGTGACCTATATGGACTTCAGTAAGGCGTTCGACAAGGTTCCCCATGGGAGACTGATTAGCAAGGTTAGATCTCATGGAATACAGGGAGAACTAGCCAGTTGGATACAGAACTGGCTCAAAGGTAGAAGACAGAGAGGGTGGTGGTGGAGGGTTGGTTTTCAGCCTGGAAGCCTGTGACCAGTGGAGTGCCACAAGGATCAGTGCTGGGTCCTCTACTTTTTGACATTTACATAAATGATGTGGATGCGAGCATAGGAGGTACAGTTAGTAAGTTTGCAGATGACACCAAAATTGGAGGTGTAGTGGACAGCGAAGAGGGTTAACTCAGATTACAACAGGACCTGGACCAGATCGGCCAATGGGCTGAGAAGTGGCAGATGGAGTTTAATTCCGATAAATGCGAGGTGCTGCATTTTGGGAAAGCAAATCTTAGCAGAACTTATACACTTAATGGTAAGGTCCTAGGGAGTGTTGCTGAACAAAAAGACCTTGGAGTGTAGGCTCATAGCTCCTTGAAAGTGGAGGTGCAGGTAGATAGGATAGTGAAGAAGGCGTTTGGTATGCTTTCGTTTATTGGTCAGAGTATTGAGTACAGGAGTTGGGAGATCATGTTGTGGCTGTACAGGACATTAGTTCAGCCACTGTTGGAGTATTGCGTGCAATTCTGGTCTCCTTCCTATCGGAAAGATGTTGTGAAACTTGAAAGGGTTCAGAAAAGATTTACAAGGATGTTCCCAGGGTTGGAGGATTTGAACTATAGGGAGAGGCTAAACAGGCTGGGGCTGTTTTCCCTGGAGCGTCGGAGGCTGAGGGGTGACCTTATAGAGGTATACAAAATTATGAGGGGCAGGGATAGGGTAAATAGACAAAGTCGTTTCCCTGGGGTCAGGGAGTCCAGAACTAGAGGGCATAGATTTAGGGTGAGAGGAGAAAGATATCAAAGAGACCTAAGGGGTAACTTTTTCACACAGAGGGTGGTACGTGTACGGAATGAGCTGCCAGGGAAGTAGTGGAGGCTGGTACAATTGCAACATTTAAGAGGCATTTGGATGGGTATATGAATAGGAAACATTTAGAGGGATATGGGCCAGGTGCTGGCAGGTGGGACTAGATTGGGTTGGGATATCTGGTCGGCATGGACGGGTTGGACCGAAGAGTCTGTTTCCATGCTGTACGTCTCTATGGCTGGCAATTGATTGATCCATTTAGCATCCAATCAAAGAAAGACTGATCCTGGCCAGCCAAACACAGAGAATATTGAAAACAAAGAATGATGGACTCTGACTGAGTTTTGGGTTGGAGAAAGTTTTTGTTTTCGAATCTGCTGGACTGGGAAACTTTTTTCAGTTTTGATCTTAAGTCATTCTTTAGTTATTGAACTGTTGAAAGTTGTTAGAAAAGAATCCCAGTCAGTAAGAAATAAGTAAAAATTCTCCACAGACCTTCTGCATTCACCTGTGACTTTGGAATTCAAGCAAGACACACAGTCCTCCATGCCTGGACAAAATCCACCAAAGGATTCCATGAAGGCCAGGTATTCATCATTGAAATGGTTATCAAACTGGCAATGTATGATTCTTTCATTTTAAAATAATTATCCATTAACTATGTCTGTCGATGTGTGAGTGAGGTTTATATTCAAAGAAGATTGGGCTTAGATCATTGACATTAATCGGATTGCTTTGTCATTTATCTGTGTTCTGCTAAAGTTACATTTTTAAATAAAAATTAACTAATTATTATTAAGTTATAAACTTGGTATCCAAAATCTCTTATTGTAAAGTCTGGTTATGAACATTGAGCAATTTTGAGGATCATTGAATATTTTAATTCCGTTGTGTTGCAAATCCAATGATAGTAAAGTTGATTTGTTTTGGATTGCTATCCCTATGTCGTAACATAATTATGGCCTCAGCACCGGATTCTTGGGATGCAGACAATGTAGGTCTGGAATTCGTTTTCTAGTATACTTTAGATTGGGTAATCTGACCAATCTATTTTATTAATATTTAAGATGGCACTAGAAATTGTTAAAGATTTTTTGGAAGTGCCAGAAATTTCCCTGGTATTGTTGCAAGTCACACGTAAAACTAAACCAGCAGAGTTAGCCAGTAGACTGCAAATATTACTACAGTGAGCTGAGAAAGCAGACATTATAGATTTAACATTGAAACAGTTGAGTTTAATGGAAATGTCTGACAGGTTTAATAATCCAGGCAGTGCAAGGAATGAATCAGTGAACCTTCAGTTGCAGGTAAAGCAACTGGAAATGAGAAAATTAGAGTGGAATTCCAAAGAGATTTTAAAAACTTAGAAAAAAAAAGAGAAGGAGAAAGAATACAAAAACAGAATTTGAACATAAAAAAAGCTAGAGAAGCAAAAGCAAGAAAGGGAATTTAAATTGCAAACATTGCTGCCTATCCAACTAAACCAGAAGTTTGGGAGAGTCTGGAGGAAGAAGGGCCTAGTCATAAAATGCAGTTTAGTCAGATGTTTAAGGTTGTGCAAGCTTTGTCAAAATTGGAAGAGAAGGGCATGGACATGCTTTTCATATCACTTGAGAAGGTAGCAACCCAAATGGGGTGGCCAAATGCAGATTGGACACTGCTCATACAAAGTAAATTAACTGGTAGAGCAGAAAAGATTTATACATCCCTGTCAGAGGACGGTTCTAGAGATTATGATGGAGTACGAAGGGCTATTCTAAGTGCATATGAATTGGTTCCAGAAGCATACAGGCAGAGTTTTCAGAACTTACTGAAACAGCTCAGGTAAACTTGCAAGGGGTTTGAGTTAAACAAAACAATTTTGATAGGTGGATAAGAGCACTAAAGACTGAAATTACTTAGGATGCTCTCACTGAAATTATTCTTAAGGAACTTAAAACATTCTTACTTTCTGTCATAAGAATTCATATAGAAGAATAAAGGGTAGCAATGGCAAAGCATGCAGTTATAATGGTTGATGATTATGAACTGATCCATAAACTTTTATTTTGTCACCCCCAAACATTTGAGAAAAATAAGTGGCAGAGTGAAAGGAAGGCAGGTAGCCAAGACAGAAAATTGACAATAAGAAATAACCCAAGAACTCATCCTGAGAATAGAAAGAAAAGTGCTGAGGATAGGGATGAAGTTCAGAAACTTGAATGTTGCTATTATAAGAATTTGGGACATGGATGTTAATTTGCTCACTGAGCTGGAAGGTTCGTTTTCAGACGTTTCATCACCATACTAGGTAACATCGTCAGTGAGTCTCCGGTGAAGCACTGGTGTTAGTGACCCGCTTTCTATTTATGTGTTTAGGTTTCCTTGGGATGGTGATGTCATTTGCTGTGGCGATGTAATTTGCTGTTTTTTTTCTCAGAGGGTGGTAAATGGGGTCCAAGTCAATGTATTTGTTCATAGAGTTCCGGTTGGAATGCCATGTTTCTAGGAATTCTCGTGAGTGTCTCTGTTTGGTACTAAAACAGCAGCTAATGAACTTGAAAGTCCCCATTCAGACAACAAACAAATCAATGTTATTTACAAAATAGCTTGCAAGAACTGTAACAAACACTACATTGGGCAAACAGGCAGAAACATGAACATCAACTAGCCACAAAAAGACATGACCCATTCTCACTAGTATCTTTATATACAGATGAGAAAGGACAACACTTTGATTGGGACAACACATCAATCCTAGGATAAGCCAAACCGAGACAGGCACATGAATTCCTAGAAGTATGGCATTCCAACCAGAACTCTATCAATAAACACATTGACTTGGACCCCATTTACCACCCTCTGAGAAAATGTACAGCAAATTACACCACCATAGCAAATGATATCACCAATCCAAGGGAACCTAAACACATGAATCGAAAGTGGATCACTACCACCAGGGCTTCACCAGAGGCTCACTGGTGATGTTACCTAGCATGGTGACGAAACGTCTGAAAACGAACTTTCCAGTTTAGCGAGCAAACTTACAAATAGAACTTCTCATTTGGAATTGTATTATTGTTCCTTCACTGTCACTGGGTCAAAGTCCTGGAACTCCCTCACAGAACTGAGAGTGTCCATACTCTCCTCAGGAGTGCAATTAAGGACAGTTAATAAATGCTGGCCTAACGAGCAATGACCTCATCCCATGCACAAATTTTTTAAAAAGTGCTGCTGAGGAAGCATTTACAAAAAAAGACACAAACAAAATGTGACATGAAGCATGGTAAGACTTTCTTTTTGGAAAGTCCAATTGATCTGCAGTTTACCCAGCAAGGATATTATTGTATCGTCTAAACAAAACTTGATGTTTTGCACCAGCATTAGACAAATACAAATGGCAATCGATACTAAGGACAACAGAAACTGAAGAAAATTGTCCTAAAGTGACATACATGATCTTTACTTGTCAACTATTGTAACTTGCTACTTGTCACATAACTGTGAACTAGCGGCATAGGTAAGGAATGTGATGCATTTGAATTTTCTGAAAGTGTTTGATAAAGTCCCACATAAGAGGTTACTGTGCAACATTAAAGCACATGGGGTTTAGATTAATATACTGGAATGATTGAAAATTGGTTAGCAGAAATGAAACAAAAATGAGAGCAGCATTAAAGAGGTATTTGGAGTGGAAAGTGGTGAACCAAAGGGATCACTGCGTGGGCCTCAGGTATTCACAACATCTATCAATGATTTGAATGAAGCAATTTAATGTATTTTTCCAAATCTGTTGACACAAACTAGGACAAATTGTGAATAAAGCAGAAAAGGCTTTGAAATGATTTAGATTAGCTGAATGACCGGTCAAATAGATGACAGATGCAGGGTAACATGGACAATTGTGAACGTATCCACTTTGGCAGGAGAAACAATAGATAGTCTTAAAATGTTGACAGACTGGGAAACACGGATGTATAAAAGGACATGGGTGTTCTTGTAGCAAAAGAATCATGCAGGTGCAGCAAGCAGTTAGAAAGGCAAATGGTATGTTGGCTGTTACTATGAGGTGATTTGAATAACAGGAGTAAGGATGTCTTGCTGTAGCTGTACAGGGTCTTGATGAATCTACATTTGAAGCTTTGCGTGCATTTTTGGACTCCTTATCTAAGAGAATATTTATTTGCCACAGAGGGAGTATAGCAGATTCACCAAGCTGTTTCCTGGCATGATAGACTTGTCGTATAAAGGAGAGCTTGGGCTGTTTTGGCCTATGTTTAATGGAGTTTAAAACAATAAGAGTGTATAAATTTCTTACAGGACTGGACTAATTGGATACAGGGATGATTCTCCCTCTGATTGAGAACTAAGATAAATTTCTTCACTCATTAAGTGTTAATCCTGTGGAATTTTCTGCCACATAAAGGTGGTGGAGGCCAAGTCATTGAATATAAGTAAGAACTGAAAAGTTCATTTCCAGACATTTCGTCACACTACTAGGTAGTATCTTCAGTGGCGGTCAGGCGAAGCACTGCTGATAATTCCTGCTTTCTAGTTTCTTTTTTGGGTTGGTGATGTCATTTCCTGTGGTCAAGTCACATCCTGTTCTACTACCCCCGGAGAGAGAAAAACAGGACGTGACATCACCACAGGAAATGGCATCACCAACCCAAAGAAACCCAAATATATAAATAGAAAGCAGGAATTATCAGCTGTGCTTTGCCTGAGGCCCACTGAAGATATAACCTAGTAGGGTGACAAAACATCTGGAAATGAACCTTCCAGCTCAGCGAGCAAACCTACATCCAGAACCTCAACCTGAGCTACAAATCTTCTCAAAACTCGCTAAATTTAAGTAAGAAATAGATGGATTTCTAGACAATAAATACTTCATAGGGCAAGGCGAAGCAGCAGGAGTATGGTATTGTAACAGACTGATCTGCCATGATCATCTGAATGGCAGAGCATGCTCAATAGGTTGAATAGCCTCCTCTTGCTCCTATTTTCCATGTGAAAGATCAAAAATCCAGAAGATGTAAAGTGTAAAATCTTGAGGCTTTGGATCCACAAGACATCCAGGACAATGGCATCTACGTGAAGTGCCAGAGGGCAGCAGTCCTTGAAAAGCATGGTGCTGATTTGGAGCAGCAGCTCTTCTCACTGTGTGCCATACAAGGAGAAGGTTTCTAGAAAAAGCATACCAGAAGATGGTCACTCCACATTGTGATAGGTTGGCAAAGATGGCAGGTAATTGCTGGCCATTCACTGAAAGGAAAGATGACAATAGCTCCAGGTAAACCAGGACACCTTGGAGCTGTGTAACAGATATAAAACTGTAGATTCCTATTTAGTGTATAACATGACTGAGTCAGGAATGGATGACTCAAGGGAAAACCCTGTTGCCCGAAACTACACTGTAAAGAGAGGGAGGCTAATAGGCAGATTAGAAAGGGATTACTAGTGGGTAATTCAATAATTCGAGGCATAAAGTTCAAGTTTGCAGCCAAGATTGAGTGTTCTATAGTCTGTGCCTCCGAGTGCAAGAGTTCTAGACATAACAGAGCAGCTAGATAAACATCTGGAAAGGGACAGTGAACCATTAGTGCTTGTGGTTCATGTGGGAACCAACAACATAGGGAGGGATAGTGTGGAGGACTTGCATGATCAGTTTCAGGAGTTAGGGAATATGTTGAATTACAGGATCTCCAGTAGTTTTGGAAATACTACCTGTGCCATGAGCTTTACAATTTAGGCAAAGGCAGATCGGGGGTAAATATTTGGCTTGGGGGATGGTGTAGAAGAGAGGGGTTTAGATTTTTGGGAAAGGAGAAAGCTATTCGGAAGAGATGGGCTATACCCAAATAGAAATGGAACTAATCTCCTGGCTGAGACAGTAAATATTCTAGTTGGGGCGGATTTAAATTTGTAAGGTAGGGCAGGGGTCTAATCAGCCTAGTTTTGGAAGTAATCATGGGTGAGTGATCATGTGTGTGAACATGACACACATATGACAAAGGTATCATATCCAATTTCCCAGATTGAATGGTCAGGATACTTTTATTCCACGGAGGTCTAATTGATGATTTTGGGACCTACACAAAAAGCTGCTGCCAAGTTAAAATATTAATTGAATGGTTAAGATGATGGCTAAGAAGCAAAATGCATGGCTTGGTAAATTAGGGTGAAAGAGAGCAGTGGTAGAAGTCTTTCCTGGGTCATAAAAAGTAATGTGGTTAAACAACCTTCAAGAACTTAATATGGAGATCTCATAATAGTCATCCCAACAAAAATAAAGGTGGCAAAATCAGTTGGAGTATGCATAATTTAAAAATGCAATACTTTTCAGAGCCTTTTGTTTCAACAGAACTAGAAGTCCTCATGCAGGTGAGGTTTTGGTGACTGCTAATAAACTTAAGAATAAATTGATGAGACGCAAAACCAAAGGGAGTTAGATAGTTGGGACGTGTACTTTATTCTAAGATACTAAGATGAATCACTTTGTCCCAAACTTAGATTTGCACTGAAAATGTTTGAAGATTGCCTTACAAGGTTCATCTTCATTCCTGACTTGAAAGGGTTCAGAAAAGATTTACAGGATGTTGCCAGATTTGGAAGATTTGAGCTAGAGGGAGAGGTTGAATAGTCTACGACTGTTTCCCTGGACCATTGGAGGCTGAGGGGCGATCTTATAGAGGTTTATAAAATCATGAGGGATAAATAGATAGATAAATAGGATAAATAGACAAGGTCTTTTCCCTGGAGTGGGGAGAGTCGAGAACTAGAGGGCATAGGTTTAGAGTGAGAGGGGCAAGAAATAAAAGGGACCTAACAGGCAATGTTTTCATACAAAGGGTGGTACATGTACGGAATGAGCTGCCAGAGGAAGTAGTGGGGCTGGTACAATTACAGCATTTAAAAAACATCTGGACGGTAAATGAATAGGAAACATTTAGGGGGATATGGGCCAAGTGCTGGCAAATGGGACTAGATTATGTTAGGATATCTGATCCAACTGAGGAGTCGGATCGAAGGGCCTGTTCCCGTGCTGTACATCTCTATGACTCTAAGAGCTTATGTTCAAAACCTTGACTCTCCTATTCCTCGAATGTTGCCTGACTGGCTGTACTTTTCCAGCACCACACATTCTTTGGATAGTATTAAGTTCAGCAAAGCAATTGAATAAAAGAATAGTAAAATTTTTGCAAGTACACTGAGAAATCAACTTCTATAAAAAAAAACACCAATTAATAAAGCACTATCACTCACCCTATATCTCTACATTTCCCCATGGATAATCCACCTCGTCTACATATCCCTAGACACTATGGACAATTTAGCATGGCCAATCCACCTAACCTGCACATCTTCGGACTATTTGAAGAATCCAGAGCACCTGAAGGAAACCCACACAGACATAGGGAGAAGCTGCAAACTCCACACAGACAGTCACCAGGTCTCTGGTCTCCACCCAGGACCCTGGCACTGTGAGACAGCTCTGCTAACCACTGAGCCACTGAGCTGCCTTTTGAATGGCAAAGGCAGATTCAAAGAGCCAAAAGCCTAGTCCAGCTCTTGTTTCTTGAACAAAACAAAACAAATTTCCTGGAAGAACTCAGCAGTGAAGAGAAAGTAGAGTTAACATTTTGAGTCCAGTAACCCTGCATCAGAACCTTATTTCTTACATTCTAGCTAATCGAGAAACCATAGCACCTAGTGATGTAACCCTCCCCACTTCCCCCCCAAATAGCAACTATTAGCAGAGGTTCCAGTTACAAACGCTAATATTGAATTAATACTTTTTAAAACTGTTCAAGTAGGAAATATTTTTTGCAGACAGAGGTAGGTGCCGAAATGAAACTTAAACATATGCCGCAAAGGAGACAAGCTACATTTTGACTTGGGCAAAACTTGGTTACGCAAGCTCAGACTCATTCGTACCTCAGCCTCCAGTAATAAAAAGGGCCGAGTGTGTTCAATACCACTTCGCTGGGCGACGCAAGGACCTAATGTGAAGGCGAGTGGGTTGTTTTATTAAAGCAACAGAGAGACGGCACGGTACAAAAGCGGAACCCTGGGGGCGAGGCGCAGTAGGCCACAAACCAGCCTTATGATGGAGCGTGGTCCGGTTTCGGGAAGGGGAATGTGAATTACGGAGAGGGAATAGGGGATTAGAGGATTAGGGGTGTCCGGTCTCCCGCAGGGGCAGGGGTAGGGATAAGGAAGGACATCAGGTCGAGGAGACACTCTCCGCTCGCTATCATCAAATGAACCGCCGGTTCCCCCACGCTCTGCTCTGATTGGGCAACCGCGGGGAGAACTTGTCTCCCATTGGACCACTGCATAGACTGAGTCAAAAGGACCAACCAGGCGGCACCTTACTTGGGGGTGGGTTTTTTTTTCAGTTAATCACGAGACATTTGAATGTTTGGTGGAAGAAGGTGCAACAGGAGGTGAGAGAGGTACAATGACAGGAACTAAGGAGAATGGGAGAGGTAGTAGGGAAGATGATGAGATGAGATGAGATGAGATGAAGGGAGGAAAAGTGGGAAAGGGAGAAGAAGTGGGAAAAGGAGACTGGGATCGTGGAAGGGGAAGTGTGGGACGGAACGAGGGTGTGGGAGGGATCTAACTAGGTCTTCCAGATATGATAAACTTAACATGTTGATTATTGTAAAAAAAACTTAAAACATCATTGTCTTCTATCGCTTGTTAGGTTTATTGCAATAAACAAAACCTCGCACTTCCTTCCTTTTGTTGACAGATACAGGGGTATACCTCCACCTGTTGAGTTACCTTCGCCATTCACTTAGACTATGACTGATTATCTATCTAAATGTCAATTCCCTGCATTATTTCCACATTCCATAATGCCATTAATCTCCACAAATCTATTTGTCTTGAAGTTGCTCAATGGATTGGATGAATAGTCAAGGTCTTTTCCCCAGGGTCGGGGAGTTCAAACCTAGATGTTTAAGATGAGAGGGGAAAGATTTAAAAGGGACCTAAGGGATAACTTTTTGTATGCAGAGGGTGATGTTTGTTTGTGTGGAATCAGCTGCTGGAGGCTGGTACAATCACAAGATTTAAAAGGCACCTGAATGGGTACATGAATAAGACTGGTTTAGAGGGATTTGAGCCAAATGGGACCAGATTAATTTAGGATATCGGGTCAGCATAGACGAGTTGGACCGAAGGGTCTGTTTCTGTGCTGTATATCTATGACTCTATGGTTAAGTATCCTGTATCCTCCTCACAACTTGTAATCTCACCCACTTCAGGTTGATGGGCAAAATTGTAAATGATACAATTTCTCTTTTAAAACTGTAGTTTTTTTCTTCAGCTGATCTTCATTTTAAAATTAACCTGTTTAGAAATGTTATTTAGCAATTTAGCATGGTCAGTCCTCCTCACCTGCACATCTTTGGACTATGGGAGGAATCCAGAGCACCTGAAGGAAACCCGCACAGACATATGGAGAAGATACAAACTCCACACACAGTTACCAGGTCCCTGGTCTCCTCCCAGAACCTTGACACTGTGAGGTAGCAGGGCTAACCACTGAGCCACTGTGCTGCCTCTTATCTTTTGAATGGTAAAAGTAGATTCAAAGAGCCAAAAGCCTAGTCCAGCTCTTGTTTCTTTCACAAACAAAATAAATTTCTGGAAGAACTCAGCAGGTCTGGTCCCATCTGTGAAGAGAAAGTAGAGTTAATGTTTCGAGTCCAGTGATTCTTCATCAGAGCCTTATTTCTTACATTCTAGCTGATTGAGACTCTACCACTTGGGGAACCATGTGACCCGACCCCCCCCCCCCCCCCCCCCCCCCGAAAGCAACTATTAGCAGAGGTGCAGAGGTTCCAGTTACAAATGTTGACATTGAATTAATAACTTTTTTAAATTGTTCAAGCAGGAAATAAGATTTGCAGACAGAGCTTTGGAGTGGGTGAGGTTTGAGCCTAGGTCTCCTGGCTCAGAGGTGGGTAAATTACCACTGCACCACGATATATGCTGTAGCTTTTTAAGTCTTACCAGGTGGCATTTTAGCGGTGTAGTTTCTGATTGCGTATGAACATATACAAGAAAAAAATGCACAGTTCAGTATTATAATTTTGCTTCTATGAAGACTAGAGTCAGGTTGTCAGAATGTGATAGATACTGTTCTTATCTGGCACTCAGGTCTGTATGATTAATGAGGGTTTAATTGTTGCTTAAATATATTATCAAAATGGTTTAGTCAGGGCTTAGTACTCTTAAAAAGGGACATTTGGGACTGAATTCTTCCAAACATTAACATGAGATTTTTATAATCATTCACTTGCTGTAATAATTTTCTTACAAGTTTTAGGCAAAGATTGTTGTTTTTCTTCCTTTATAGTATTTTATCTGCATTTGGTCCTGGTAATTAAATGTGAATAAAGAAATGTTCAGTGTTGACTACGCTACACTAGATGTCTCGCCTGCTAAATTTTATTTGTGAATTGCTGGAATACTTTGGGATATCATCTGACTTGGTAAGTTCACAAAATTCTTGAGTTTGATTGTAATTGGGGCTTGATTGTTAAATGTGCGTAAGAGAAATAGATGTAAAATATTGAAGCAGAGGTGACTTGATCGTACTGTTTAAGTGTGTATCTCATTTTACTCATAAAACTAACTTTAGAGTATTATAACAGTCTTAAAATGGCAGATTGCAAAACTTTTTTGGCTATAGTAAAATCAATGCTTTTAAACATTGTAGCATTTTTAATGCTTTGCAATTAAAACAAAAATTTTATATAACTGTGCCCATTTGTATTTTTTTAAAGCAGCTTTTCCAGCAATGGCAAAGCAAGCCATATGGACAGACTCGGAGTATTGTTCGAAGGATAGGATCATTACTTCCTTTGAATCATTGGCCTAGGGTCTGTTTTCAGGTCAGATAAGCATTAAAATAATTGTATGAAAATTGCCTGTCTTTAAACATTTTTGTCTTAGATCTTAGTAATATTTTCACATTTCAACATTATTTCGAAAGTTTTGCTAGTTTTATAAGCTGACAGAAGTGTCAATTTCTTCATCTTCCAATGTCCGTAAATATTTTTAAATTTAAGACGTGCGCCTGAGAATTTTCCAGATTTTATGATTGTAGTTTTGTGATGTATTATTTCCTACCAATCTTGTCTCCCTTTTTAATTTTGCTCTTTCATAGAATTTGGGCATTGCTGGAAAGCCTAACATTTCTTGGCCATCCTTAAATGCCCCGAGAAAGTGATGGTGAGCCACTTACTAAACCACTGCAGTTTATATGGTTCAAGTACGCCCTCTATTACTGTCAGGAAGGGAATTCTAAGATTTTAATCCAGTGACAGCGACAAACAAAAGTACACAGGCAGTGCTCGCCATCACCTTCTCCAGGACAGTTAAGATGCACAATAAACACTGGTCTAACCAGCAACTCTGACATCCCGAGAACAAATAATTAAAAAAGAGAATCTTGGTTGTGCTGCTGAGAAACATTATTTTAAATAAAACAACTTTAGATGAATGGTGTGTTTCCATACAAATTACGTTAAAGCTTCGAGTTAGGTTCCTTGGAATATTGTCTTTTTGCAACCAAGAAAATGTATAGGTTATCCAGCTGTACTAAGCATGTGAATTCTTCACAGAAATAGTGAGCATAATAAATCACAGCATGTGACAAAAATGTGCATTTATAGTTGACAGGTGAGTAAATTGCGTCACTCTCTTTACAACAGCAGGCTCGTTATCACCATTTGCTGGACATTTGTTATTCCTTTGTCTGTCTGTCTGTTCAGTAGTGTTATTACACACTGCTGGTGCAGATGCTACTTGAACTCACGCCTCCTGGTTCAGGGGTAGGGATACTACCATTACGCCACAAGGGTCCTGTAAAACCCTTTGTTTTTGTTTCGCCTCTTTTTCTAATTATGCATCTCTGGAGCAGGTGGAACTTGACCCTGGGCCTCCCAGTCCAGGTGTAGGGCTATTACCATTGCTGCACAAGTGGGGCCAAGACTTAAGGAACTACAAAGGAGAAAAGACTCTGATGTAGTTATCTACAAATATTAGAGCAGAAGCCAGGATGTGTGGGGAGAAATAAATCAGGAGATAGAAAAGGCATGTAAGAAAGGCGCTATTACAATAGTTAAAAATCAGACAACAGGTTATTATTTGGAAGGTTTATTTGGAAGCATTAGCTTTTGGAGTGCTGCTTCTTCATCAGGTAGCTGTGAAAGTGCTCCAAAAGCTAGTGCTTCCAAATAAACCTGTTGGACTATAACCTGGTGTTGTGATTTTTAACTTTGTCCACTGGTCCAACATCAGCTCCTCCACATCGTGACTATTACATTAATTAAGGGGGACTTCAATATGTGGGTGGGATTGGGAAAATCACGTTGGTAGTGGATCCCAAGAAAAAGAATTTGTGGAATTTCTTTAAGATTTCTTTTTGAGCAGCTTGTGGTAGAGTTCACGAGTGAACAGGCAATTCTGGATTTGATCATGAGGCAGACTTGATTAGGGAGCTTAAGGTGAATGAACCTTTAGGGGACAGTGACCAGAATATGATAGCATTCACTCGGCAGTTTGAGATCTAACGGTATTTAATTGAGTAAAGCTAACTACAAAAACATGAGGAATGAGCTGGCTAGTGTTGATTGGAAGGGGAACCTAGCAGGGAAGACTGTGGAGCTCATGGCAGGGGTGTTTGGACGTAACTCAAGAGACACAGCAGAAATTCATTTCATAGAAGAAGAAACATAGCAAGGGGGAGATGAGGCAACCTTCCTGACAAGGCAAACCAGCGACAGCATTGCAACAATGTGGTGAAGATTATTGGGAAGCCTTTTAAAAACCAGCAGCTAAGGGGGGGATCAAGGTGAAATATGAGGGCGAACTCGCAAGATGTACAAAAGAAGAACTGCAAGTTTTTTTTAAGATATATAAAAGGTAAGGGAGTGGCAAAAGTGGAGATTGGACCACTGGGACATGAGTGGAGGAGTAATAATGGGGAAACAAATGCCAGAGGAATTGAATAGGTGCTTTGCATCAGTCTTCATGGTGGAAGACGCCAGCAGCATACCAGAACTTAAAGAAGGTCAGGGGGTAGAGGTGAGTGTTTTGGCCATTACTATGGAGAAGGCGCGTGGGAAATTGAAGAGTCTGAAGAGGATATATTACCTGGACTGGATGAACTATACCCAAGTTTTGAAGGAGATAGTTGAGGTAATTGTGGATGTATTGATGATTTTTCAGGAGTTAGGGATGATCCCACACGACTGGAAAAAGGATAATATAACACCCCTGTTTAAGAAGGAAGTTGGCAGAAGACAGAAACTGTAGGCCAGTTACCCTGATCTTGGTCATTGGTAAGATTTTCAAGTTCACAATGAAGTATTGGTTTGCGGATTACTTGGAAATGCATGGTAAAATGGGACTGAGCAAGCACAGCTTTGTCAGGGATTGATCATGCCTGACAAAACTGTTAGAATTCTTTGAGGAGATAATGAGCAAGTTAGACAAAGGAGAGTCTGTGGATGTGATCTAATTGGATTTCCAAAAGGTGTTTGTCAAGATGTTGCAAGGAGGCTGCTAAGTAAGAGCCCATGCTGTTAGGGGTAAGGTATTTGGCATGGATAGAGGATTGGCTGACTGGCAGAAGGCAGAGTGGGCATAAAGGGGTCTTTTTCAAGATAGCGGCAGTTGACTAGTGGAGCAATGCAGGGGTCAGTGTTCATGTTTTACAATACCAATCTGGATGAAGGAACTGAGTGCATCGTTGCTAAGTTTGCAGATGACACAAAGATAGGTGAAGGGGCAGGTAGCGCTGAGGAAGTGGGCAAACTAGGATTTGGACATGCAAGGAGAGTCAGCAAAGAATTGGCAGATAGAATACAATATGGGAAAGTGTGATGTTATGTAATTTGGTGTGTAAGAACAGAGGTGTGCACTGTTGGAAGAACTAGCATCGATGGGCATAGCTTGAGTGAAGGGACAATCCTTTAGAACTGAGATGAGGAGGAATTTCTTTAGCCATAGGGTGGTGAATCTTTGGAACTCGTATTGATGCAGAAGAACATGGAGGCCAAGTCATTGAGTGGAAAGACCGAGGTTGGCTTACTAATCAAGAACCGATCAAGGGTTACAGGAAGAAGGCAGGAGAATGGGATTGAGAAATATATTGGCTGTGATTCAATGGCAGAGCAGACTGTGTGGGCCAAATGGCGCAATTCTGCTCCTTTCCGTTTGAGTCTTTTATGAGTCATATCTCCATTACCGTCAAAGCATCCTATTATCATATAGCTATCTGCACTTGTAGCTCATCCAATCTTATTTATATTCACATAATTGCATAGTAAACTTATTTCATATCTTATTTAATTTCCACTCATTTTGACCCTGTGTAACATCTTGCAAGTTTCTACATTCGCACTGTCTGTCTGCCTGAATTCTGTGTATAACTTGTTTTTCCTTGATAATACTTCCTTTTCCCCCACACCCCTGCCAAGTTAACAACGAAAAGGTTAATTATTTTCAATTTATTCTCTGGTTGATAATTCACTGAGTAGTGTGAATAGTTTTCCTGATTTATTACAGCCCTTCCAAATTTTGAACATCTCCATCAAATCTTCTCCTCTTTGTTCTCATATGCTCCAGTTCCATTGGGCTAAATTTTTTTGTATTTTGTTTCAGGGAGTTCTATGGACAGCTTCGATCTGTAAACCCTGGTGACATTTCTGGTTCAATTCTCTGCTTCTTACCTTATTTATAATGCATCCCGCCTCCATGGTACCACTTGCATAACCTTGTGCCCATCAGAGATAGAAGTGCTTGCCAGTGCAGGGACTTTATGGCAGCATGCATCCCGCTGCACACATTGTTGAAATGCTGCAAGCCAGGCACTACCCTTAGTATTTTGCTGTACAATTCCAAATGACATGACTGAGGGAGACAAGTTGCCACCCTGCTTTGCAAAGACCATGGCACCAGACACATCTAGCCTGATCTATATAGCCATCTGAGTCAGTGTGGTATCTAAGGTCTGGAGGATCTCACAGCAATGCCTCAAGCAAGTTAAGGATTGTCTGTGCTCCTCATGGGTAAATGCCACCATTTTCTTTCTACTACCTCACACTCAAAGTCCGCCACTGCACCCACCTCCCATGAAACTTCATGGTCTACCACTCTCACTATTGCTGTGAGGATAGTCCTTCTTTCCCTGTGAGGAGACGGAGCTAAGTACACCTGGCTAAACCCTAACTGAACACCAGTGAGCAGGTTATTGCTTTGTAGCATTGCTTCATTCCATTGTTTTGCTAATAATTGAGAGCTTGATAACCCCTTTGAGCTGTCAATGAAACTGTGAACTTGGAAACCGTGATGAGAGTTATAGGTAGTGGAAAGCAACCAAGCGTTCATAAACAGTCCTGAGGCAAATGTCAACAAGCAGCTATTGTAAATGTTAGAATAATTTTTTTCTTTCACTCATACGGGTAGGATTTTTTAGTTTAAATTTTAAAGGACTGTAGTTTTAACTTGCTTATTACTGACCTTATCTGCCAAATGCCTACTTCTCCACCTATTTTCTAAGTTTATATTTTGTACATTTCAAGGATCATGACTTCTGCTTCATAACCCATAGTGTGTGTTATGAATTTAAGGTCTTTTCTGCAGAAAACTTGGGGTCTCTTTGAATTCAGGTTCAGGTTTGCTTCATTGAAGCTTTACCTAAGTTTGCAAGTCAAGTTGAAGGGCCTAAAAATAAGTGATTAACAGCTAGGATTTGGGAGTCTTTGAATTAGGCTGTTTTGCAACATTAAAAGTTCAGCACTAGTAGCTTCTGTTTTTTGTAAAACTGCTACGTAAGCAGAACCCCACCCCACCCCGCCTCAAATCCACCCAGCAGAACATCCTTTGTTTGCAGTTGATGGATATAGAGTAGTAATGTAATTTATTTCTGGAAATTCACTTTTGCAGGTCACTGTTTGATTTTGGAGTATTTTGGCAAACCCCTGTTAAGTTGATTTCAGTACGAGTGCTTATTACTTGTTGACGTTTTTGAAATTTATCTTTCATCACCTTTATGTATCTTGTTTGTAAATGCATATGTAATTAAATTTAATTGATATAACATTTTGCCATTTTATAGCTCTTAGAAGGACTAAATGTGGCTGACTCTTGTAACTATAGCTGTAAACCTACAGTTCCATCTCTGGCTGATGTATTATGGATTGCTGATGATGATGGTGAAGCTTTCACTCGCTTTAGGTGTGTAAACATACTCTAGCTTCCTTAATGTATGTATATTTACACATTGTTTTTTTTTTCGTCTGTCCATAGTGTCCTTTGAGAGATTGGTAATCATACAAATGTGGCACTCCTTAGAGCTAAGAATGTGCTGCCAGAACTTTATGGATGTGTAGAATTTACTTCTATTTATGTAAATTCACATAATAATCAAAATAATATTGGGCCAAGCTGAAATATTCTTTTAAAATAGGCTTATCAAGAGAATCTCCCAGTCTTAGTGCTTGCCATATGTGTATTGGAAGTATTTTGGAAATTGGTTTTCAAACTGGTCACTTTATGAATATGCCTTCTGTGGCCATCAAGTGAGACTTGAACCCAAAGCTTGTGCCTCAGAGAGAGAGTGAAGAGCATGGACAAGGGAGCCTAACTTTTAAAGTGAAAGGCAGCAAGGTTCGTCTGGATTTGAGGGGGAAACAATTTCACGCAGAGAGTGTTGGAAATCAGTCTGCAAGGCAAGTTGAGGTGGGAAATCTCACAGCCTTTAAAATGTACTTGGATGAACACTTCAACTGTCATAATGTCTAAGGCAATGGGTCAAGTGATGAAAAATGAGGCTAGCGTAGATCTTTTGGTGCAGATTTAATAGGCTGAAGGGCCTCTTCTGTACTGTATGGTTCTATGCTGCCTCAAAGCAATGCAATCACAAAATGGAAACATCAGTTACCATCTTTCATAAAACGTTTTGACAAGATCTAGCTCACTACAGTGTAATATTAATAAAGGCTGTTGAGTAATTAATGGTTAGACCATTATATCCAAGACAAATTGTGGAATGAAAATGTTTAAAACCTGATGAGTACAAAAGACTTGATTTGATCTTTGTTTTTTTTTTAAAGGAATGAAGTTCGCCCTCCCAAAGCTGAACAGGTAATCAGCCTGAAGCAAGAACGATGCACACCAATGATGTTGCTAAATTATCCAAAAAATGGGAATAATACATCAAATGAAAATGCCTTGAATAAAATATCTCAACTTGAAGATGAGTTATCTCGTCTGAGGTCTCAAATTGCTATGCTTATTACACTGCAGGATCAAAGATCGGGTACTCCTGGTAAGTTTTATGGACAAAAGTTGTGTGCATTTATGTAGGATCTTTGGGTGTAAGCTTGCATTTATTTGGGACCCTTAATGATATCTAGATGTACCAAAATGCTTCACAGCCAGTGAAGCATTCAATAATAATCAATATGTTGATCACTGCAAAAAATCTTTTTGTTGACGGAAAACTAATTTCAGCATCAAAGGTAAGGAGGCTTTGCAAAACTGCTTTATGTAAAGCAGGAAATACTTTTTTTTTCAATGCATATTAATGAAATATGACAGACCTTTCAAGAGATTTTTGATTAGACTGTACCTCGAATATCATGTTTTAGTTGTGATTACTGGGTCACAAGGGGTCACAGATTTTGAAGTTGGTTCAGAAAGAATAACCAGATTACAGTCAGAATGAGGATGGTTGAGGGCAAATTGAAGAAACATGGTCAGCTTTTCAAGACTAAAAGGAGAGCTCCATAGCAGCAAAGTGTATTGTTTTTGTACAAATGGTGATTCTGGAGCATAATTTCAAGTTTAAAAGTAAATTAAAGAGGGATATTAACCTTAATTCAAAAACAATTTAGGACTGATGTTGTTGGAATGTTCAATTATTCTATCTTTGATTATGTTTCATTGGACTATTTTTATGCTTAGTGATTCATTAGTTATGCCTGGAGTAATGACTCAGATCTTAGCAACTTGTTTCTCCTCATTTATTTTTCTAAGAGCTGAAGCATGGAGTAGACTGGAAGTGCAGGCTTTTGAGAAATCATTGTCAATACATTTCATTATACATGCACAGAATCTATCTGTTATTTCTGCTTTGCTTGGAGATATAAAATGTATAAGAAAATAGTGAACATAACAGGCAAATTTCTTTGCACAATGAGTAATCAATGTATGGAATGAACTTTACACAAATAAAAAGAAAAATATTGAAAACTTTTATGTAAGTGAATGTTGGGGCAACGAGGATTGTAAATTCAAATAGATAATTGGAATGGACTAAACACCTTATTGTATTCTATCTCTTTTGCAAAATGCTAACAATATAGGATGAAATACCTATGTTTAGTAAAACTTCCATGATGAAAGTAGGATTTTTCAAATGTATTTTTCAAACCTTCACATTGCAATCTTAGAAAATATTTTGCGCTTTTGAGCATAAGGATAAATAGGAAATGGCTAATGTATAAAATTAATTCCCCCATCAATCTCACCAAGGAACATATGGAAATTTGATCTAGTTGGTTCAGCAATCTTAATTGCACCTAGCTATTGACTGGATGTTTTATATTTCATTTGCTTTGTTTTTGTTGATCATAATCTCATATTAGGAATTTGTATTTCAATATTTCAGCATTATTCAGGATAAAATACTCCCTATGCTTAACTCAGTTGGGACTAACTGGCTTTCACATTTCAGGTACGCCTGCTATTTCCATTCCTCCTCCAAAGCTAACATCCACACCATTTGGTGCTTTGTGTGATCCATCAGGGAATGCCCTACCTCCTCCACCTCCGCCGCCTCCTCCACCTCTGCCAATGTCAACGGCTAAGAACAGTGCTGCATCATCTAGTAATCTTGGTGAAGAATCCCAAGCTATGAAAAGCAATCCTGGTCATGTAACCATCAAATCAAAGCTCACGGAAAACTTACCAAATCCCTTCAACATGATGGATGTCTTGAAGGACATGCAGAATGTCAAATTAAAAGTAGTAGCAAGGTAAATGTTTTTCTCTTTCAAACTGTTGGAATGGAAACCTTTTGTGCATTTGGCGTGTTTTGACAATATTCTGATTTATAAAGGTCACCTGGTGGAACACCCATGAGGAAGAAACCAGCAATAAAGACACTTGTCTCTGATCCAGCAGCGCTGATTGCAGATGCTTTAAAACGCAAGTTTTCACACAGATACATGAATGATTCTTCTGATTATGAAAATGAGCCATTTGACTTCTCTCCACTGTCAAGTCCAGAAACTTCAAAGGTATGTTAGTTCTTGGGAAGCGGTGAAATGTTGAAGTTCCTTAGTGTATTTTCCAAAGTTTTGTGTTACATGGTAGTTTAGAAAGAAAAATTGAACAGTTTAGTTCCATAACTTGACATTTGTGAGATCATTCTAAATTATATGGCAATTTCTTGATGTAGGGTCACAATGTTAACCATTTCTCCACAAAAGCTGGCAAATGTGCTATATATTTTGTTTTTATTTCATTTCCAAAATCTGCAGTAGTTTGCTTTGGTGAAGTCTTTTGGAAGTTCTTTCATAGTAATGAGTGTTGCTATGTAGATAATCCAATTTGATTTTGGATCTCTTAATCGCTAAGTTTTTTTTATCGTCCCCATACAGAGTTGATTGGATACCCCAGCTGCCCTCAGGCACATCTTGGAATTAGTGGCCTTGCATTTGGCCCCCAATTTCCATATTTCTAGTGCTAACCTCCTAGGCTTGCATATTATCTGAGCTTTAAAACAAAAAGATGTTTTGAAATTTTTTCTGTAGAATTGATTACAATGTATTTTGATTTACATTTTGTGCACAATTTTTAAACTTAAAGATTTAACTGACTAAGAAATGAAAATGTTCATCTTTTTTGGTTTTTGTTTATACCACCGGTCTGCTTCTGTATGGGGATTCCTTAGTGCCAACAAAATTAGCAATGAGTTATCTTACAAAGTTTTCTGCACATTTTCATAATCAGAAGAATAATTCATTCTTGAAAAAATACTAGAAAACTGGTATAAATATAATTTAAAGAAGTTGACATTTCTAGGAGCACGTTTTTTTAAAAACGTTCTTTTATCTATGCAAGTTATTTGACTTGGTGCATGGATATGTGCTTTTAGGTTATTAGATAAAGTAAGTTAATCAGCATTATTCCAAGCTAGACAGCTAATTCAGCTAGAATAGGGATTCTCTTCAGCTAAGATATGGTTCAGGATAACTTATTAACATGTAATGCACTAGACATTGTGGCAAAGTGGCAGTGAGTATGAGAATGGAATGGCAATTCCTCAATGAACAGGGTGATTAGAGAACGGAGTCCTTTTTGCAATAAATATTTGAAGAGGCAAAGAATTAAAGACTACAGGAAATAGTAAAGAGCATTTGAGCAGGGATAATGTCTATAAAGTAATAAAACATTGTAAAGAAACTCATGAGCATGTGCATTGAAGTGTACCAAAATATTTGCTTCAATATCTTAATGCCTTTTTTGCCCTCTTTCCTCTCTAGTTTGGCCAACATGACCTGAAGCCCAAGAAACAAAATATCTTGACTCATCAAATATTGTAAACAAGAGTTTGATGACTCTTCATATCTGTTATGTATACTGGAAAAGAACTGGCAGCAGTGTGCAATTGTAATGGACATAATAGTTGATACTTGTTTACAATAATTCCCATTTGTAAATTATCCACCCAGATAAAATACTTTTCTAGTGGAAGGTTAAGTCAAGATATTGTACATTTTAAATTGGATTATTTTTGTTAGTTTCTCTACTATTTGTGAAACTACTCTTTTTTTAAAAAAGATTTTATATTTCTCTCAAAATAGCAAATTGTTAATATGCGAAAGTAACAGACCCAAATTTGTTTGGACGATTATTTTGGTGCACTGAATATTATGTTTAATCGATGCATTTCTTTCTGCTTGGGATTGTTTATAAATTCTGAAACTGTTGAAGATTAAATCTTCAATCCTGTTTACAATGAAACAACATTTATTTAAAATATACTAGAGAAATCAGTGAACATAGTTCCAAAAAAGAGTCTAATCAAACTCAACATGTCTGTGAAGAGAGAAACAAGGTTGCTGTCAGACCTTCTGGGTTTCTCTAGCACTTTACTTTTTTTTTTAATCTTGAGCATTCAGTCAGAGGTGGGTGAGGCTGTACCAGAATTATGACGGTTGAGTCAAGTAAGTGATGTTAAAATGTATTTTGCAACACTGAGATTTCAGATTCCGTTAGTTTGCTGATGTTAAAGCTAAACAACATTAAACAGGGCAACTTTACATGAGGATTTATTGTACTGACCTTCTGTCATTTGTGACCTCCATGTTGTCCAAGTAATAACCATATCATTTCTCATCAAAGCTATGTGATAGTTTGAGTCACTGACAGTATCCTCTGCAAGATCGAAGACAATGACTCCACCTTGTAATGATTTTCAGAGCTTCCAAATGTCAGATTCAGATCTGTGACATTTAGTATATTAATGGAGGAATTACATTAGGGCTCAGTACATTGGAAAGCAGTATTCTTGCTTTGGTTTCAATCTATCCTCAAAAACCACGTCTGCCATCATAGTGGGTTACTTGTGTTCACCAACAGGGAACAGGAATGGAATTTCTACAAAAGAAAGAACGACTGGAATGGTTGCAAAAAGTTGAAGATTTGACTCCATTTCAACTGCGAGTTCTAGGGTTTGCACTATACCAGGGTGCATATTCTACTCTTTTTTTGGTTTTCTTGCTACCTGCACATGTAACCAACTGCAATCAAGATAAAGTATTTGCATTTGAAGAGGAAAAGGCAAGGACTGGAGAGACCACAAGTCAAAAGTTTGAACATGGGGAAATACCACACACCATCGAGAGGACATCAGAGCTGTTGTAGATACCATTTGATTTTTGCCACGCAGAATTAAAGATTGTGACAGATGGCACCAGCAGATTTTTAAATTTACTCCTGGGTAATGAGTGTTGCTGGCTGCCTGCATTTATTGCCCATTTCTAGTTGCCCTTGAGATGGTGGTGGTGCGCTGCCTTATTGAGTTGCTGCAGTCCATGTGTTTTAGGTAGACCCATAGTGCTGTTAGGGAGGGAATTATTATTGTCATATGAAAAATGATGCTTTGGCATTCTATGTGGTCAGTAGTGTTTCTGCCTTTTGCTCTGTGCCGGCATCTAGTGTGACTATTGCCATTATCGAGAAACCAAGAACAAAGTAACTATTGGCTAATTAAGGGATTCATTCACACCTTGCAGTAAGAATTCTGTTTAAATAATAGAATACGTTAACAGTTTCTGTCAAACTGCCAAATGAATTTTGCAACAGTTAAATGTGATTAACAATTTGTGTGAAGAATTAATAACTCCAGGATTGAAAAAAAAACAGCCTTTTGAAATGTTATTTATTCTCTTGAGGCATGGGCTTTGAAGCAGTATTAATGGAACACGCGTGTCATCTGTGTGATATGATCCTACCTGAGAATGTTACCGGACAAGTGAGATTCCAGACTGAAATCTGGCTTGACAGATCTTGTTTTAGTTTTAATTAAGTGGTCTCTCACTAAAACATTAGCACATAATGCTGCTGATTTTGCTTTAACATCAAAACAGAAACTTACAAACAAAAGAAATGAAGATAAAATACAGTAAGCCAAACTATACCACATTCAAAAAATTTTCAAGTCAGTAAAATTATAATGCCATCAATTTAAAGATTCCTTTATAATCCAATCACTCCAGTGGATATGAGCCTTGTCTGGTCACACTTTCCTGTTCAGCTGTTAAGTTTGAATACAATAGCCCTTGTTCAGATTCACTGGACTCAAAACATTTAATTGTTTTTTCTCTCTCTCTGCTGATGCTGCCCGACCTGCTGAATTTCTCCAGCAATTTCAGTTTTTATTTGTTTTAGATTTCCAGCATCTATATTCTTTGTTTTGTTCTAGGTTTTGGTCTAGGAAACCTTTTCTGATGTGCCTCCAGTGGATACTTACACTTGCATCCTTCCTGAAATACTGTGCACAGTACTCCTAGATGTGGTCCCACTCGTGCCCTGTGACACTAAAGCGTAACCTACGTACTTGTGTATTTAATTTCCCCTTGTGATAAATAGTAATATTCCAGTAGCTTTCCTAATTAATTGTGTCTTCATGCTAACCTTTGAAATTCATGCATGAGGACAGAGCAACCCTTCTGCAATCTCTGTTTAAATAATGTAACTTGTTTTATTCTTCCAAAATGGGTAATTGCACATTTCCCACATTATATTCATTTCCCCCTTTGTGCCCACTCATTAAACCTATCTGTATCTTTTGAGGCCCCTCTATGTCCTCCTCACAACCTACTTTTCTACCTACCCTTGTCATTAACAAAGTTCGAGCTAAATTTGTTTTCTTTTGCATGGACCTGGATGGCAGGGACTTCTAGAACCAGTTATCAAAGCTGGGAACAGCTTCAGCCACCAAGTGCTGTGTGTGGACCTTCAGCAGTTGTGTACATGCAGCTTATCGGGAATGTCACTGTTTTCAACTTTTTTATGCATAGATATTGCTTCAAACTCATAAACTAAATTTCAAATACATGTATGGTCATGCTGAAAGATCAATTTTATTCTCTGATTCAATTTGCTGGATTCAATGCCAAGCATTCCATGCATAAACTTCTCTTCCACTGATGTCAGCTTTACTTTAGATGTAGGCAGCACATCAAACTTCTTAAGCAAGTTTCATTGGCAAAAACATTGCGTTCTTTTATGGATTTTGCATTCAGAACCAACCAGTGAACAAAATGCGTATGATCCTTTGACTTTTTGTAAATATTTACCAAGTGTTGGGGCTCAAATTCAAGGGATTAGGTTGACTAATTTGTTGATAGATGCATTATACACATGTCACAAGTGGAAAAATGCATTATAATGCAATCACGTACTTCATACAGTCTTGGTATTGGTTGACATGAAGAATGGTCTGTAATTCTCTCATACTCAGTGCTCACAGGCTTTTGGAGTTTAAAAAAAATTACAGGACTGGTTTCAAAAATATTTAGACTTTTGCAAGAGAAAACTGAAGCAGCTTGTTTTCTCCCTTAAAACAATGTGAAAGTACAAATATCTTGGCAAGGATTTAATGCAAATTTCTACAACCCCAGCTATTGTTGTCTAGATTTGTAAAGTTGGAAAATACATAATTTAGTAAGTGTTAAGATTTGTAGCTCAAGTTGAGGTCCTGGATATAGGTTTGCTTGCTGAGCTGGAAGGTTTGGTTTTAGATGTTTCATCACTATATTAGGTAACATCATCAGTGAGTCTCCGGATGAAGCAGTGGTGGTATGACCCACTTTTTATTTGCACTTAGGTTTCCTTGGGTTGCCAGTGTCACTTGTGGTGATGTCATTTCTTTTTCTCAGGGGATGGTAAATGGGATCCAAGTCAGTGTGTTTGTTGATAGAGTTCCGGATGGAATGCCATGCTTCTAGGAATTCATGTGCGTGTCTCTGTTTGGCTTGTCCGAGGATGTGTTGTCCCAGTCAAAGTGGTGTCCTTCCTCATCCATATGTAAAGATACTAGTTTCTTTAGTATGTCCCACTCTCACTAGTATCTTTACATACATCCATGCATAATTTAAATTGCTCTTTCTCCAGGATTTAAGCTTGATTAGGAACACAATACGCTGTTGGGAAATCTACTGTGTATCAGGTCCGTTACTCCTCAGAATTTTCAGAACTGAAATGCCAGCAAGCTTTTGATCCATCCAGGTGCCTTTTAAATGTTGTAATTGTACTAGCCTCCACCACTTCCTCTGTTAGTTCATTCCATAGATGCACCACCCTTTGCATGCAAAAGTTGCACTTTGGGTCCCTTTTTTAAATTTTTCCCCACTCACCCTAAACCTATGCCATCTAGGTTGGACCCCCCTACCCGAGGGAAAATACTTTGTCTACTTTCCCTGTCCATGCCTAGGAAGGGTTTAGAGGCATATGGGCCACATTCTTGCAAATGGGACTAGATTAGTTTAGGGTATCTGGTTGGCATGGATGAATTGGACCGAAGGGTTTGTTTCTGTGCTGTACATCTCTATGATACGACTTGTCTTGGATATTTGGGAGATTAATTGCAGATTCCAAATATGAACCTCATTCCCAGTTTCCTGAAGTGCATTTTCTCAGATTACCTGAAGTATAAACGGCAGTGAGGATTGCACATGGAAATCTTCCTGATTTGCAAGACACTTCAAAACTAGGTGACATGTACCTGCTGAGCCTTTGAGAGATTGGATTTTTGTTTAATGAACAGTCACTTGAAAATTTCTGATGAAAATTGGTCACGTGCAAAGTATTTCTAAAGGACAAATGAACACATTTTTTCACCTTTTTATAATTTGCTTGTTCAGCATTAACAGAATTTCTTCTGTAACAGCTAATCTTATAACCATTTTTTCAGACTGGCTCTTTTTGATGTTCCCAGACCAATTTGGGTTAGGGTTGTCTGGAAAGGTTAGATTCTGAGAAAAATGCCAAATCATCTGTTTCTTACAGATCTCCAAGTGGTTCCATCTCAACCTATTTTTACTTGCAGATGTGTTCCAAAGAGTTTCACTCACACTTATTGTAGGAAGGATTGTATTTTATCACAGGGAATGTGTGGATATTTTTTCCACCTACCCAATGATGGTTGCTGTAGCGTAAATATTGCTGTGGAGCTTAACAGTAACAGCAGTTATAAGAGTCACAAACCATCCCATGTGATAAGCTGCCACTTTCCATCCTCCTTGAATTGCCTACAGCGTTGTGCATGGTTGGCTACCCTCCTCAAAGTCTGAGAGACATGTCAACGTGTGTGAATATATTGTGAGAGGCATGATTTTAAAGTAAGGTTGAGCTGCTTGTGAGAGGGTTGTTAATTTGTGGAATATGGCAGGTGGTTTCAAAACATTTTTTATTCTGTGGACCATGATGATCAAGTGAAATGTTTCAGGAGTGGCCCTTCCCTCTGAGATCATTTTCACATAGTGGGCAAGTGAGTGGTGCTAGAAGCTGGAAGTATAATCAATAAGCATGAGATAAATGTTTGATAGACAAGACACTCAGCGATTATAGAAAGTAGCTAAGAAAGCGGAGTTGAAATCATAATCTGACCAGCCATGATCTTGTTGATTGGTGAAGCAGCTAAATGGTCTTCTCCTACTCCTTAGTCTTCTAATCCAGTATTTATATTGTGTTCTTCTTGTCAGCCTTCCACTTTGTATCCTCTCTCAAACTAAGCTCAACCAAAACTCTGTTGTGGCAATCATGCAGAACAGGAAATGTAGTAAGGAGTCAAATGTGGAGCAGAATATAGTTTTTCATTAATTACCATTTGTTAGGATCAATTAACACCAATTAACAAGAAAGTTAATCCTTTTTAAGTAAGACATTATTTATTTGCAAGTTTTTTAAAAAAAAATCTGTAATTTAGTTTGCTGCCACTAGAGTGTGATCATTGACTTCAAAGATACCTGAGGGAGAAGCCTGCAGAAGCTGTTTTAGATGAAGACCAATGTGCCTTGTTTCGACCTATTATTTTTACACTATGCATTACAAATTACCAAACTACTCAGAACTGTAAATTGTCTACAATTTGGGAGAATAATGCATCAAAATGATTTATTATGGCATTACTGTCCATTCAGTGTTCAGATGGACATCTTTCCATCATCCCTGACCTTTTTGGAAGTGAACCCAGGAACCTGTTTATGGCATGAAATGTTTGTCCTACCATTTTATTAATTTCATAGTTAGAATCATGCTTTAGGTAGAAAGGTGTTCAGTGATTACTAACCCTTTAGAAAAGGATTCCTTCAATTCATGAGGCATGTTAGGGCACTGTGAAATACTCTAGAGCAAGTGAGTAAAAGGTGAATAAAAGGAATAAGACCGTTTTTGGATGCAAAACTGAATCAAAACCAAACCGCTCCAGAAAACTCTCTTGTTTACAAACTCCACAAACCATAGATACTATGCTGGTAAACATAACCCTTTGACTCTGAGACAGAATAAAGAACTGATTATAAAGTTTGTTTTATAATGTATTTTCAGAGACTGTAATAAAGCTTTTCTCAAAAGCTCTGACCTTTTAGCGATTAAATGTCACTAATGAGGTTTATAAAGCACTCAGTCTACTATTGATTTATGTTTGTCAAAATATAGCATCTCATTTTTAAATGAAAACTCCTAATTTTTAAAAGTTCATTCCATGTTTATGATATGTTGGGGTTGGCATTATTGATGTGTCCAGTAGTTCCACCAGTCTTTTGAAATTGCATCAGGCAGTCTTTTATGACATTTCCTTTATCTCATCCAATACTTTTCAGAAGGTTGTGAGGTTATATGTCTCGACTACTCTCCCAGGAATTGCATTCCAGACCCCTACCACCCTCTGTGGTGGTGGTGGTGGCGGGGCGAGTAAAGTTTTCCTCGTGCCCCTCTAAACCTCCTGCCTTTCACCTTAGATATGTGCCCCTAAGCATAAGAGAAGCTTTCTATCCACCCTGCCTATGTCCCTGACATAGCTGTGACATTTCTCCACTCAGCCTCTGCTCCAAAAAAAGCCTGAGCTTATCCAACCTGTCTTCATAGTTAAAGTGCTCCAAGCCAGGCAACCTGGCCAATCTCATTTGCATCCTCTCCCTTATAATCGCATCCTTCTTTACTGCAGAGAGCAGAACTGCACACAGTACTTCAGCTGTGGCCTTAACCAAAATCCTTTACAGCTCCAATATAACTTGTCTACTCTTATAATCAATACTTAACTGATAAAGACTTTGTTTAATTTACTTTTGAAAACATCAAAGGTATTTGCCTCAACCATTTCCTGTGGTAGTGAGTTCCACATTCTAACCTCTCTCTGATTAAAGACATTTCCCAAATGGATTTATTAATAATTATCCTGATTTGAAAATCACTAGTTTTGGATTCTTCCAAAAGTGAGAACATTCTTTTCATATGTTCACCAACATATTCATAATTTTAAAACACCCTTTTAGGTCACCTTCACGTTCTCCACACATCCCACCCTCTAAGAGAAAATAATTCTTCAATCACATAATTAATTCCTACATTCTGATGCCATCCTTGTAAATCTTTGTTCTTTATACTTTCTTAAATGCTTCAAGCATCTGATGAAGATGAGGAGGAATTTCCTTTCTGAGTCTTTAGATTTTCTTGCCATAGAGAGCTGTGGGGGCAGAAACCTTTTTTTTAATATTTAAGGTGAGATAGATTCCTGATCAGCAGCGGAATAATCAAGGGTTCCAGGGAAAGGGCAGGAAAGTAGATGTGAGCAATATTGGATTGGTCATGGTGCAGCAGGCTTGAGGGGTTGAACAGCTTTCTGCTGTTCCTATTTGTTATGATCTGTGGTCTTACCCCAAAGATTAAGATGTTTTAATTGTCAAACATTACTCACTGCTCACAAGCAACCAAGACTTTGACTGCAGCTACCTTCATGTGTCAGGGATCCTTCAACCTTGGCTTTGAGGATTGCTGTCAAGTTAATTTGGGGGACACTGAGATTAAAGACAAATGTCCCAGGGAACTGTCAAATCCTAGCTTGCACACATCATTTGACAATTCCATCCACCTTACTAGTGAGAGTACAGGTTCAGTGATGATTCCATACATCTCTGTACAGGAAGGTTGTTCCTATGTATGAGTTTTTCAAAGGGGCGCAGATAGTATGGAAAATAAAGAACATGAAAGTATGGGAACGGTTAAAGCATGAAGACCACTGGCAATCTGTGGTCTATGGAAGGCAGGATGGCATAACCATAGTGGAACACTCTTACACCAATTAGCAGAGTAAGGTTAAGGCTGAAAGGTCACTATGGCGAGATGAGGTAACACAAGTAATAAAGCAAGTTTCTCTGTTAAATGTTATTATAGAATATAGAACAGTACAGCACAGAACAGGCCCTTCAGACCACGATGTTGTGCCGACCATTGATGATTATATAAGGTAAATCTAATGTACGAACCCTCATTTCTGTGACCATATGCATGTCCAGCAGTCTCTTAAATATCCCCAATAACCTGCCTCTGACATCCCCTCTATACTTTCTGCCAAACAGCTTAAAACTATGACCCCTCATGTTAACCATTTCTGCCCTAGGAAAAAGTCTCTGGCTATCAACTCTATCTATGCCTCTCATTATCTTGTACACCTCAATTAGGTCCCCTCTCTTCCTTTTTTCAATGAGAAAAGTCTAAGCTCAGTCAACCTCTCTTCGTAAGATAAGCCCTCCATTCCAGGCAGCATCCTGATAAACGTCCTCTGAACCCTCTCCAAAGCATCCACATCTTTCCTATAATAGGGCAACCAGAACTGGACACAGTATTCCAAGTGCGGTCTAACCAAAGTTTTATAGAGCTGCAACACGATCTCATGACTTTTAAACTCAATCCCCTGTTAATGAAAGCCAAAACATCATATGCTTTCTTAACAACCCTGTCCACTTGGGTGGCAATTTTAAGGGATCAATGTACCTGCACACCAAGATCCCGCTGTTCCTCCACACTGCTAAGAATCCTGTCTTTAATCCTATACTCAACTTTCAAGTTTGACCTTCCAAAACATATCACTTCGCATTTATCCAGGTTGAACTCCATCTGCCACCTCTCAGCCATCCCTGCATCCTGTCAATGTCACACTGCAGCCTACAACAGTCCTCTATACGGTCAACGACACCTCCAACCTTTGTGTTGTCTACAAACTTGCTAACCCATCCTTTAATCTCCTCATCCAAGTCATTAATAAAAATTACTAAGAGTAGAGGCCCAAGAACAGAGCCCTGTAGAACACCACTCACCACTGACTTCCAGCCAGAACTTTCCTTCCACTATCACTCGCTGTCTTCTGTCGACCAGCTAATTCTATATCCAGACAGCTAAATTTCCCTGTATCCCATTCCTCCTGACCTTCTGAACGAGCCTACCATGGGGAACCTTATCAAATGCCTTGCTAAAGTCCAGATACACCACATCCACTGCTCGACCTTCATCAACTTGTCTAGTAACATCCTCAAAAGAACTCAATACGTTTTGTGAGGCATGACCTGCCCCTCGATGCCAGGATTGGGACATGACATTAAAACATCTAATTAATAGTTAGTAGAGTCAGCTTGAGACAGGAGACTAATAGATGGAATAGCTAAATATCTATCGTGATAGGTTAGTCTGCAATGAAAGATCACTGTAGCAGAGTTCGCAATAAATACCTAACTGTGACATTAGAATAACATCAAGTAGAATGTACAACTAAAGAGATAATGGGAACTTACATCACTGGTTTATTGTGTAGCTAGAGTGAGGTACTTTGATTAATATAGTTGGACATGCTGATAAGCTAACAGAAACATGATGAAAAAAAAAATCCACGGACCCTGAGGTTCGGGGGCATTCGAGAATCTGCTTTCTCCGTTTCATGGTATTTTGTTTGCAAATAAAAGACCTACTTCTTGAAGAACTCTGTGTCCCCTGGTGATTCTCTATATTTTCTCCACAACAATAGTCAAGGCTGGCAAATGTTCAATAAGAAGCCCAGATGAGAATCATGGTGCAGTGGCCTGCAGAGGAAAAACAACACAAAGCACTTTTTTTTGCAGATTAACTCTTGTCATAGTGGAGGTCCAAGCTTGTCAAGGCAGCCTTGTATTTCTGTGCACGCTAAAGCATGAATGGATTGAGATGAAGTAAATATCTTTCTCAAGATTGCTGCTCCTTGGTGTTGTAATGTGGTCCAAGAGTAGTCTGCAGAAGCCTCGAACTTCTACTGGTAGCCTCACATAATGAAGACACGATTACTCCAATTACCCCTTGTAGGGCCTCAAAAAGAATATCGTAAACACAGAAAACAGCAGTAACTTACCCCTCCCACTTTGCTTGTAGCCCCAGCCATTTTGTCATTTCATAGTTGACCTTTGATCAAATATGGTGAGGTTCTAACTTTGCTTCATTGCAGGTTTGTCCCCATTCTTCTCTTTCCTTTTTGGTGTTCCTATCTCTGTGACCATGGTGATCCTTCACCCTTTTCCTTTCCTATTTGATTTAGCCACTTTATATTATGACCAGTGTGTTTACCTTCAGTGCATATGTCTCTGGAGGTTCCTATGCCCTTGCAGACCCTATATCTTCTTCATATAGAGGTCAGAGTAATCCTGACCTATTTGAACCATCACACCCAACCCTTGACAGCTCCCAGTCCCTTCCTCACTCACTATGAAGTCCCACTGTACTAACTCAAATTGCCACTATCTCTGTCACCATTCCCTCAGAGATCCAGTAAAATGAGGTCCATTTCCAGACTTGAGCTGCCTGCTTTGCCCAGGATCCCATGGACTGCCCCCTGCTGACCTCCCTGAGTATTAGCAACCCAACCCCTCTGATTGACAGTTGTGTTCCCTCCTCTGGACTGACTTGCCACGACAGTCTCAGGCAGACCATGGCCGCTCTCCAGACTGATCTCTCAGTATGTAATCTTCGATTCACTTGCAGTTGACCTTGACAACTGACCATAGCTCATTCCCTCAACTTCAAGGTCATAGACCTGTGTAGGATGAAACCTCTATGATTGAATGTGGCCTATCTCCTGGATTGACTTGGCAGGACAGCACTGTCCAAAGTTCATTTCCTGGACTGTTTTCTCAATAGCACTCTGATTAACCTACATGTAATTCCTGGACTGCTTGCTCTTGACCTTGAAGACTGTCTGTATAGATTCATAAGTATTTTGGCTGTAAGTGCAAAATTACCTACATGAAGCACACTAGTCTTGGCTGTCTCTCACCTCCAAACTAATTGCTTGAAGTCTTTAGTGGCTGATTTTGGATGAGACCCAGCATGATGACATTGTTCGGTTTGTGGTTTGCCAATGCTGGGCTATGTGGGTGAAGGGTCCAAATGGAGCCTGGCCATTGAGCCGAAATGTACCATGTGTGGATGAAATAGTTCCATGTGAACAGAAGCTAGATGATTGGCATAGCCTTTCCACAGGCTGTAATAGGCACTGATCAAAGATGTCACCAGGTACCTGCTTTGTTCTACCAGTCAGGTTTTTATACTGCTGCAGAGGAGTGTCTGAACAGGTTGATTAAAGATATCCTAATTAATTTTCCCCATTTGTCATTTGTCATTCCTTCAGATGTCAGACTACCCAAAATGTTGAGACCGACCAGTTCTTGAAAGGAACTCTTCTCAGAGCAAATTTTAATGGTGGACGTAAAATTCTCTTAATGTTAATATTCTCACCACTGAAACCTTCAAAGAAATCTTAAGTTGAAATAAGACTGAGCACATAAGTTGACAGAAGTGGAATGCTAAATGTTTAGCCTATACAGTAGCGCCTCTACATATGAATGACCCTGTTCACGAACAAATCGGTTTACGAACAGGGTTGTACGTAAAATTTTGCTTCAATGTACAAAATTCAAGGTACGAACGCAAAAAGCGCGTGTGCAACCACGTGGTTTCATTGTTCTGCTTTGCTACGCGCTTGTTGAATGCAAAAGCTCTCGGCCCCCGCATGATCTCATTCAGTTCGTCTTTGGTGCATGCAC